>NC_081210.1:5274181-5633348 GCF_902713425.1 Acipenser ruthenus
CATATAAAATGGGTCAGAGATTTTTTGATATTGATATTTTCATGTACTAGTTTGTCGTCTTTGTTATAATCCTCTTTACTGCAGTCACAGTCCTAATCAGCTGCCCCTGTGTTTGCAGACTAACAGGAAATGAAACAGTTGTAACAAGTATGTTTTTGGTTCAGCTGCAAAAAAACGCATCGGTTTTGAAATCCATGCTCTTACTCTTTACTGACTTTTTTTTCGTCTAATGTTTCCCATTTATATATATATATATACATATATATTTTTTTTGTATCCAACAGCAGAGCAGGCCAACAATGACTTCTACTCAAAGCGGCGGCACCTGGCGGAGTTGGCAGCTAAGGGCACCTTGCCACTACACCCAACCCGCATGGAGCACGAGGAGAGCAACCCGTACAACACCGACCTGACCGCCGTCAAACAGAACGGCCACAAGAACAAAATCAGCAAGACGCACACGCACCCGCTGGCCTTCAGCTCCAACACGATGAAGGGCTGGGACCCCAATGATGACTCCAGCCGCCGGCACACCTACAGCAACAAGAAGCACTGCACAGTGGAGCAGGTCAACGAGCTACACAGCAGCCGCAGCCAGCATTTCCTGCCCCCGCAGCCTTACTTTGTAACCAACAGCAAAACGGAGGTGACTGTGTGAACCCACCTTAGCAGAGAGAAAGAAGGAGAGAGAGAGCAGTAGAGAGAAAGAGGGACCCTCGGGAGGGAGGGTGGAATGGGTGTTGGGACTTTGGGTTTATGGTTTGTAGCTTGGCCCTAGTGTGCAGTGGTGATGAACAAGAATAGCCACGTAAAAAGTTTTCAACACAGACCCACAGGCAAGCGAGCGTGTGTGTCCTATGTGTGCATGCATGCTGCAAATGTACAAAGTCCATCAAGCATGGATGACCCAAAACAGAGCAATACCTTAATACAAAAACTGAACATCATCAAAAAATATGAGAAAAAAAATGGAGCTTAGAACTTGGAAAGCTAATTATTTTTTGCTTCCACTGTAGTGTATATATAATATATAATGTACACTACAGTGGAATGTACCTGAATCCACAACTGTGATACAACTAGCAGCATACGAAACTATGAGATGTGAAAATAAAAGAAGGGAGGTGACGAGAGAAAGAGCATTTGGATTTGTTCCCTGAAGGGCAGTTGGACCCTATATCAGCTCTCTACAGCGATAGCTTGACAATAAAATGTGTTCATGGCAGGTATACCTCAGCCAGTAACTGACAAGAGAGGCGGTCTACCACATGTACAAAAATGCAGTGCAGTGTTGTTGAAGTGGAGCATATGTATATATATATATATATATATATATATATATATATATATATATATATATATATATATATACACACACATATGCTCAGTTTCTACTGACGATTGAACACGTTGACGCTGGAAAGAAAGACGTGTCCATGTGGAGTATATACACAGAAGAGGTGCCTGTTGGCAGCTTGGTCCTCCTGTGGCTTGTGTTTTCCCTCCTGACTCATTCTAATGATGTGGGGCTGTGCCTTTCTTGTATTTTTCAAAAAAAAAAAGTACCATCTATCATCTGAACTACAGTGTACGGTTATCTTATTTTAAAAAGAAAAGAAACACTTCATCTAGAGACTAATATTAACAGCCATCCCTGGCTGTCCATGGGATTTTGAATTGTCTTGAGTTGTAAATTTCAATTTCTCCGGTCTTTATGTTGCTGCTTCTTCTTCTTTCAAGTCACCTAATCTGTTAAAAAAAAAAGTTTGGATTTCTCATTCCCTGAAGTCTACTTGAAATCCAGTGCTTACAGCTAGAGGTTTAGTAATTATGTCCCACAAATCCCCCCGTCAGTATACATATTTGAATAGAAAGGATCCTGTGTGAAGTGACATGTAACACATGCATGTACTTTCTTTCAGGTGTTCACATGCGTTCTGTAACCGGCAGGATTGTGACCCAAGAAACTACGAGCCAATCAGAGATACTGACCTAAATGGCTGGCCCAATCAGAGAGCACAGAACAGTGTAGCGATAGTACTGAGCTTGAAAAAGCATCTCTATATATGTTTTCCACAGCTTGCAATGGTGCATGGTATAGCTTCAAAGTAGATGATCTGATTTATCCATCCAGTGCTCAGCTCATGCACATGAGCCCTGTACCTATCCGCACGAAGTGCCAGCAGGAGGCCAAATAATTGTGGCAAGGATCTTAATAGGAAAGTCAAATCTGATTTTTTTCTGTTCAGCCCTTTTTTAATATATGAAGCCACATGCAGTATAATGCAAACCACATGTTATGTTATACGTTGCTTGTTTGAATTCTAAATCCATTTGTGAGTGAGTGAGATTGAGGTAAAATGGCGACAGGAAGGTTTGCCAGGTGTAATGAGATTTAAGTCAAAAGTCTGTCACACAATAAGAAACATCTTTCCACAAAATTCATAGAACCACAAGATCAAAACAAAACCGAAAGGCAAACCGAAGTGAACATTTCCTCACTACAAAAAAATAAATACATACATAAATACATAAGCATAGCAAATAGCTAATATTTATTCTCTCAATGCATTTGATTGATATCCTTTATTAGGCTATTGATTTGCATCTTGTTTGGAATATCCGCTAGAGAAAATCATCAGGCTTGCAAAAAATAAAAACTCCAGCCAGCATGTCCTGTATGAACACAATTGTGCACTTTTAGATAAGCAGCTAGCAGGCTCTCTGACAATAGAAGTGCTTCTGTGGAGTAAAACATTGTGACGAGGTATTGAAAAAAGAAAGCCCTCTCAGAGCAGCTTTTAATTAATCTGAGCTGCCTAAAGAGTAAGCGAATGGCTTTTTCCTCTGCCATGTGGATATGTAAGTGAAATGAGGGGGAATATAAGGTTAAGTGGATTCAAGAAAATAAGCAAAACAAAAGAAAGTTGTAGGGATACAATGAACTCCTTTATGACAGCTATGCAATTTGCACCATGTTTTTTATGAGCTTGTTCTTTTTCATATTCGTTTGAAGTGGATATTTAAATCCCCTATGAAAACTAACTTGCAGTGTCAACTAATTCAATTTGAATTGAAAAGCAGGGGCTTGAATGAAGTATTAGGTTTTGTGGGTTTTTTTTTTCCATTCAGAAAAAAATGCAGTAATGATGTTTTGGAGTAAATAGTCTTTGAATTCTAAAGGTCTTTGAGAACCCTCAGAGGAGGAATGAGGTAAATAGTCTTTGAACTGCTTAGTCATTTTTGCACATAATTAACATGTTTTTTACTGTTTTTTTTAGTATGAAACAGGTGGCTTGCATTTTGCAACAGATGAGCAGACCCGTTTTAGATGCTGATGTTGCCAAGATTCAAGTTCTCCTCTGATAATGAAAGGGATTAAGGGCATATCTGTTTTATTTTAAGAAGAGAGTGTATGTGCAAAAGTTCAGTGCATTTGTCCCAAACAGAAATAAATGCAGTTTAACAAACTGTAACACTGGGTTCTATTCACAAAACCAATAATATACAAGAAGATATGATTAAACTTCATTTAATTAATCATAAAATATTTAAACAACACATAATTTATTGTTGCAAATAGAGACCATTATTATGAAACCAAAACAAATATTTAAAGTACAAAAACAATAATTATATATTTTACCCTTCCATAAGCTGTGGTGGAATTGTGTTGTATTTGAGGCTGCACTTTACAGCAATGTGTCCTCTTTGACTTGAGTTGACTTCTTTAACATACTTTTCCATACTATCTCAAACTGTATGCCTGTCTCTTTAAAACCACTCTAAAAAAATCCATATAGTAAATGTGAACATAATTGGTGAGGCAGATGTCACAAGAAGAAAAGGCTTCCAATGAAATTCTAAAAATCAAATCAAATATGAGGATCGAAATGCCCACAATATTCTCTAGACTAGCGCTGTATTGAAATGGAAAATCAGTCTTGCTCGTGACCTGGCCTTGTTGCTGCAGAGGATTATTTTACAAACATTTACTCTGCTGTTTAAGAAAAAAAAAAAAAAAAACCTTTCCCAATGTCAAAGAAAGAGAGGGCAGTGAATCACCAATCAAGTGCATGTTGTTTTCTAAATTAAGTATCAAGCAAAACAATGAGTTCAGAAATCAGGAATAACTATACTGCTGAGGCCATTGTACACAGTGCCAGCGTGTTACTATATATATACAGTATATATTTCATGGAAAGTCAAATACAGAATGAATGTGCATGTTAAAATTACAATATACTGTGCAACTTCATAGAAAAGTTAGAAAATCAGCTAGTGGATTACCCTGTAGAATCTTTAGAAGAGCCATTAACAGACACAGTATATCCAGGGATGTTACCTCTTTGGTACCATTCTATTAACAGCCATTGTAGCTGCCCATGTCCAACCATTACCCCTTTAGTACAGAATCTTTGCCTTGCCAATGAAGATCATTTGGGAAGGGATGCTAGTACATCACGGTGTAAATTGACCTTTAAAAATAACCATCTTCTAACTTTTTTTTTCTTGTTTCCACTCAACCAATTGGCCTACAATGGCCCGTGCTTTAATATTGCCTGATGAGGGATAATTGGCTTGTCCAACATGCTGACACAAAGATACAGCGAGGAACAGATCCTTAGTTTTCATGGAACATGTGTAAAACAATTCCTAATTTGTCCCACATGGATTTATACATAGTGGTCTAAACTGACCTTTCAATGCTTTTCTTGTGCCCATCTGTCATCACTGCCATCGCAAAACACTCTTCTCCAGCAGCTCTTTACCTCTGTACTAATCCTGCTGATCATTACTATATACAAGAACAAAACAGTGACAAGCGATCCACAATGAAAAAGGCTGATAACTTTGAGGGTAGTGATATAAAGACCAGGAACTCTTTAGATCAGTAAAATAGACCCTCTCCATGTCATATAAACTAAGACTTGAATGGGATACTTTATTTATTTATTTATTTATTTTTTATTGAGATTTCATGCATTGTTTCACATTTTTCTCTCATGCTGATCTCCAGATACTGGAAAATAAAAACAGGTGTTTGATAATATTTGTCATGTTTGGGGGAATTTAGACAGGACAGGGATGACTCCACTGCTCTGCATCCAGAACTGAGCCTCGGTTTAACTTCTATTTATTTTTGTGTAAAAAACAAAAAGAAAAAATAACTCAGACAGATCTGCAATTACAGTTATGCTAACACTCCTTTGTGAACTAATCCCTGCTAATTTCCTCACTGAGCCAAGAAAGTTGTGAACTTTAAAGGGAGCAGATTTAATTTGGATTGTGGTGCACAAGGAAATTGGTATGCTGGAGCGCACCAGAATGTCTCAGCTAAAGGATTCCACCTGGGAAATCTCCAATTAGTTAATAACGAAAAAATATCAGTTCAACATACTTTGCTATGGGATGGTCCAATAACAGTTTTTTTTCTTTTTTTTTTTTTTGTATAACATTTTCCCACATTAAAATTAACCGAATTTGGTATGAACAGCCAGGCTTTTGAACATATGAGCCACATTACACAGAATGTTATTACTGATCAGTGATGTGGAAAAAAAGAATCTCAGGATGTGAAACAGTGGTTATAGACTAAATTCAATTTTCTTACATGTAAAATCACTAAACAACTTGATAATTCTGTTAAATTTCCAATTCAGACACAAGGGACTTTTTTTTTTTGTTCTATTTTTTTTTTTTTTTTTTTTTTTTTTGGAGGTTCTGATCCAAAAAAAAGAGAAAAATAAAGAGTGTACTTGAATGTTAGGGAACAATGGAGATCATTATTAATATGCATACATCTATGACCGTGCTTCTGTACCGAAACCTGTTCACAAGCAATGATTTCATCTTAACAGTTTGGTATAATTTGGGTCTATTGCTGAGCAGAAAGGACATGCTCAGCGTGAGTTGGATTGTAAGTGTGGTAATTGAGGAGAGATTAAGGGTGCGTGGAATAACTTAATTCAGATTTACTTTGCAGTTAAAGTGAAGTGTATTTGTGACATTCCAGGTGGTGTTAAATGCAATATAAAAGCTTAGTTTCTTATGAAAATAATGTATGCCTGTCTTACTAATAAATACATAATCCCTTTAAAGGGAAAGTGATTTTAGCCACACTAAAGGTACCAATATTCAGTTGCTCTGCAAATCATTAGTAGAGATGCCTTGATTAAACTTTTCAAAATGGCACTCGCTGAAATATTGTGGGAGTGCAACATATTGCACATTTTTTTCAAAATTAAAGAAGCATACAATATTATAGTTTTTCAAAACCGTTTAATTAAGGGCTTCATACAGTATGGGTACCTAAGATGTTCAGTAAGTATTTGAAAAATGAGATCGAAAAGTACTGTATGTTTTTAGTTCCAGTAAAGAGGCTTGGTGAATCATTCCTTTCACTGGTACTGTATATTAGTACACTGCATATCAGAGAGTATTAGAAATTAGGGACAGTGCTAGGGTTGGTATGCATTGGTATAATATTTGAACGAACAAACATGTGAGTAAAGTGTGTCTGGTACTTCAGGATGATCGGCAACTATGCACATTCAGATTCCGAACTGTTGAACAAGCGTTACCTATTATAACTCAACCATCATTTGAAACTGATTCGGTGCTGTTTAAACTACAGCATGTTTACGGAAAAGTACAATACCAAGGGAGACTTTATTTCCGCTTTTCAATCGACTTTCCACTCTTACTGTCACTATAATTACTATTTCACTTCTTTTCTTTTCTTGTTATCGTGCAATGCAGGGAGGTTAGTTTGCGGAGTTACGAGATTAATAGAAAACAGAAACATTCTATGTTTCTTTTTTTGGAAAAAAAGAAGAAAAGCTTTTTTAATATATAAAGTTGTTTCCTGTTCCAACAAACGCAGAACGTTTATTTTCTGTCTCGTCCTGTGCTTGCGCAAAGCTCCCTTTTCATTTGTGGTATTAATCCATTAATTCAGTACTCGTATGTTTTGGTTAAAAAAAAAAAGTGGATTGGTGTTTGTTATACCATATCATTTACAGTAATGTTGGTATTGATAAAAAGAAAAAAAAAGTTTTAAGATTTTCTGTTGACTTTCCTTATTTTTCTTTCTTTTTTTTGGCAGAATGTTGATTTGTAAACTATTTATTCTCTGTACTATATTTAAATTTCTTACGTGGCAATAAAACTAAATACCCACTTTCTTTTAGCAAGTGCATTCATTTTCCAACCCCAACCCCGTGATTTCAACACTGTGTTTCTTACATTGATAAGCGTCTCGTCCAATGGCATAACTTTGGTTTCAAAAGTGTGGGTGTGGGGGGGGGGTGTGTGACGACAGTTTATGTCGCTGGGGTATGCATTAACATTATTCTATCTAAATTATATACAGTAATACAATTATCAATCAGATTGGTGCCTCTGCAGTCGTCAACTACCTCTTAAGAAGACAGGAGGGGGTATTACACAACCATTCTACGACAATAACATCACGATGTTCCAATAGAAAATCATTTTATAGTATTGAGACCCTAGATATCGGAATGGGTATCACAATTGAGAAATTGGGGCCTAGTGGAGACTGCTGTGCTGACTATTGATTGATTATATGAATACATGATTGAGAAATAAAGCTTTTGGTACTGCTGCAAGGTGAGGGGGACATTTCCCCATGTCAATTTTGCCTATGGTCTCATCGATCCTCCTGTGTGGGGACCTTCATGCATTATCGCCCTTCGAGTTGCAGAATCACTGCCAACAAGCTCATGTGTCCTTGAATCTTATCCTGAGAAGTCTACCCCGTGGGCCTGAAGCTAAAGCTAAAATGTCTGTGGAAGAATACACAGAAAAACCTACTTCGGAACAGCATAACAAAATGAATGTACTATCACTCTAAAGCATTTTAACACCCAATCATAAAATGCATTAAAAAAATAATACAAAACCACTTTTTTTTTTTGTCCAGTAGAAGCTTCACTGAAGAAGTGTGACTTGTTTTTATTTCTTAAATAATGATAGGCTACTCAGCAACAGCTGGCATACTGACAGTTTGCAATGATTGCTCACCAAACAAAATCCATTTCACCCATTAATCTGCAGTACAATAAGAAATAGACAAGATGCTAAGAAGAAAAAAAAGGATTAAGATGTTTAGAATTGTTTATATAAATGTAATGGTCATCCGTCAGAGGGCAAATTGATGTACTTTCCCTGTAGTTAGCTGGAGGTTGGCAGAATTGAGCAAAACTTACTCCAAACCTCTTGCAGGTCATTAATTCACAGTTACAGATGGGAAAACAGTATGCTGTGTTCCTCCCAGAACCCTGAAGTGTGAATTGTGGGAGTCATGAAGTCAAAAAAACATTAAAAACTGTAATAGTAGTAGTCATAGTAGTAGTAGTAGTAGTAATAGTAATAATAATAATAATAATAATAATAATAATAATAATAATAACAACAACAATCTTTAACTTTACAAATGTGCTGGAGTGCCTCAAGGCACTTTACAAAGCAAGTGAATGACTGAGCTAGGTACAGTATTAAACATAGCATTAAATTGCTGTGCCAGTTTGAGAGCCTGACTGAAATCACCGTAACTAAATTCATGGGTATTTCAGATAAAGAGACTTTACCAAACAGCGTTTTTTACCAGTATCTTCACATTGCCACCCCAGCATGGAGAAGGACCTTTTTGTTATTGTGTACTGTCAAAGACACAATAATCAATATTAACAGCCATTGTACCAACAAAAAAAGATGAGCAAAATGGGGTTCAATTTTACTGTTTAGGAAATTGCAGCTTGGGGAGTTGGTTTTATTTCCCTGGGTTTAGCAGGACCGGCTTATTGATGAGCTGTCTGGCTGCCGAGTGGAAATGGACTTTCAGACAATGTAATGAAGTCCCTTAATGAGGGAGAGATGATCCCTGAACAAGCTGTAGGTGATGGAGGCTTGTTTGCGGCGCAGAAAAGTCACGTCCATGAATCATAGCAGAGTTTAATAAGCATTATAATTACTTTGTAAGACCGCAACCTTTATATGTAGCTTACAACAGTGACACATTTTTCACAATAAGCAAGAGGCAAAGACTGTATTCAACCATGTTTATTGGTTTTTTAATTTTGTAAAGCGGTCTGTACAATAAAATACCTTGAAATGCAATTTATTAACACGGCTGCACTGTCTGACCTTTTAAAGTTTAGAGCATTGTATTTAATGCTTCTACCTAAGCCTCTCATGATTAAATTTGAAGCAGATGCAAAGCAAGGTGAATAAATTCAATAGGCTTTTGCCCTTCTTGCCCTGTAACATGGAGCGTTACTTGCATCTGTCTTCATGCAGCTCATGAGTGATTACTCAGGGCTTTCGGATGTGCCAGAATAGGTCAAACATACAATTTAAATGTCTGAATAACTGCAGCAATTTCATACCAAAAATGCTTTCAAGCCTGCGTCAGTGCTTGACCCTGGTGGCAACTTGAGATGCAAAATGAATACATAAAACACTTGAGCAGGCCTATTAGTATTTAAAAGTGCAACTACTGTTTATCAACTTAGATGGCAGCTCAGAGCTAAAGCATGACAGCAAGGAGAGGTCCTAAAGTACCATTATGTTGACTTAATAAGCAAACATTGCCAGAGTCAAGTGTGCTTACGACAAATATGGTTTCCTTACACTTTGATTGCTGTATGAGGCTTCAGAAAACCAGGGGCAACGCAAAAGAATTGTGAAAGATATGGGTATGCAAATCTCTGCAGGAGAACAAATGTTTGATTGCATGGCAGTCCGGTAAGAAAGGCTGCAGGCCGACCACACTTTATGTGCTTGTCACAAAGACGGCCGGAGTGGGTGGCGTCAGACCAGATGGAGGAAATAAATAAACAGAGAGATGGGGTTTTGGTAAAGCTGAGCGCGTGATTGCGCTCAGCATTTAATAACAGACAGAAAATAAAAGGTTTGAAACAACAACAAAAACACAGGACACGGCACTACACGCCAAAATAAAAAGACAAACGAAACGGACTACACAGACAAACAAACACGGTGAGCAGATTTCACTACTATTCACTTTTACGATACACAGTTACCTCCGTCTCCAATCCCGTTCTCCACTCACCGAACACCTAACCCCCGAGTGCAAGAAATGTGCGTCTATATATACTATTGTGCTGGGATTCAATTACTAATTAATTATTCACTTGAATCCCAGCACGTGAATTAATTCTGTGCAACCCCGTGCTCACATATTACATTTAACCAGCACGTGAAGTGATTTGTGCTCTCCTCGTGCCTAAATACAAATCTACACTTTAAACACACGTGAAACACAGACCCGTTTATATCCCGTGTACCAATCTATACACCAACATTAACACACGCACGCATACATACAACACAGATCACACAAATGCACACAGGGGCGGGGCACTTTGCCACATATACCCCCCCTTGTGCGCAGCACACATGGCCTCAACGGCCACCTCCCCCCTTAAAAACCCAGCAGTCCAGGACAAAGTCTCGGGCTGGGAAGGGAGGCTTCAGTGGGCCCATGGCTGGAAATGCTGTCAGCTCCCCTGCCGGTAGTGGCACGGCTGACAGCATGCTGGTCCCGTCCTGCAGCGAAAAAGCTGCGGGGGCGGGTGGTCCCCCGACCTCCCCCTTCTTCGTAGCCAGCAGCTCCCTCCTGTGGGGCTCCGGCCACAAGAACTCCTGCAGCGAAACTGCTGCTGGGGAAAGTGGTCTCCAGACCTCCTCCCCCTTCTTCGTGGCCGGCAGCTCCCCTTTCTGGGGCTCCGGCCACCGTACTCCCTGCGGAGGTACGGGCAGCAGAGGCAGCTCCTGCTCCTCTGCTCCGGGCGGTGGCGGAGGCAGAGGCAGCTCCAGCTCCTCTGCTCCTGGCGGTGGTGGAGGCAGAGGCAGCTCCAGCTCCTCTGCTCCTGGCGGTGGTGGAGGCAGAGGCAGCTCCAGCTCCTCTGCTCCTGGCGGTGGTGGAGGCAGAGGCAGCTCCAGCTCCTCTGCTCCTGGTGGTGGTGGAGGCAGAGGCAGCTCCAGCTCCTCTGCTCCTGGTGGTGGTGGAGGCAGAGGCAGCTCCTGCTCCTCTGCTCCTGGAGGTGGTGGAGGCAGAGGCAGCTCCTGCTCCTCTGCTCCTTGCGGTGGTGGATGCGGAGGCAGAGGCAGCTCCTGCTCCTCTGCTCCTGGAGGTGGTGGAGGCAGAGGCAGCTCCTGCTCCTCTGCTCCTGGAGGTGGTGGAGGTAGAGGCAGCTCCAGCTCCTCTGCTCCTGGCGGTGCTGGCTCCCTCTGCTGTGGCGGCTGGGCATGTGCACGCCGTGCTGCCTTCAGCAGCATAGCGAGAGGCTGCTGGGGGACACCAGCATCCTGCCCTTCTCCCCCCCAAAAATTTTCAGGGGGTTGAGCCTGTAACTCCTCCCCTTCTGGCTCTTGGGGCTGAACCAGCAGGCATTTTCCCTCTGCTGGTGGCTTGGGTCCCAGGGCTGTGGAAGCCCCGACTTGCCTCCCTTTGGGCTGTGGACGCCCCGACTCCTCCCTGTTGGGCTGTGGACGCCCCGACTCCTCCCTGTTGGGCTGTGGACGCCCCGACTCCTCCCTGTTGGGCTGTGGACGCCCCGACTCCTCCCTGTTGGGCTGTGGACGCCCCGACTCCTCCCTGTTGGGCTGTGGACGTTCGGGCTCCCCCCACTCAGGCGTAGGACGTTCGGGCTCCTCCCACTCAGGCGTAGGACGTTCGGGCTCCTCCCACTCAGGCGTAGGACGTTCGGGCTCCTCCCACTCAGGCGTAGGACGTTCGGGCTCCTCCCACTTAGGCGTAGGACGTTCGGGCTCCTCCCACTCAGGCGTAGGACATTCGGGCTCCTCCCACTCAGGCGTAGGACATTCGGGCTCCTTCCGCTTGGGCTCCTCCCATTTGGGCTGTGGATGCTCAGGCTCCTCCCATTTGGGCTGTGGAGGCAAAACCAGCAGGCATTCACCCTCTGCTGGTGGAGATGGGGACAGCAGGTACTCACCCTCTGCTGGTGGAGATGGGGACAGCAGGCATTCACCCTCTGCTGGTGGGCCTGCTACCTGGGCTGCTGTTCCTTTTATCGTTGCCTCCAGGTAGCTGAGGAGAAACTCCACACCTTCCTCCAAGGTGTTTGGGGTGTGTTCCTCCTGATAGGCCTCCCATCTCTCACTGTCCATCATCCACAGGGCCTGGACGACTATGGGCAGAGACTGGGCCTCCAGCCCAGCATTCTCCAGCATCCAGTCCCGCACTTTGATGGCGTCTTCTGCCATTTTTTTTTCTTTTTTTTTTTCTTTTTTTTAAATCCAAACTGCGGTTCCTGCTCTGGCCTGAGTCCTGGAGGCGCTGTCGATCCCACGCAGGACACCACGCGTCACAAAGACGGCCAGAGTGGGTGGCGTCAGACCAGAGAGGAATACACACAGACAGTGGTTGATGATGAGCTGAGTGCAATGGCTGCACTCAGCGTTTATTAACAAATAAAAGGGTTGAAAACAGCACAAAAACACAGGACACGGCACTACACGCCAAAATAAAAAGACAAACGAAACGGACTACACAGACAAACAAACACGGTGAGCAGATTTCACTACTATTCACTTTTACGATACACAGTTACCTCCGTCTCCAATCCCGTTCTCCACTCACCGAACACCTAACCCCCGAGTGCAAGAAATGTGCGTCTATATATACTATTGTGCTGGGATTCAATTACTAATTAATTATTCACTTGAATCCCAGCACGTGAATTAATTCTGTGCAACCCCGTGCTCACATATTACATTTAACCAGCACGTGAAGTGATTTGTGCTCTCCTCGTGCCTAAATACAAATCTACACTTTAAACACACGTGAAACACAGACCCGTTTATATCCCGTGTACCAATCTATACACCAACATTAACACACGCACGCATACATACAACACAGATCACACAAATGCACACAGGGGCGGGGCACTTTGCCACAGTGCTCTACATTCATTTTATTTTTTTCCTGTTGGCTTTTTATTTTTCCATAGACATAAAAAAAAACCATATTTTAAATGGAAGAGAAGAGAAAACTCTAATGTGAAATTATAGTCCTTTAACAGGGCGCCCCTCGGAACATCTAAAAACATTCATCTTAATGTCTTTTATTATGTTTGACAGTTCTGATTTTTTTCCCTGTTGGATGCAGTTCTGCTTTTACTATTACATGGCATTCATTTAAAATGTGGGTGGACTACAATGCCTACAGTCTTTCAAGTCCATTGTAGTGTACAGAAAATGTCATAATAGCATGCACAACTCCAATAATATGAATGGGTTGAAATGAATTCACTACTCCTGTTAAACACACTACCTGTGGTTTTCATGTTTTTTACTGATGTGTCTGTTTGTATGATGCTTATCCTAAGCCCATTCCTGTGAGGTCCTTTTTTTTTTTTTTTTTTTTTTTTAATTTAGTCGTTGCCAGTCAGTTTTTTTTAAATTATTTTCTCCCCAATTTGAAATGCCCAATTATTTTATTATGCTCAGCTCACCGCTACCACCCCTGCGCTGACTCGGGAGGGGCGAAGATGAAAACACGCTGTCCTCCGAAGCATGTGCCGTCAGCCGACCGCTTCTTTACACACTGCAAACTCACCGTGCAGCCGCCTCAGAGCTACAGTGTCGGAGGACAACGCAGCTCTGGGCAGCTTACAGGCAAGCCCGCAGGCGCCCGGCCAGACTACAGGGGTCGCTGGTGCGCGGTGAGCCGAGGACACCCTGGCCGACCTAACCCTCCCTCCCCCCGGGCGACGCTCGGCCAATTGAGCGGCGCCCCCTGGAAGCTCTCGTCCACGGTCGGCTGTGGAATAGAGCGCATCCTGCACTCTAGCGAGTGCTTTTACTGGATGCGCCACTCGGGAGCCCCCCATTCCTGTGAGGTCCTTAAACTCACTTTGGAGCTTTATGTCTGGTATATAATAAAATGGAGATAGACAGTAATGGTCTGGTTGGTCCACCACTGGTCATCCCTTTCTGCTCCACAGGAAGTGTCACTACCTTCCCTAAGTCCTTTCAGGCTGCTCTGGTGGCAGCATGTCTTTCTCCTCCTCGGGCCTCCTGGAACTCATTACCATCTGAAATTAGCACTCTCTATTAATATATGCATGGATATTTATTCAAATTATTATAATTGACTCCTTCTGCAGCCGGCAGTACTCCCTTGGATGCATGTCTGCAGAACCCAAGGTAAGAGCCACTGTTAAAGACTGCAGTCTGTGTCCGTTTATTAGAAGGTCAGTACATGGAAAGTCAGATATAAAACACCTGTTGGATTTGGTACGGCTCCATTAACCCCTTCAACGCATTGAATCTGAACCATCTAGGTGAGCATTTCAATTTGTCTTCAGTTTCAGCTAATAATATACAATGTGACCTCAGTGACACATATAATATATGCAGTGCAGTAATGTGTTACTGAGATTGTGTATACACATATATATGTATAATACCTGTGCAGATATTTACAAATGGGAAAACAATGGACAAAAAACTAAAAAGCCAAAAGTTACTGCTGTGGACTGGCAGCAACTTCTTAGAACCCTCCAGTGGAAGGATGTACTTAAACATATGCGCCTTTGAGAGAGTTGTTTTAGACCAGATATGGTATCAAAACACATGAACAATAAATGAAGTGCATATACTAATAACAGTAAAGACAGAGAAAAGTATAGAAAAAAGTGAAGAAAAATAGCAACCAGGCCATGCTGTATGAATATGGACATTAGTGTTCTTCATTCTGTGTCATCATTGCTGGTTATTTGTCATTTGTTGGTCTGCTTCTGAATTACAATAATTATGCTGTACAGATTTGTAGTTAAAATGGGACCACAGTCTACCCAGTCCAGTGGTGGCTCGTCATAAGAGGCTATGGAGGCTAAGCCTATGTGTCATTTTGTAAAAGTAAGAAAAAGATACATCATGCTTTCCAAGGTCTACTGCATTGGCTGATGTAGCCTCTAAATGGGTGGGATTCTGTGTGTCTTCAACCTGCAATCACCCATCTGTTTGTCAAGTTTTACTGTATTTGTATTGGCTACATGATGCAAGTTTGCCTCTACCACTCATAATTAGACTTAATCTTGATGTATCTGTTGACAGGCAGGTTTGTGTCATGTGTGGCTACTCCCTTAAGTTTCGATTTCCATATAGTACGTTGTAGATATTTTTAGTTCATACATCATTTTCCTTGCTTTTGAAACATGCAACGTTTTATTGCGTGTAATACAAAGTGTGTATATATTGTATATACATGTATATATATATATATATATATATATATATATATATATATATATATATATATATATATATATATATATATATATATATATATACAGTCAGCACTCACATATTTGACCCTATAAAAGTTTGACTTCAGTGACGGTTAAATGAGTGTGATGCATATCTGATTATTTCATTTTGGCCCATTCCAACCCTTGTCCGTTTTTTCAGGGAACCCAAAAAAGATACAATATCAAAAATACATAGCTGAAAGGACTGTTTAAAATAAGGAATCCATTTAGATGTACTGTAGTTGGTTTTGTTGGTACAGTACTATATTTTCAACAGAAGAAGTATTTTAATTCAGAATGATATGATTCTGAAAATATCACTTGCCAAAAGAGATGACTGTGGACACGTGGACTGTAATACAGTACATACTTTTAAATACGGTACATATTGTAGCAGTATGTAAAATTCACCATCAATGACAGCAAAATGAAATCAAAATGTTACCCATGCACAGAACTGCATAAAATGTAAACGGAAATGCAATTTAGCAAAAGATAAAACAACAACAACAGTATCCGGTCAGTATTCAAAATTCAAGAATATAGTGCTCTGTAAGGCCCTAATGTGACAGTCCACTTGCAAAAGAAAATGCAGAAAAGCAACTAAAGATCACAGATTTAAATAAAAATGCATCACAGTATCTAAAACTGTTTAATGATTAACTTTTACATTACTGTAGCTTATCTTGTTTGCTTTATTTTTGAGGCATTTTTGTCATGTGAAATCGGAGGAAGCACTGTGCAACTGCACAATAGACAGACTTAGGCTGAGATGAATAAACAAGTACATTGTAACATTGAAGAGATGGGCTTTGTATCAGAAAACTGATGACAGAGTCAGAAATGGTGTGTGACAGGTAAGTGCGTTAATTTATTATATGTATATAATGAGGATTGAGTTTATTCTTAATACCAGGGTGGTAAAACATGACTGACGTGTATCTGGCTGACTATATATATAGCTTCCCCACTTATTAAAGTCAGCAGCCACTACTGCTACCTACCCTCTATGTGCACCCTTTTATTACACTCTCACTGCACCTCAGCTGGGTCTGTAAATCAATCCACAGAGATAACAAGCTGGACGTGTATATATTGTGAGTGTGCCAGCTTGTTTTGGCTCTTTCCTTGTGATGCCTGTGTTGAGATGACATTGTATATTTTGTGTTCAGTAAGCAGAAAGGCCTGACTTCCCCCTTGGTGTTCCATTTCATTTGCTCGGTGATAATTCCTCATAGGGTTTTTCCTATATCTCTTTTGAATTAAATGTGATTTAAATAACCATGACTATTAGAAAATAAAACTCTTTAATAAAAGCACAATCCGCAAAATCCAAGAAAATGACCCAAATCACACCTCATTAAAAATAAAAGGTATGGATCAGTGGAGAATCAATGCCACTGTGTTATTATATAATTAGCACTGACACCTTACATCGTGAGGCCAGCTGTTCTCGTTTTCCCTTTATGACACTCTTCACTGCTCTTGCAGGACAACTGAAAGATCATAATCCGCTTTCCTTAGCCAGCTCAGAGAGAGAGGGGGGAGAGGGAGAGAGAGAGAGGGAGAGAGAGGGAGAGAGAGAGAGAGAGAGAGAGAGAGAGAGAGGGAGGGAGGGAGGGAGGGAGGGAGAGAGCAAAAACCAATACTATCTTTGATTTCAAGGCAGACAAACACAATTGTACAGAAACAAAATGATGTCAGCTCAAATACATTTACTTAGATTTCACTCTGGGTTTTGAAGGGGAACATTAAGAAAATTCAGATATGAAATTAGTGACATTAAACCTCAGGTCCCCTATCCCAGTAATAGACGGCTGGACACAGTAGTTATCATTCTCCATTCTGACAAGTCTTAAGCCATTTGAATCTGCAATGCTCAGCTACATATACAACATCTGTACTGCATATGCACCACTAGTACTGCAAAATATTCATAAGCTATTTTGTTCAAATACTGCATTCCACTGCAGTACTCTGCAATAATTAATCACTGACACCATCTAGTGTTCTGACATATAGTGTGTCTTGTAGTGCTCCAGCATCAGTCATTAAAGTATACAAGAACTTAAAGAGCTATACTCCACACTTAAGTGGCAGTCTAGCTGTGCCTTCCCTGCAACTGCAGAGGTTGTTTTTAATGTAGGATTGGAAGACAACCAGTTGTTGCTGAACTGACATAACTGTTGAAAGGCTCCAGAGGGACCTTCATTTAAAATTCTTCCACATGGAGCACTGTTTTGTGTCCCTTAGCCCTACGCCTGGTTGTAATTACAGCTTTGGAGAATGAGAATACCCCTGCTTTCAATTTTTCCAGTCTCGAGAATAGACTTTACAATGACTTTAGGCAATTAAGGATTCAGATTCATAGAGTGCCAGGGATCGGAGTTAGGTGACTGGAAATGACTGCACTGATGACTCCACTTATTTTCTTCCAACAACTCGTCTGGTCATATGCATGTTTTATATAGAACACATACATCACTTTTCTCACCTAATAGATTTGTTTGTTTCTCTACTATGAATAAAACAAACAGAATTATGGAAACCAGTATGGAGTTCAACTTCAAATGTGCCCTAGACACAATACTGCACATTATGACTATTTTCTTTATTCAATTACATATTAATCACTAAATTTAACATATTCATTTTTTAACATTGAAGAAGCAACCAGCTCCCCTTCCAAATTACAGCGCAGTCATATTCATTTGTATTTGTATGGACTTATGCAGGACAATCTGCCCAGAACCTAAAAAATAGCAAAACTACAGTATCCCATTGCATTAGCAATTTCCCCAATGCAAATGCAGTAATTTATTCATGCTTTACATTATTTACAACGTTCCTGCAGTACCATCACTGGCAACACCTCAGATTTGTATGTATTTATTGATTGATTTAAATGTCTTATTAAAGACTTTGATATACTTATGAGTGAAGCAGACTACTAATACCGGTTGGAGAAACAATAATAAGTACAAAAGGGCTTTAATTGGAATAAAAACAAATTACTTGCACTCAAACGTACAGATGAAGCATGTATAGCATTTATGACCAATAAATTCTGCATCAGACCTCGCCAATAGAAAACTCCATTAAACAATGCAGAGGACATTAGCACATCTTAATTCTTTCCACTAACATATTCTATAAGTCATAGTGTTTAGATCATTTTTATTTAGGGAGATTTGTCTTTCATTGTGTCTATATGTTCTACGGTGTAGTACGTGTGTGTACAAAGAATCAGAATTGACTCAACAGTATTGAATTCAGAGAACAAAACTCCACTAACAGAATGATAAATTGAACAGTAGTGTACAGGGGCATTATAATAGTTATGGGACTGATAAATGTTGCCCTTAGGACCTCCTTCCGGCAAATTGAAAAAAACCCCACTGCAGCTGCTCAGGAGGAGTGTGCATAATTCAGATGAAATAAAATAAAGAGAATGCAGCCACACCCCTTCCTATCCCCCTTTGAAGACGTGCCTAGGGTGCTAGCTTTGGGTTATACTTTATATATGTTTAACATGATGTATCAAAAACATATCTGCCGATATACATTTCTAAAGATACAAAAACAAGATACAAAAATGAACCACTAATTATATGTTTGTAAACGATGAAATATAAATCATACTGGGGCCTTTTATAACACTAAGTTAAATTTCGGAAACTTACTGGGGATCTGAAGGCAAGAAAGTTCCATACTGATGAAGGAATTCCTTATTAATGATCTGAGACTTAGCAAATTCATTATAGTGTAGAAAACTCAGGTTTGGGGGTATCTGAGAGAACAGATTCAATATAAAATACTAGAGAACTCTGAACTGCAAATTCAGTACAGAATGGAGAGCTGAGAGCCTGGAAATTAAAAACATTATAGAGCATTTCTAAATTCAGCACTGCTGGATGTAGATATGGGTGATTTAAGCACTAGCCAATGCAATACAGAATTTGGTCCTTGTGTGATCTGATTGCCAGCATATACAACACAAACTAATAGAGAGCTTAGTACTCAAGTCTCATGATCTCAGAGCCTGTAATACAGTATACTGTATACAGCCTCCCTCCTAGTTTAGTTGACAGTTTAACTGTGTGGGCCACACTCCCTGGAGGATACTGTACCACCCTTGTTTGCCTCAGCTGACAGCCTTGACAAATGACCATCATTCCCAGTTTGCCTTGCCTCTTTGGCAGATCTCGGCGAGACAGCACCCTCAGACCTATTAACCTGAGATGATGAATGAAACAATAGAGTTGAGGATTATGCTAATCTGTCATTGGCGCTGTCACAACTCAGCGAAGGCCCTCTGGCTCTTATCTCCGTCCCTGTTAGCGAATGCTCTGCAGCTTTCCGGGGGTTAATTCGGTTATTGGAGATTGTCAAGCACAATGCCATCAATCTCCATTCCAGGCATTGTTTCCATAGTGATGCTCCTATTTCGATGACATTATTAAAAAAGCAAAAAAATAAAATAACAAAATGAACAGATGTATGACCATTTTGGAAGCCTGTCCATATCCCAAACCAAGCACTTATTATCAATTTCTTCTCAACCTTAGAAACACATAAAGGGGGGCTATGGGGCGCAGTTGGTTAACACACTAGTCTTTTATCTTTGGGTTTGGATGCGACATAACAAAACCCCCATGCAACTCTTTCTTTAAAAGATAGTGGGAAAGCTAACATTGCTATTGCTTATGCTAAGCTGTCTTATGCATAAAAAGAAAGGGCTTGTGTCTCTCATGCTGGTAATTCAATACCCCTACCAACTGTAAAGAATGCAGTTAAAAACACACACACACACAATTTAAAATGCATTCAGAGGTCGTGTTGGTATAACACGTGAGAGAATAATATGCAAGTAAAAGTGGACAAACTGTCCTTAAATGGGATGTAAATGAACACATTGACACAACTGGATCAGGTCCCAGCACTGTATTTAGGCTGACTGCAGTAACTTATTAGACTGAGGCCTCAGTTGTGATGAATGCATTCGCTTTTCAATTTCCTTCATGAAATCCTGATGCAAATGTGTTAAATCTCTGACCCAGGTAAAGCAATAATGTAGGCTGACTGGTAACCAGACAGCTTCCACAGCTGTACTGCACTGTATAATAACATAAATCCTTGCTGTAAAAGCATTTTCAGTTGGTACAAATGACTGCAGTGTAGGGTAGAATGAAATGTATGTAGTAGATAAGATGTACTAATTGCTATGGTACCATTTGAGACTTTGATACAGACTTGTAGTCAAAATTGTATTAGTTTATTTTAATACTTCTACATACTATCCTTGGACTACACTTGAAAATTACTAGAACTACAATCTGGATTCTTTATCAGGTTCCTGGACGCAACATTAATTTGAATGGGATACCAATATCTTTGGGTATTTATCATTAAGTTTTGTATGAATAAAAGTCCACCAGGTGGCGTTCATGTATATACTTGTGGTACGTTCTTGGTTTAGGTTTAAGGAGTGTGGTCAAGTGGGTAGTTTTGCTGTACTAAATCTGAAAAAAATACTTCTGTATATTTTTTTACATGTCTTGAGGAAGTTGAGCAATGTTTTTCAGTTGAAGATGAGATTGTTTACACTGCAACTATAAAAAGAAGTCTGAAGAAGAAGCTCTCCAACAGAAGGATTAATGATGTACAACATGTTGCTTCAGCTCCCCATTGCAGCTATGAAATGCAACTCAAGCCGCTTCAAACTGGTGAAAATGTTGTTGGTGGTGGAAAAGACATCAATGACTGTCAAGGGGGATGATTCAGCTAGAGGGAAGGGACTTGAACTGCAGCCAATTAAATTCAGAAGTCCTGAAGCTATCGAGAAAATACCTAGAATTGGATGGTCAGGTTCCTAGACTTGACAAGGAAGGACAAGGAAAACAACATGAAAAGGGATCTGTAAAGAAATGGGACGATGAGGAGACTAATCAGGAGAGAATTCTAGTCTTGCACACCGGCTTCAATGCTGTACAATGCTGAGAACTGCAAATCATAAACCTGTGGTGAGAATTAAAGAACCCTTCTGAGGTGCCAGAAAGCCTCAGAAACCTGCAAGGCAACCTGAAAGAACCTCTGCTCTCTTGAGGCTGAATTTGAAGCTAGAGGAAGCTTCTAGCTTTCTAAGTCATCGTAACACATTTGTTGGCTTAGCTTTGGCTACGGTTTCAAATCAGCAATTAAAAAAACTACAAAAAAAAAGATTCAAGAACAAGACACCGAGATCTATACCTTGTTTACAGAAATGGCAGCAAGTAATACATTATATATTCTATACAACAGCAAACATAGTTTAATTACAAATGTAATGTTACAAAAATATATTCAAATGAGTATGTCATCTTCTTTTAAAATCAAAAGAAGAAGAAGAAGAAGAAGAAGAAGAAGAAGAAGAAGAAGAAGAAGAAGAAGAAGAAGAAGAAGAAGCATTATGCACCACCAGGTAAAGGAATTCCAGGACTGCGATGTATGAAGGACAATGCAATCCCAATTTTCCCTAATTCTCCTAAGTTAATAAGTCAGGTACTATAAAGTACCTCTTTGAATGCCATCTTAAACCAATGAAATTCCCTTCTCTGTGACACAATTCCATGTGGATAGCATCTCACAGTGGTGGATTCCAATACTACAGCTCAACAGAAGTCTAACCACTTTATTCTTCAGTTTGCTAGGATGCAAACTAGCATGATTACTGATCTAATAATTTGCTGAGTAATGAGTATAATTCACACAGTGCTGCATTTGTCAGTGACTTGGCAGGTGCCTTTTCTAACCATTGGAATTCCTTTCAATTACTGTCTTTTCAATGTCTTTCTGTTCTCTTTGTATATCATTTTTCAATAAAAACTTAATTACAAAAAAATGCTGTGATCTATAATAAGGTATACTAAGATTTTAAAGGTTTCTATTGGATGTTTATTATGATACCCATCATTGTTCAATGTATCCAATGCTGGTTTGGCTTAGCATTTCAGAGACTGACAAGGGGAGACAAAGCAAACCTGCTGTGGTATCAATTTGGCAGACGTTACTTAACTGTAAACCTAAAAAGGCACCCAGGTACAGTAGTATGTCAGCTCAGGTACCCCAGTATATTGTCTTTTCCTGCAGTTTAAGCACATTGTATTTCTTATATGATACAAGGATGCTGTATCTTGCAAAACTGGAGCTGGCCAGTCTTTACTGGATAGACCATATCCTCCTGTGCTATTTCTCTGCTGTCAGTCTAGCAGTGTGAAATTCAACAAGGAAGTGGAAAAGGTCAGTGATTTTTAAGTGAAAATGGAAAGCCTATAGTGGAATTGAAAGTTTAGATCAGGGCCAAGGAATTGCTGGTTTTATCACAGTCTAGTGTTTGCTAACTGGGCTATAAAATGTTATTCAGTGGAGAGGAAGACATGGAGTAGAGTTATTTTCTTCTCTACAAATGTCTTTATCATCTCAGGTCCCTGGGGACCAATTCCAAGCCGGTGAGTTATAGCTAGCTCCAGACTGCAAGACTCGCTAGTGTTTTAGTACTGGTCTCTGTGGATCACCAATAATGATACAGTCAGTTGTGTGAGTAATTCTCATTCGTCTCCTGCAGTGAATAGCTCACAGTGTGGAAATACATGTAGGTCGCCAAAACATTGACTGGCCAATTGTACCGTCTTCTAACAAGAAACATAGTGCATTTTTATAGTAGTGTTGCTTAGCTGGTTTAACCTTTCAAGATCCTGCAGTGGCTTTATCATTGCATTAAACTTTATCTGATGAAAAAAAAGTTGGGTTTAAGAAAGAGTTGATAACTCACAATTTTATTTCCTAATACCAGCTAAAAACATTTTTCTGAAAACTGAAATATTTCCTCCCCAGAAAACAGTTCTTAATTGTAATATTAAGCAAAACAATGACTAAATACCAAAACGAGACTTAGATGCTGTGAACACAGAAGCTTTTTTCCAATGAAAAATATATTCCAATATTTGTATGTTTTTTTCCCCAGTTCCACAACAAACCCAACTTGTCTATAAAAGCAAAACAAAAAGTAAATAAATTGGTGTTTGATATTTCAATACATACAACTTTCCCCTGACATGTTCAGCATAAGTCCCTTCACCATGTGCCTTCCCTTCTTTTAAATATCCACCCCTTGCCAGTCAGCCATTGGCTAATCCCAGACACCTCGAGTACACCTGGAATGAGCTTGCAAGGCTTCCTTATTTTAAAAATGACCACTGCTTTATAAAGAGTTACTCCCCACTTACAATCAAGGCCACAAAATAGGGCATACCACAAACAATATTCACAGTTTTGGTGAGAATTTTGTTAAAAAGAAAATCCATGGTTAACAATTGTAACACACGCGTGCGAAAAATAAATAAAAAAGACAATTCATATAAATAGAAACAGAAGTTCTTGAACCTAAATCATCTTCCATTGTTTACGAACACTCCTTATGCACTAAAAAGGGAATTATATACTGTGTAACATTTTAGTACAGGCACTATTTTGATTAAATCACTGTTTGTGGTATTGCTATGGAACACACACTACAGGAAAATGGGGCACCTCAGAACTTTTTGGAATGAACATTCTACTAGTATAAGAACGTTGCATGATTCAGAATGTATTTGTTAAACAAAACAGCCTGATTACATTTGATTTATTTTGCAGTCAGGACAGCTCTTGCAAGGGCACTTGATACAGCCTCAAAAGATCTTCAGACAGTACATCTCTCAGCCATCACTGAAAGGTTGGCAGGGAGACAGTTTGACTTCCAGCGCCCCTGGCAAGACTGAAAATTAGGTGGGGACTGGGGAGAAGGTTAGTTAAAAGCATGGCACAGAGGTAGGTTTAAAGTGCATGGCTTGATTGCCATTGGTAGCTGTCACTGATTGAAGGTTGACACAAATGTTACCTCCTGTGTCCAACGTCTGCTTGACTTTTGGTCACAAAGATTTTCCTGTCAATCAAATGATCACATGTATTTAGAGTTTTCAGTCTGAAATGTTAGATAGCTTTGCATTCCATATCAATTCTTTAAACTTAAAGACTGCTGTCCAGCAACCAACTTGGCATTTCAAATGTATTTAGTCATCAGAAAGAAGTCAAGGTCTGATAGAATCACACAACCCCCTGTGTCACTGCTTTCCTAATGCAGAATTAAACTGGTTACCTAAGACAGTGTCATTTATGGATTTTGTTTCTGAAATCAAGGTCAGAAATGGACTTCTGGGTACCTTATAGCCTCAACAGAATTCATACAATAGCATATTGTAGGTTTATTTGATTTTATATTGTGTATTAGTATACCTCAATTAAAATCTATTTTAGTCAAATTGTATAATTAGGTATGGATTCCTAATTATAGTATCAGTAAGACTTCTTTGAGTTTGGACATGTAAATTCTACAGGGAATGGACTAGCTACAAGGCATCTGTGAATCTGAAGATAGGAATTCATATCAGCTTTGTCAATAGTGCCCTGTTTTAGGTTTAACAATACTGTTTAGCCCCTGTGACAGAATTAAAAGATACAAGCACGATATCTGCACAGGATTGCAGCACTTTGTATTCTACCACAAGCTGGAGAGAAAAGAGTGCGTAATCCCAGAGCCTCAGCGAGTGTTTGATGTGTGTCTCATTTAGAGGCGACGGGTAGGTAAAGCAATCGCTTGGAGAGAGAGCGAGGCGTGCAATCTAATTATCTGTGACAGAGCTCACCGTTTGAAAAAGAGCAAATTAAGTGGGCTCACTCACTCGCTTAAGTCACTGGAAACGCTGTCCTGGAGTTTGCATCCTCCTCGTACACAAGGGTCAAAACCGCTTGAGCAGCTTCTTCCCTACACAAAGGCCAATTAAATTGTTATAGTTGGGATTGATCCGCAGTTCGCCTGCAAAGAGTTTATTTGATATGGCTGCTGTAGCTAAATGTAACTTTCTCTGCAGTTCTGAAAGAGCCGAAAGGAAATCAAAGTTATTATCCACACACTTCTAGAAGCCTGGATTTTATTCTTACAACACAAACCCCACAGCCCCCCACCAGAGTCTAAATACATTTTGTGATTATACAAAACAACAAGGAAGGGGGTTCAGGTCTCATGAGTTGTAGTGAGGTAGTTAAATCCCCTTACCAATGATCTTGGCAACACAATCATGTGACCCATTGTTAGACTAGTATTTTCATATTTTCACATTCCAATTATATAATAATGGTACAAATCAATACACACTGATAATTCAATGCAATACCATGGACCATATCCGGATTATTTGATGTGGAATCTGTCACCCAAATATTTCCTAAAGACAATACTTTTCTACAGTATAACACAACTAAAAACTCAGGGAAATAAGGAGAATGCTGCAGTTTATATAGGTTCATCTTATGACAGCTTTATTTGCAGCTTTTTTGAAGTCCTAAAAAGTCAAAGTGGACAATTCAATAAATAAATACAGTTTTTTGACGTGGGAAATGTTCATGTTCTACTTATTAATGAGCCATTGATTTTAAACACATCTACAAAACTTCCTAGGGAAGTTTATTTCAATGTCATCCTAGAGCAGGTGCTAGATTTGTTTATTTTTTAATATTGAATCCCCCCTACAGCAAGTACTGTAGCAGATGGTCTTGATTTTTTTTCTAATCCACTCTTCAAAGTCTTTACCTCACTATGTTACAGAGGACCAGTCACATTATGAAGCAGTGAAACATGGACAGATGGTGAGTGGTTCCGGTTCAAGACTCATTTTTTTTGCAGTCAACTGTCTGCTGGCCATCCAAGGAGATATATGGGCACATATTTCATCAGCAGCTTGGGTCTTGAAATGAGATTTGTAATATGACAATGTCATCCCTATCAGAACAAGTTTAACCCCATTCCAAGGGCAAAACAATGTGCAAAGTGGTCCCAACATTGTAGCATTCAACACCCATTGGCAGATCAATACAGAGAATTAGCAACTTGCCCTCATGTTACAAAAGCACATCTGCTCAGAACTCAGTGTTATTAAGGAAAACATACAGGCCATTATTTCCATATTAACAGTTCTGTGTTCTCTTGCTGGTAATTATACATCAATTAAACACATGTATTGGAATATAACTCCAATGTACCGGTCTTATTCTTGTGCTTTTCGAATCATGAACATGTATTTTCTGTTAATTACAAAATCATTGATCATTCTCAGCAAATGTAATTGGATCAAGCTCCCCATAGCTTCTTAAATCCCCCATAAAGAGGATTAATTAAACAAATAATATAACCATTACATCATCACTGTGTGATGTAGCCGGTAGCTGTCTTGAACCAACAGCCCTACTTTTCGGTTTTGTTTCTGCAGTGTGTCTGCAAGGCCTTTCCAGACAGCTGCTTCTGGTGTATGAGTGTAACCTAGTACCAATGTAGTTTAATAAAGTAATATCATGCACTATCAGGCACTGCTGATAAACAGAGCATTCAGTTCTGGGATGTGAGTTTAGCAGATACGGTGAGTAAGGTCTGTGATCCACTTCAGGTGCTGTGTGGTAATGCCACTCATGGGTTGTCTCTGCACGACGAGAAGGGGACACCTGTCCCCCTTTGAAGGTTTATGGGAAAATAAAAAGTTAGTACTGAAGATGCTAGTGTTACTACCTGCATGGCGATTCATTTCTTCCTGAGGGATTGTCTGGCAACAGCTGTATGGCAACTTTCCGGGTTGGCCAAGTAGATGGAAATAGTTATAAATTATGTAGACACAGGCTTAGAACTGAGGGTAGAAGACACTTCTTTACTCAAAGAGTGGTGAGGGTAGTGGATGGGTTACCTAGCCATGTTGTTGATGGTGAATCATTGGAACCTTTTAACCCTTGATCAAAGTTTTGAGCTGAACCAAACAAGCACTGATGGGCTGAATGGCTTGCTCTCGTTTGTGATTTTTCCATATTATGTTTCTTATGTCCATCTTTCAGTCCTAATGTCTCTACTGAGGAAGCAACATAGAGATTAAGTGGAGTCGCTCCTAGGCTGCCACCCACAGTGCTTGCTCATGGCTTGTGGAACACAACATGTACCATAGGATCTAAAAATATGACACAAAGTAGGATGTGTGACCACCCCACAGTTGGTGGTTTTGTAGACTACTTTCCACTGAGGAGTTAGATGAGACCAGTGAAATATTAATACTTTTAACAGAAAGCCCAGACCTCCAGATATATAAAAAAAATGATTTAATTAACCTACTGCATCACCTAGCCCTTCTATGAAAATGTGTTTGATGAAGAAATCTCCAAATACTTACATGATAATATTTTACCCTCGGCAACAGGGGATTGGAAATGTATTGCGCCCTTACAAACCCTGTCAAGCACTGCATTTTATCAAAGGCGATGCCTTTGTGGAAGGGTGTATTTATAATTAATAAGCAATGCCAACCGGATTAGTCTGGGTCAGTATGATTACTGATGAACCTAAAAATACAGCTGGATAGATTAGAAAAGAAAAGTAACAACAGGCCTGGACTATAGTGGGTTGCTTATTTAATTGTATTTTGTTTAGTGGGCACTATTATGCTGAACCAGTATTGTATATTACATGATGGACTGTGTAGTATATGGGTCAAAGAACAGTTGGTTATAGCAGTTGGCTATAAAATAAGTAACATAGTTGTCAGAGTTTGAAAGGGGCGTGTCCCTGGATAGTCAGAGAGTGCAAGTTGACCACCTTGCTATTAGCACTAATTCATGCTGCCAGTGTAAAATTGGTATTTTATAATGGCTTAATCAGATGTAGCAGCACCATTTTGGACAGATGCAGACAATGCCATGTTACAGCAAATGTAGTTATCCATTTTAATGCTTTCAATAAGTTCTGTTTCATTGCCCTGTGTGCAAAACCTACGACCATGCTGGTAGAAATGCTTGCAGCGTGATATAATTCATTGTAAGTACAATTTGACTTGACTATAATGTATGCCCTGATGCAGTTATAGTGCAGTTACTTCAACTATAGTTAGGGTTCCGGTACTCTTACACAGCAGTTACAGTGCTGTAATACCAAAGGTAATTGAGTACGAATAGTTGAGCACCAATATTTATGAATCTGTTTAACTTTCCACAGGTATTCTTTGTATGGAACCTGCCTTGACTGTAATGGTGTTTTTGTATTCTGATCTAAAAATGTTGCTTCTGTAAGGCAGCTTTGTGTCAGCTAGCCATTCATTTGAATACAGAGATTTGTACTGTACTGTGTGTTTTTTCCTTGTATACCTTTCATGAACAAACACCTGAAATTAATAATATATATATACATTATTTATTTAGAAACTGCATTGGTGACTCAAGACATCTGAATTTAAATATCAGATCAGTTATGTTGGCATGTTCTTTTAAAAAATGACATTACATTATGGTGTATTTAGTTGAAAGCACAAACTCGCTAATGCTTTAAAAGTCATAAATCTTGTCCTGGCTTGACCATAGTGTTCATTGTTCCACCAGCCCCGGGGACAGTTGACCTGTATTGCCATTTTCAAAAATAAAGTAATTGCTCCTTTCCTCCCTTCCCTGTCAAATTCAGATGTTCATTACAGTATTGATCTCCTTGTATAGATCGCCAGTTCTCGCAGTAACGCCACATCTTGAAAAAAAAACTTTAACCTTCTTTGGTCTCCAGCAACACGTTGAAATGAAAAATTGATGCAGATTAGGGGAAATTCATTTTTAATCACTTGGTATAATGTACACTATTACTATTATTATTTTTTTGTTCTTGTGTGTTCATACCCATGGGGAAAATATAACATATCTTAAGAGTTTTGTTTTCCATGCAAGTTTGCTATTATCATTTTAAAAAATGCAAAGCTTTTACTATGCTTTAAAGGACAGCTTTCCGTTCAAGAATAACCAAAAACAAAACAAATGCATTATCACATTCTTAGAAAAGTTCTTGATCAATCATACAATAGTAGTGTGCTTACATGGTATTATCATCTAGACTGTGGCAAACCTTTATTACCTACAATTTGAGATGCATTCCATAATATAAATGCAAGCTTAGTTTTCTTTGCTCCCTCTTTTAAATGATCTTTTTTATTATTATTATTACCCTTAATTATATACTGTCATCTGTAAATGCAAATCAAAAATACTGTTGTAGCCTCTAAAGGCAGGCTTTAAATTGCATTTTTGCTATTTTTAACTCACATTTGAGTCCAGGAAAAGAGAATTCCTCGTGACAGCTGTTTATTCAAGAATTGCACTCATTAAGTCCACAATGAAATTTTAAGAACTCGTTGTACATCAGAAACAGATTAATTCAAATCTGTAGTTATTTTAACATGAAGAAGAATGGATTTTGTTTTATTTGACAGTCAGTAAAACGGGTTACTTAAAGGGGTATGTCGCTGTAAAAGGAAACTACATGTGGATCTGTGACAGACGATTTTTAAATTACATGTTGTATGTAAACTGGCATTGTACAGCAAACTGCAGTCGCTTGCTCCAGTTGAATGTACTTTTTACTATAGAAGATCTGCGGTATATTGATTTTTGATGTGGTTGTTCTGATATAAATGAAACACTTATTTTAGTATTCAATAAATATTCAACAAAAAGATCATCAATAACACCTGTAAGGGCTTTTTAAAAGTATAAAATATCAACCAAATCCATAACTTCAGCTTTGCTATGATTGGGAGAAAAGATCATCAGGTAGGAAAATGTTTCATGAATACAGTGACCCCCTCCACCCCAGTGACAACTCTATGAAGCAGCCTTTGGAAGTGATTCTGGACTGCCCTTGCAGTTATACTCTTGAGAAGGCAGATGCTGACAGTGGGGGACGATTGTGAGAGAATGGCTGCAAGTGAAGCGAATCATTCTTCCCCTGAATAAGCCCCTCAGCTTGTAGTACAGAGACATCTCACACCGGGTCACTTACTGAAGTGATTTCCACCAACTCGTAGCTTCTGCCTTGTTCCAGCTTCGTGCTGCCTACAATGTATTTGTGTCCCTTATATCCACAGGCTAATTGCATTTCATGAAACATGCACTGCAGAGAAACACTGGGGGATCAGACAAAAACTTCATTTAATTTAGTTTGTATCATGTATCAAAATAGTTTTTGTTTATGCAGTCTGTCACTCATTGCCTCCAGGTGCCTGATAGCTCTCTGTTATTGATTCTGACAGACTGACAAAGACAGACAGATATAGTCCCACCCCTTGATTTGATTTGAAATAACAGTAAAGTGGAAATATAGTAAACTAGTCTTCATTGAGAACTGGTCCAAACTACTTTCATACTGTAGTTCCACACACATATTTGAATGTCTCAATATCAATACAACATTTGTAAACAGGTATCATGGCTGTCTTCAAATGCCCTTCTCTGGTTCACTAAGCCCTTGGCACTGCCTTATAAATCTAACCAAGATGAGCAAATAAAAAAAGCCCAAAGTCATTAGTCAGTCGTAACTAATCAGTTTTTTATTTGGCTATTCATTCTGGCTATACAGTCAGTAGAATCAATACAGGTGTATATATATGAAAAGAAAAGGCATGTGATTGGTAGAGTTCAGTTGGCTGGCAACACTACCCTGGAGAAACTGTGGACTGCCTCTCCAGAATTGATCTGCTTCTCTGCTTCTCTGAATCGGAGCTGTGTGAAGTGAAAAAAAAACAAAAAAAACTTGTCTCTTCCAAACAAAAACATGTCCCTGTACACTCATTAACCTGAATTTAATGTATTTAGTCCCAGCTGACATTTTTCAAACTGTAAGCTCATACCTGGAACGTGATCAGTGCGGTGAGATCAGCCTTGTATTTCCACATATAATTGTTTTTTAAACCATCAGTTTATCAGATTGTCCCCAATACAGCGGGTTTATAGGAGAATAGGAGTGGCAACAGCTGTTGTAAGATACATTTAATACTGTGATTGTGTGAAAAGTGGCCTTCATGACCACATTTCTAAGGACCATGTAGGCTAATAAAATGAGGGGTAGCGAGAAATCGCCTAAATGTGACTTTTTTGACATTTTCACTTATTGATCTTTTGGTTTGTGTGTGTTTATAATGTCAATAATTATACCGTGTTCAATCAATTGTATTCTTAGAACTACAATCATTTCAATGTATGACTTTCGGGAACGTTAACAAGGGCAGATTTAAATTTAAAATAAATACATTTTAGACGACTTAGTCAAACTTTTATCACACATGCAAGCCTTTTGATAAGATTAATTATGGCTCTTAGCTGTAAAAAGAATCCAGTATTACAGCCTTAAAAACCTTCTTACTTCTAAAAGGTTGGTTTGTTCTGAGCAAAAGCTCCTGCATTAGTAACAGACGTTATTAAATGTTTTTGTGTACATGTGTGCATTTTTGTAAACCTTGACTTTTATCCCCACCTCCGCTGCCTGGAAAAGCCAGGAGTTATTTTTTTTTATTAATTCACCTTTTTTTGTTTTGTTTTTATTCATTGTCTTTTTCTATTCACATATTTATTATATTGTTATTCAAAAAAAAAACAATAGTTGTATTAATTATGAATACTCATAATTAGAATGACTTATTAAAAAAACAAAACACTTGGATTCAAAATGATTCATATAGAAAGTTGTGCAAGTTTGCAGAACTATCAGCCCTTTAGAGTAAAGAGTGTAATTATGTTACTCAGCGAGATGAGAAAGGGACGTGAGGACTGTTCCACAATAGAAAGCTTGAGCTGTTGTATATTACATGAGTTGCTTATCCTGGCTTTACATAGGGGAACACTACCATAAAGACATTATCCGTTAGTGAAATGAAACGGTGGAATTGGTTATGGTATATGAATAGGACACTTGTGGGTACAAAGGAGACGAATCAAGAAGCATGACATTCCGGAATAGATTGGAGTTATGTAATCCTTTATTGTTACCATAGCTTTTTATTCTTTTAAATATTCACTACAGCAAATGAACACTCTGTGTTGTGTTTAACTGCACCAACATAACAGATTATTGTATGATTGTTACTTCTGCAATTCAAATTTAAGTCTCGATTTAAAAAGCTTTACGCAGACATTTCTGAAAAACTGAAATTGTGCAACTACTGTAATATTCAATGGTAAATGTTTCAATGGTATTCAATGGTTTGTTTTCAGAAAAGTGGCCCTCTTTTAAAATGTGTCAATCAGATAGTAACATGAATTTCTATGTCCGTATTTGAGCAGACAGATGTCTGCCCTCTCAAACACAACACTTTGCAAGCTTAACTTTGTTAATAGCTAATGTACAGCCCTCCCCTCCACCAGCTCCTGTCTTCACTGCTGGTAAGGGGCGTCCTAGCTAGAGCCAATAATCCCCACAGCTCATTGGCCACCTCTAACATTTGTGAAGAAAAGGGTCAGCGCTTCCGAAGATGGGCGTTCTGCATCATTAAGTACATCTGCTCGGTATCCAGCCCCCTCTTAATGAAGGCTTCGATGGCATCCATCATTTAGGTCCCCACCTCCAACTGTCCGCAGTCCAGGAATACAACCTGCATGACTGAGCAGCTTTCCCACTAAACATTTCAAAAGGCCTGTGCCAGCCCCCTTTGGAGGTGCTGTGTCAGTGTCACTGAGCACAGTACAATCAAAGTACATGCTAACCATGGTCACAACACTGGAGGAGTTCTTAGAGCTTAGATACTGAGATCCAATGTTGTATTTCAAATACATTACTTTTTTATCTTGTTGCAAGTGCACCCTGGCATTAACGGGGTTAAAACTCCCAGCACAAACATCCCTCTTTACTTCAGCAATGGTACAATTTATATGTGCTGTGGAGAAACATGAAGAGGCTGTGGTACAGCTAATTTCACATCTCTATTTTTTTTTTATTTTGTTTTGCTTGAAAGAGTGTTTAAAATTAGCTTGAGCATTTTAATTCACACTTGTCAGGCACACTGGAAAGAGAACAAAAATGGTGCTTAAGAAGTGTAATCAATAACTGCAATGATAAAATAACACCATCGCTGTGCTGTATTGTGGGAACAGAACTACAGTGTTGAAATGAAGATGAACCTGTGCTGCTTTGGGATATTATTTTTTTTTAAATGCTGGGAGACTCAAACTCAAACGCAACTCAATCCTGACCTGAACGTTATTCAGTCCTGGGACTCTCTCTGACCAATTCTACATTTCCATCTGCCACTGAGATTCACTTCAAGGCAATATGGACTCAGACTGCTTCAATTCCAACAGCAGCAGATTGAGATCAGATAGAAATGTGGCTAGGACTGCCAATTGTGTCAAAATATGTGGTAGTTTCATGATGTTTGACTATTTGGCATTGAGTTGAGACCATGAAACGATTTGGTTTTAACCACCTGTTTGTTCAGTTGCTGTTGCAGTTACATTACAGTCTCATAATACTACTCTGCAGCTGTTACTACCAATGTTCCACATGTTTAATAATAAAAAAAAACAGGTTTAAATGCCTGCATTGAGCTTATTGTCACTCTTAACTCAGCCCCTTAACATTGCAGGCTGTTGCTCAGCAGTGCCAGGGTGCTAATTCACTGTGTCATATCTCCCACAGTCATTTAGCTGTCCTGTGAACACTGCTGTATTACCAACTGAACATAATCGGTGAAAAAAATAAATAAATAAATCTGACAGGAGTGGGTAGAAAATCGCATGGCTGGAACACTGGAGAGAAAGTAAGATGCAGAAGCTGTCAGGATCCAGCACTGCTTTTAAAGCATTATGTGCAAAAATCTCCCAAAGGTTTTTAATGGAATAATGGAATGACTCTAGCCCGGTGATATAAATCTGTGTTAATGTCTCTAAAGACTCCTTACAGACCTAAAGCTTCCATCGGAGCTAGATGTGTTGCCATATCTCTCTTTCTCACACATACATACCGTAAACCTACCCTCTCTCTCTCAGTCAGTTTTATTTTTATTTTTTTACCTCCAACAAGCTTTATTCTGCTTTTACACAAGCAGGGGTGACAAAGCTCTCCCACTTGATAGACTTTAATTGTTTTAAGTGGAAATCTGGAGAGCTTTTAGCTATACAGGTCGGACTCCATTGCGTTAGTTTTTTAGAACGGGTTGTTTTAGATTTTAGAGCTTCACTTTCTCCTGGGCTTGTACATTTCTTAATTTTTTTTTTTTAGCAAAGCAGCATTTGTCTGAAGAGCAGCCAGTGTTTCCTCATCTAACAGTGACTCCCTCGGTCTGTGAGGGGAGTGAAGAGACAAGGAAGCTGCTAACTTAAGAATTGGAACAATGCACATTTCCAGACTTTAGAGAAAAAACAGCTGTAAGGTGTGTCGTGAAGGTGTGTTTATTCAGTCAGCTAAAAGATCAGGCTGGTGTTTATTCAGTCAGCTAAAAGATCAGGCTGACACGAGCTGGAGAGCACACCTGTCTGTCTGTCTCCCCTGCTTGGAGTGCGTTGTACAAACCCACCCATTCCAAAAGGTTCTGGGGACCTGCAGTGGAGGATCCTGAACACTATCATTGCCGCAAACAAGTTTGTGAGAGAATCAACCCTGAAATCATAGATCAGTGCCCATTGTGTACAGAACAAGACACGGTGTGCCATTTATTAGTGATTGTTCAAGGTTGAACAATGCTCAAAAACTTAATAGCGGCCATTGGTTTATGTATTAGAAAATACATTTTTATTTTTGGAATAAAATACAATGCTGATTGGCTAACTTTATCGTGGGCCAAGCCAAACTAGTCATTTTAAAACCACACAAGTCAAAGCGAGCAGGGACAGGCATTCACAATGTGTTGTGTCTTTTAAGGGTGCTGATAGTTAGGCTCGGCTTAAAATTGATTTTACATTTTACAAAATGACCCGCGTTCTGGAGAATTTAAAAATAAAATGGTGTATTAACAATGCGCTCTCTCTTTTTTACAAGGTCCCCTACCACCATACGATGAGAAAAGACATTAAATGCAACCAAACCCCAAAATGTATTTTGTATTGGTACTGTGGGTGTCAGGGTTTGCTGCTTTATTACCAGCTATGGAGTTTATGGACTTTAGGTTGCCATAGTAACCAGAGCAGCCATACTGCATGCAGAGGAAATGAGGATTGGTAGAAACATATGGGCTTTATTTTGTGTGCCTTAGAATGTGTGTGTATGAAGGGCTGTGTTTTATTTTTCTTTGATTATTTAAATGTGTCTGTGTTAGAATGGTGCAGCCCACAGAAGCAACTATTGGTTTTCTTACTTCTATAACATCTTTTTAACACAGAGAATGTATTACTCCGTTCTAGCAGGCAGCAGACAGAACACACTCAATAGTGGGCTCTTGGTTGGCTAGTACCAAAAAACTGATGTTGCATTACAAGGATTTACACTAGATGCAATAATCATGCATTGGGGACTAGCCACATACACCTCCAAAACAATTTAAACGACTTGCTGACTCACTGTCAAGGTCTGACAGTGTAATGACAAGCGTTTCTATTTTATTTGTCAATCTTCTATTTGTGTTTTGCTTGTGATAAGTCCCATTAAAATGATTTTCATTTTAACAGAGCACATTATTGTATCAGCGATAAACTACATATCTATTTTACACAGAGGTGAAATTCTCAACAAAAAAGTGCAGGTACTCATATGCGCAGCCAGTACACAATATATTTAGGAATACAAAATAAGCCTTAAAAAATAACTGATAAAATATAACCAATTTATCATAAACAAAGAAGCTGAAAATACTGAAAGATTTGTACCCTCTGCGTGTATCACTCAGTCACGTACTGTAATATAACACTTTCATTAAACATTAAATGACAAGTATTAAGAAATATTACACTATGCCATAACTGCTGTAGAGAGGGAGTTTTGTTTCAAGATATCCTAAAAAAAGGGAGGATAATATACAAAATGTGTATAAAGAAAACAACTGTGATATAAACAAATGATATAAAAAGGTCTAAGTCAAACAATGCACAATAGGGGCTGAAATACCCCTCTAATTTTTAATGTACCAGGCACTACTAAACAAAATGATGTACTTGACTTGGCCATTTCAATCTCCATAGTATTCTCTGAAATCCTCCCCGTACTTTCCAGACCCTGGGTGCTCACTCACAACAGGACCTGGCCATGCTACAATGATATCCTTGGATTAGAACATATATCCCTGTTATTTTATTTTATTTTATTTTAGATTACTTATCCAGCAATATATTCTGTGTGCTTCTCTGTTGTGTTTCTGTGTAGATGAATTATACCATGATCTATTCCAGAAAAGGATTAGTATATTTCAGGCAGAAACAGTATAAAAGTAGACATCAGGTTTTGTTTTTTGTTTTTTGTTTTTTTTTACTGTGGTTTATGTATGCAAACTCAAATTTAATTTAAATAAATTGTAGAAAAGTTGGCATTGTACATTTATTCACTTGCCAAATCTGAAGCAGCACTTTACTCTGTTGATCCTGTTTTTTTATTTTAATCCCTACTGTCCCACACATCACTTTCCATTTTATAAATCGGCGCTATCTGTGTGATAAATAATTATAATATTTATCAACTGTGTAATTTATGTCAGACACTACTGTGAATGTTCAAATTCATGTGCAGCAATGGTCGTTTGAATATTCAGATAGTTTCTCAGAATTTAAGAAAATAATAATTACTCCATGCCGCTGTTTTCATGTCTCACTGCTTAAGTCTACTCTCGTTGATCAACCAGTGAGCACTGACCAAAGCGAAATGGGCAGAGATTTGTGACGTGTGATAAAACTGTTCTCACATACTAAACCCTGCTGGATAGGCTATATATAATTTCAACACACAGTCTTATTTACAGGCAACGAACAATCAGATCTGTTCTAATCAGCTGCCCTGTTTTTAAAATCTGTAATCAACTTTTCCTAACAGCTGGGCAGCTTTTAGGCATATAGGTATTAACAACTCACTCATCTAACGTGCGCTGCATTCCCTGTCATTTCAATTACTGAATACAATTAAAGAGATTGACGACAAGGTGTTGTCATCATATTAAAGCTGTAGTGTCCCACAATCTAGGAAAACAACTCTGTGTATTGGTTCACCCATTGTGATACCATGAGTATATGAAAATGTTACCAGTCATTTTCACTGCAATACCACTGCAGTTGAGTTGTGATAACAAAGAGCCAAGCACCTCTGAACTCTAAGTATTTCCCCTCCAGTTCTATATCATCTAATATAAAGCCCCAACCACACAAATAAATTAGCTTCAGAAACACATCCTTCTCAGAAAGCAAGGTCAGGAGTGAAAATGGCTTTTTAAATTTTTTTACAATTACAGCAGCCAGCGTCCTGATGTATGTCAGAGGCTCAGTAATGTGATAAATGGTACTGTTGTAATTAACATTCAACTCAATTCAAATAACATGGCAGGCGACTAAATGGGGCTGACAATTGTGTGTGCAGTTCGTGGAAATGCCCTTAGCAATTAGCTATACAGAGGATAAGCTCAAGCTAAAAAAAGTTACCGCCAGACCCAGAATGAATAAAAACTACAGCTGAATTGTTTAAACCACAGCTGCTGTGACTAAAAGAACTTGAAAGTAGTGCAATTCTTCACGAAAGTCTCAAATCCATTGTAGTTCGACGTATCTGATTTTGTAAATTAGTTATTTTCAGAAATTTGCCCCAAGCTTTTCTCTGGTTGCTAGGAGTCGTATAATCACATGACTTATGGGGGAATGGATTTCTCAGCAGCCTCTGGAGCTCCCTTCTAATCGCTGTGTCTCTTATGATTCACATGATTGTGTTTCTCACAATTCCTAGCAAATTAGAAAGAGCAGAATTTATATTTGCATTTAATGGCAATTACATTGCTTTGTATGGGGATTTAGTCTTAATGAAGTTAACAGAAATAGACTAGATTGGAGATGAAGTCGGGCATGAATTAATGATCAGGATTGTCACACAATATTTAGCTTTTCACAAGAAGGGTATTAAATATGTATTTCTCTTCTTCAGTCACTGCATGTATAATTGAACCATGTGAAGTTTCCTTTCTGTGCTATACTTTCTAATGCATATATGTTACACAGCACATTAAAGCATGGAAAAGAGCAAGCAAGCAAGATAGATCACAAAGAATGATTAACCATGGTGCATTGACAGATTATAGTAAACTTGTATAAAATTAAAAAAACATGGGAATGACCACGCAGGTTTAGTGAGAGAACTGTTGAAAATATATTCAACAAAACCACTTAATGCAGCATCATGTCAAGCTGACAAAGAACACAGGCGAGAAGGGATTTCTTTCTTTTGCCACTCGGAGAGAGCATTGGCAGTCTAATTGCAGGCCACCTGCCTGAAACATATTTATTTTCTCTTGTTGTATGACTTCATTACCCTGGTTTGTGTTGTTTCTTCTTGCCATGCTTCTTGCATATACAGTGCATATAAACTAGCCAGCCTTGTCTGTGTTACATATTATCTTACATATTGTTAATCATTTACATATACATAAACGCATGCACGATATACATAAATAGAAGACACCTGCGATTTGTAGCACACCCCTTTTGAGTAAATGTGCTCACATGAATGATAAGCAAACGGCATGCCTGATTTGTAATATTTAAAAAAAAAAAAGTTGCATACCCCTGTTGCAAATTGCAATTTCACAAGGTGGTTAATAGGCACTCAAATGGCATGTGCTTCCATAGCCAAGCATCTAAGACTTAAATGAACATATAGTGTTGACATCCTCTCTAGAACCCCCAAATGCTTTCCAAAAGATCAAGCAGTGCCCTGGTCAGATTGGTTCAGCTGCATTGGCTTGGCACAGCTGATCTTGAAGTTAAAGGGGGAATAGGACATTGCCAGGACAGTTGCCATGTGGAGCTGACAGCAACATTGTATAAGAGAGGGAAAGTAATACAGTCACAAGTCTCTCCTCACCAGAGGCACACGTCTTTTAGTTTTCTGCCCTGGTCAAAGTAATCAACCAAGCAATTATGCCCTGCAATTGCTGCTAAATGACTGGAGCAGGTAGAACGCATGTTTCTATTTTCCTATTATTGTTTCACACAGAATAGCGTTGTTAAATTAGCCAGCCCTGTATTTGCAGTAACTCCCATGTGCAGTTCAAGTCTCTGAAGGGACATTCTATATTGGGGACTGCAAACCAAAATCTTTTCAAATCCGTGGATGGAAGTTCATATAAACACCTTCAATTCCCGACCCCTATAGAAGGGATGAGGATATAAGTCAATCAGATCTTACCTGAACTGCAGGTAACACATCATGCTCTTTTAATCAAGCACCTAAATTCGTATACGAGACAAACTTAGAACTGCAGTTTATCTGAGAAAGGGATCAAATAGCTAGGAACTGCATATTTACATTCAGGCTCAATATTGCTGTTTACAATGTGCATCTGGGTGACAATATAACAGAGATAGGATAAGTGCACCACTTTGAAAAATGCACACAACGAGAAAAGAAAAATACCACGACTCGGTACACAAAAGGTCAAATCTAATAAAGTCGGTGTGGATAAAGCATAGCAAAGTTAGCCCTGCTCTTGTCCATCGTGATTAATGACTTGCTGATCACGGGGGAGTTCTCTCTAATGCTAATATTTGCTTGATTAGTGTAACTAAATTAGGGGGACATTTTCCATCATCCAACTATCAGGGTCTTTGTTAACAAGTGGCATATGAAATTAAAGGGCCTTAATGAAGGCCTCATTTTTCACAATACTTTTCTCAGCTACCGTCTGTTAAGCAATTATCTTAATTAATCTGTATTCAGGATTAGGCTATTCAGGTCTCCTTCTGCTATTATGAGCCCCACAAGGGGATTTTTGAATCTCCTTCAAAGGCAAGCGAAGCGGTCATATTCAGAAACACTTTTTTTTTGGTTTGTTCCAAGTTAATGGTCGACAGTATCTGCTGTCATGAAAAGGTTAAGCAGAATGTTGTGTTGTGGTGTCAAACTAATGTCAAAGTAACATTACATACAGTAATAACTAAGTTCTACAGATTTCACTGGAGATAACTGAATGAGCCATAACAACGTGTTTACAAAAGTGCCCTAGAGACTGCGTTACATCAGTATGGCAACATTACAAACTCAGAAGTTAGAACAGCAAGTTGTTATTTGTATGACTACAGATAAGCACCCAAGTAGCTGGATTAGGCAGTATAGCTAGGGCTGGGACTGAACCCAGTTTAGGCCTGGTTTACAAATTGTTCAGTTTATCTGTAGCCACACATTCTTAACCTCATTTCAACAGGAGTCAGACTCCGTAATGGCAGTGCAGAACACAAATATGTTCTATGTATTTTATAGAGATACAATAATTCACTCAAAGAAAACAAGATACCGAGACGAGACAGAGGTTAAGTGGGGTAAAACAGGTAAATAGACCAGTCTTTCTGCATTTATACATCTGTCCCAATACTTTCTGGAACAAACATTTCACTGAAAACTGGTGGGGGATTAAACCATGTGAAGAGGGAGAAGGATTTAAAGAGAATGGCCTGAATATAATTTCAGATAATGAGATGACACATCAGTCAAGGCAACCCACAAACTGTTTAATTCACATGTAAAAAGAGGGGAAACTTACTAAATTAGGATACAATTTACATACACCAATTCATGTTTTGCAACAGATAATAGCCTAGTCATAAAATGACATTTGTTCCTATTTCATTTTAATTGGTATGTTAATAATTAATAGAAGCGGTAACTGATCATAAACACAACCACAGTACTTAATGAACATAGGATAAGGCAGATGCGACTCTGTAGTTAATTAAGGTCTGCTAAGATTAACTACATGCAAGGCTAGAAACATAGCAGTACAAGGTTACTTTAACATGGGTGTTGATTTCTCTTTATTAACACCATCACTTGACCTTGCTAGCACTCATTTTAGACAGATTGATTCTCAGCTGTATTCATCAGCTGCCGTGAGCGCTGCTAGGATGCAGCTTGCATGAGATATTCTATCTTTCTGCACAGTAATCTTTTCAGGTTTCTTATTTTGGAAAAGAGCAAATCTTACTCTTTAGTCTCATGAAGCAGTCTGAATGGGCATTGCATTACTGAAATGTCTCAACTTTGTCAGATTCCTAGTGGTTTAAAAAAGAAATATCACAAGCCACAATCAATCTTAGACCCGTTTTAGACATGGTGCTGTGGACCATTTAAATATTTCTCATTTCAGGGGAATGGGGTTAGCTTGCTTTCTGAGCAGCCTCGGTAATGAGCTTCATGTTCAGAGAGCAGAGTGCTGAAATAACCATTGCCCTATCGCAGAATAAACACTGAATTGTTCTTTGAGCTGCACTGGCTTGAACTGTGTTAAGTAGGGTACAGATATTAGGTGCAACTTAGTAGTCTAAACACATATAAACAGCAGGCTCTGAAGAAATTATACATTTGAATGAAAAAATTTCCTTGATTTCACAATTTAAAGTCTGTGAAAAAGCAAACATTTGGGCAGAGGAAAAGCACAAAAGGCTCTTTCATCCATAAAAAAACAGAATAAATTCCTCACAGTCTAAAAGGTTAATTCATTCATTTGTGCTAATTACATGCAATTTGGGACACTTGATATGACGTGTCAGTTCTACATACTGAAAAACTAAATAAATAAAACAAAAAGGCCAGGTAACAAAGACGAAATAGAAAGCCAACATATTCAGGCATAAATCTGAGGTGAAATTCATTACAATTAGGACTCTCCTGTCGTTCAATGTTCTCAGTGCCACTTGTGTTCAGGTCGCGTAATGCATTGACTATGCCATACACTAGAGGCAGTATCTTATGTAACATCAAAAGTTTGGTTTTACTTTTGTTTTACGTAATGCAAATACCAATAGACCTTGTGACTGATGTGTGGATAGTATACAGTATGTCTCTACTGCACACCTACTGGTTTTAGCTCCAGTAACACTGTCTCCCTGATCCTCTTCCACAATTCTTCTACCTGACCTCTATCTGAACCTCCATCAGTCCAGGCAGCAGTCTGGACTGATGAATAAAGTAGCCTGTCCTCGGGTCAAAGTTCATTTTTCTAATTCAGGCTCCTCCACATATTACTGCTTCACTAGAGACCACATTCATTCAACTACCATAAATGAACTGGCATAATAAACTGCCTCTTAATTGTGAGATTTGTCAAGCCAGGTCTTTTCTGAGAAACATATATTCCCATAGCATGAAATACTCTCTCCTTCTTTTCTTTTATACTCCCCTTTCAATTTAAATGCTCTATGTGGGTCACTTTGCAATAGACTGCTTGAGTTTGTGTTAGAAAAACCCACCATAACACTGTCAATACAGTCTAAAATACAGAGGTTTCTCATTAATCACCCCTTGTATTTTCTTTCCTTCAAGCAAGGGAAAACAGAAACCGTTCTACATTAGTGCTTGTCTGTTGCATTTGCAGTTTGTCAGTCCATAGTTTTCATCCTGGATTATTTCACCAAACCACAATACAGTTCGCTTTATTACATTTCGATCACACAGAAAAAGTGTCCTTGTTAAATACAGCCTTTGAATTCATTCCATTTCTTTCTCTGACAGGATATTCTATTTTCACACAAAGTTGTGACAGTTTAATTACATCTTCCAGTCCCTTGCAGTTACTCTTTGGGAGCCAAATGTGAGACTGTCTGTCTCTGTCTTATTGTAGCTCTGACTGCCCTTTCTTAAGTCTTCTTTTCGTCTCTCCCAGACAAGAGTTTGTCATTTTATTATTTTTGGCAGGGCGAAAGGAAATACAGGAATTACTCCTTCAATATAATGCTCCTCAGAGACCTCCTAAAGATCCCTCTTTGGTTCCGAGGCATAGACAGGCCTGGTATTGAGGCTCAGGTTTCTCAGCTTCAAGGTGTTTCCTAGAAGTCAAAGTCACAGCACTGGGTTTGTTTCTAACAGGGAAAATACAATGCAAAACAGTCCTGAGATGGATACCACGGGGTGGGTAAGGGGAGAATATGTTAAGAAGACACATAGAAATACTGAGGGTGACTAATTGGAGATGTGGTTTAATGTATTAACCTTTCACCTCTGAAATACTTGCTTTCATTCCCTGCATCAATTGGTGGTCTGAACATTGAAATCTTTGCTATGTCAAAGAATGCTGCAATTTTATGAAGGAGTTAAGTTTTTTAAACCAGAACAAAACAAAAAATGGATCCCATGAAAATGCTGAAGTTCCCTAAAAAATCTTTTAGGAATAAGGAAATCAGCAATGAATAAGACAAGATAGAGAGAAATCAACAAATAAAAACAAACAAAAAAAGACAATTAAAGTTCAAAACCCATGGAATCAAAACCAAACACAATGTACTAAACAAATGATTATAAAATGTTTGTGCTCTCTGAAGGGAAAAAGCATCCAATAATTGTATTCAGCAATATCCTTCAGTTGAATTTCTCTTGAATTATGAGCTCTCCAGCTTCATCTCTCCCAGGGACAATGTTCCTGCAGAGTATCAAACAAACCCCATGAACACTGGGGAGGGGATAGCTACACCCCAAGACTCAATGGGCACAATTCCGGTTTGGCTTTGCACATTCTTGGCATGAGTAGATTGCTAGTTTGGTTCCAGATCAACACTTTAACACCCATTACAGTATTGTCTGCAACATTGTTGTCTCTAGTCATTGTGCATGTGGCTAGAAACACTAAGCTGTATCACAGTTCAGATTCAAATTCTGCTAGCCATTATGGGAAGAAATTGCCAGCTGCCACACATAAGAGTTGGGATAATGCTGGTTGGTTTACATGGTTGTAAAGCATGTCCAAATACAACCTCCTGTTAGTTTGAAACTTCAGTGCCAGTTGTACACAACTGTGGACCAGTAAAATGTAAATAAAAAGATATATTTTTCATCAGTGACTAAAACAATTGAAATGTGTAAAAAACCTGTTATAAAGATACATCAGCACAAGGTGTTTTGGGGGTTTTCACAAATTTCTAGCCCTTATTATCTATTTATGTTCACAAACGTATGTATCTGAAACCTACATTTTTTATATATATATCAAAAGTAAGTCAGTGTTAGATACCTTTATTTCTCCAGCCCAGCTCACAAATGTACAACTTGGTGTATAAATTATGTGCAGATGAATACATAATTGAATGTATTATTGTCAGGAGAAACAAAAATGCAATTTCTTCTAAAAATGTAGACTCGTTAGCTAGTGGTCCAAATATGAGAATCTGCATCTCTGCACTGTGGAGCATTGTGTCTGTAGAACTGGCAATCTTCTGGTACCTGCTGTGTCAAAAAATAATACAAATAGCAATATGTGATTCAAAATTGAAATGCCTTGCTTACGCCTGGGATATTGGCTTGTGAAATTGCTCTTGGACAACAGTGTGGCCAGAAGGAGACTCCAGGAATAGAATGCGTGTGTGTGTGTGTGTGTGTGTGTGTGTGTGTGTGTGTGTGCGTGTGTGTGTGTGTGTGCATGTGCGTGCATGTGTGTGTGTGTGTGTTTGGGTTTTACTGAGAACCCTGAGATTGTTGTCATTTACATGATAACAAGATACAGCTGGACTAGGCAGGGGCAAGCTACTTATCTCTCTACAGAAATTACAGGCTGTTGCAGAAAGCGATATTACAGATTCCTGTTTCTATGGCCACCCAATAATTATTAATTTTAAATGAATGGGATGCAAGCTTGCCTCTTTTGAATTATCATAAGAAGGGCTCTTTATAAAACTGGCACTGGGTCTCTTCAGTGTATTTACTATTTAGAGAGTAGCAAAAAAATACAGGGCTCTTCTGAGTATGTTTATTGTGTTACACCATGTTAAAATCATAGCCAAGTGTAGCAAAACATAGTATGGTGAAGTATATGTAAAAACCATAGTTAATCATGGCAGGGTACAGGAAAGCATGAGAGAAGAAAAGTAGAAGCATGTGGAAATGTACCATGCCAACAGTGTATTTAAATCTGCAACCCTTTAAAACCATTTAAAACAGTAAAACGATATGTATTAAACACATGGTAACTCTTTAGTTTAAGTGCAATTCAATGGTACAAGACTAGCATGGAACACCTTAGGTCAGGGGTGCCCAAAGTTGGCCCTTCCACTCCTGGTCTTTGTTCCAACCCTGTTCTAAATTGTTTAATTGTACCAATTAAACCTCCAACCAGACCCTGAAGCTAATAATCTCATTTTACCTGTTAAACCTGGAGTGGAATAGCCCTCCTGGACCGTGATTGGACTCCTGATCTTACAGTAGGTGTGCTTAAAGGTCCTGAAATCGAGTTGATTGGGTCAAAGGAAAAGATGAAAAGTTACACTTCCAAAAATGTTCAAAACCTGATCCTATGTGTTTATCCTCACACCATACTAAACAGCAGTGGGTAGCAATGTAATTGGGGAATTTATCCAGAATTTTAACCAGAGTTTTACTTTTGCTGTGTTGCTTTTTATCCAGAAAACTGGGTTAATGCCCCCTGAACATTTTTTCAGAAGAAAGGAATTTGGTTTAACACCACTAGTGGACTTTTTTCTCCATCACATTGCTCCTCAACACCATGCTGTGGAAAAGGAGCCCCCCTCCAGAATAGCATTACCTGATGCCAAGTTATAGCACCTCCTTCAACAGGGGCATACAGAAACTCTGTGGCTAATGCTGCTCATGAGAATGTAGTCCGACTACGCCAACCTCAGATTAACTCATCAGAGGAAACCAAAATCAAACATGTAATAAAATGGACACCTTACCTAATGCACAGGTTAATGAGGTAAAGAGTGTATGGCAACGTGTTAAGAAAATGCCAAAAGACATGTGTCAGGAATAAAAATGAAAATATATATTTTTTATAAAAGCAACAGCTTCTGCTAGCTGACGAGATCCAAGGTGGTGTGGCTGCAGACTGCGTGGCAGAATGGTGGAACGTCATGCAGGTGGATGGGATCAGTTTAACTAAAGTGTGATTACAATGAACTTTGAGTGACGTGCATCTCATGGGACTAGCATTATAGAGACAGAGAAAGCATGAGGATTACAAGCAAACTGGATTACATTCTATAAATTCCCATAGAAAGTGCCACTACTAAATCTGGAGTGAAGTTCAGTGATGGAAGATGAAGGAGGAGTTTGGGGACTGGTATAGAAATACGTTCATAGCAAGTAGGGGAAGTGAATGTTGAGTAGTTGATATAGGGGAGGTATATTTTCTGTGATGCATAGGATACTACGATATCACCTGTGATAAGACTGTTTAAGTTAAAAGCAACACTTTAGCTGAAACATCTGTTATAAAACTCTAAAATGCATTAACACTACACATGTTAATAATAATAATAACATGCTGTAGCAATACAGTGTTATAAGATTATGGTATTAATAAGAAACTGCATAATTGACATTAAGAATTAAGCTTTACATTAGTATCATGGCATTTGAATGTATTTGTTGTAATCTACCTTCCCTTGTTAGTATTTGTCAAAATTGTAATTATTGCCTTTAAGTATTACAGAAACCTTAGTCACTTACTTACTGACAGCCCGTTACCTTCACACTGACTACTGACTGCCCAGAACAAACATTTCTGAACTGCTTTATACCTGCCTGCTTAATCACAGGCAGGTGATACTCATTCATTATTAGAGCCAGGTTCCCTCTAGTGGCATTCTGGGGGACTACATATTTTCATTTTCCTCGCCCGTGTCTGCCAAAGATGTTCTATTGCTGGTCACGGCAAGACCTCGACATTGTTTTTTTGAAGTCATGCAATTGTAATCCTAGCACTGTGTGGTCTTGCATCGTCCTGCTGGAAAATCGACACTTCCGGAATGGCTTGCAGGAACAGAAAAACTGTTGCCTCAAGGACTTTGTCAATGTATCGCTGAGCAGTAAGGTTGCCCTCAATCTGCACCAAAGGCGTTCTTGCGTTAAAGGAGATTCCTCCCCACATCGTCACACTTCCACAACCCCACTGGTTGGCTTTAACAACGTCTCCACACACGTTGTCTTCCATCAGATCTGTCAAGGGCAAAACAACATTCGTCTGTGAATAAAACACTCCACCACTCTCTGCCGCCACCTCAGATGTTCTCTGGCCTACAGAAGATGGCAATTTTGTCTCTCAGCTGTCAACATGTTACCCCTGAACGGCTTCTGAGTATGCAAATCATTTTCATGCAGACAGCGAGCTACAGTCTGCTGATGTGTGGGTTATTTCTTCCTGGAATTTCTCATGCTGTAGCCACTGCAGTCTGAAAACGATTACACAGATGGATCAGTCAAATGTGACGGTCCTGGGCTGGTGTGGTGACCCTCTGCCTTCCAGGATGTGGCCTGTCCCTCACAGAGCCAGTTTCCTGGTTTCTCTGGACTAGTCTGCTGATTGTTGAAGCAGAACATCTCATTCTCCTGGCAACTTCTCTCACAGACATGCCGCCTTCAATCATGCCGATAGCAACCAGGCGATCTTCATTACTCAAGCAGGGCATGGTTGTGTCTTTCACTGGTCTTGTGTTAATTAAAATCATGAAATCACATGATCCAATTTTTTATGAAATCATGTGACTTGAACTCAGTATTTTGTTATCCCAAGGAACAATACTACTGAAACAACCAACAAACCTATCTGCTCACTATTTAAAATGGAAATAACATTATGTATGTGCTCAATGAACTATTGATGTAAAACTTAGACTGTTATATTTTCTATCTATCTATCTATCTATCTATCTATCTATCTATCTATCTATCTATCTATATAGATTAAACCATAGGAGGACCAGATTACTTCATATATTTTAAGTCCAGGAGCATAACTCTGTGACTGGTTATAGCATGTTTTATTTGATTTCTCCCTAAGGGTATCACAGTTTCTATATCAGTTGCACTGTGACATGATTAATTACCCAATTAGGTTGTCTGTCCTACCTTCCCTTAATAGCTGCAGCAGTCAATCATTCTTATCCTTGAGTGTCTGGAACACAAGTTCCTGCGCAGAATCAGGTGACTGCAGTGCGGAAGGTTCCTGTACCTTGGGGGAGGGGGAGGGGGAGGGGGAGGGGGGGGGGGGGTTCAGCAACATACTCAAATCAGAAAAACATTCAGTATAACCCTGAGTTGCACTGACATAAAGCTAGTTAAAAGGTGTCAAATGGCAACAACAGGACTGAAACTAAAGTGACATTCCTTTGAGTAAATCTAGCATTATGACTGTATGATTCCCAATAAAGGAAGACATGCATTGCCCTCTCTTATAACGGGAGTGATAGATGGGAGTAACAGGCAGAATCATTAACCTACAGTATGCTAGACAGGTGCACAGACAGGAACAGGTTTATTAAGGAGGATTATAAAATTTTCTTCATTCCCTACAACAGCTGTCAAAATTACCTTGGAAGGGCTCCAAAACTATAATTGGGAAGTCAGGCCAAATTTGAATTTGGGAGCAGTTCTGAACTATAAGTTATCATTTCGCCTTGCTTCCACATTTAGTAGAACTGTCTGTGATTCAAAAGTAATTATATAAGAACAAGCATACATTTTACTATTACATTTTAAGGAATGTAAACAATTCAACATTGATTAACCATGAATAAGCACATTTAAAAACAAAAAATCTTCTTTATGAGTAAGTATTGACTGTATCCTGAATTGATGCTTACTTTACAGGAATTCAAAAGGAAATATGTTGGTTCATTAAAAGTTAATTGAATCATCACCACTTCTGTAGTATAACCCCAAAAAAACATAAATGTATTCATCCCAAATGTATGCTCCCCAGGGGCGATTTATTGATGGTTAACTCAATCAGCTTCTGACTCCGATCCAATTACTTTCTTTGATTGTTTTTCTGTTGTGTGTAATCTGGCTCAAAGTTTCAGATAAGCTGTAATTATTTATCCTATTTGACTCTCGATTGAATTGGTTAACTTGCTCTATAGTCTTGCCATTGTGGCGATTTCCCTAAATGTCCCTGGCTAGCTCTAGGAAAACTCACCACAACAAGACTTGAAAGCAGCGTTCTGTTTATATAGGCAACCACAGCAGAGCAGAGTAGAGTTGCATACAATTCACTTAGCATACTTTGCAATAGTGCTCTAAGTACAGTGTAGAGGGTTTGTTTATGTTTGGGCCTGTACCCAAATGAGCTCATACTTCTCACACCTAGTGTCAACGCCATTGTCGCTATCTTTGTTTGGCACTCTGGGTAAGAGACCAACCTCTTAAAGTGACATAGTCCTGTCTACGGGATCATTACATCATCATTTTAAACTCGATCTTAAAGAAAAAGATACAAGGGAATTTGGGCTGCACTAGAACCCAGGGCCTCTTGTATCAAATTCCTCCTGTCACCTGACTGAAATTCAGGTTTTCATCCACAGTCTCTAGCTTCTTGCGCTCAGTACCTAATAATTGCTACTGCATCATTTTTCTTTTCAATAAATAACAACAAACAGCATATCTAAGTCAGCATCTACGCAAAAGTACTGTACATTTGAGCAAATATCATTTGCTCTGGAGGTCAAGTTACTTCCAATTTAAGCTAATGGATAGAAACAAGGTTGCAGAGATATTAGAAGAGCGAGCAGGTGCCCAGAGCTTAAAGAGGGTCACAGCTATACAGTAACTGACTGTATTTAGATAAACGAAGACTGCATGAGAAATGAATGTGAAGCTCTATAATTGCAATAAACAAAAAAAAAAAAAAGAAAAGAAATATAATGACCTCTGTAAAGGGCAACAACATGTGATTGAAATGTTTTAGGCAAAAAGGCGATGGTGTCTCAGGAGAGAACAGAAGGGTGACATTCCCCGGCCTGCCAACAGTTTCAATTCCACATACTTTAGGGAAAAGAGGATCCAGCCAAAGTGAACAGATGATTCCAAGCCCCGCAGCAACATTTTCTTCGAAACCAGATTGAACTCCACTGCAAACTGTGAAGACAAATAAGTGATTTGTTGTGCCAGACTCTTCTAATGGCACACAATAGCTGGTTAAGGAGGTTGCGTGGTCCAGTGGTTAAAGAAAAGGGATTGTAAACAGGAGGTCCGTGGTTCAAATCCCAACTCATTTGCTGACTCACTGTGTGACCTTGAGCAAGTCACTTTGTGCTCTTTCAGGTGAGAAGTTGTAAGTGACTCTGCAGCTGATGCATAGTTCACACACCCTAGTCTCTATAAGTTGCCTCGGATAAAGGCATCTGCTAAATAAACAAATCATAATATATGTAACTTTTTTTGTCTTGCTAGGATTAGTTAAAAGAACAAAGGAACGTTATTTGAAAATACGCAGTAGCTGGCAATTCAGACACAGTTATGACAGCAATAAATATATTGAATAACAATGCTATTCAATGGCAGTGCATTGTTTTTCAAGTTTAGTGAAGGCACAAGTGGATTGTGCATGAAGCCATATCCCAAACCATACCAAAGTATGTGTTTTCAGAACTTCACAGGAACCCCATCTGGGGCTTGTTTGATTAACATGCAGATTATATATATATATATATATATATATATATATATATATATATATATATATATATATATATATATATATATACTGAGCATCAAAAGAAACTTATCACTATCAATACACATTTATTTTCGGGAAAAAATAAGGTATATAAGTGATGGACATTGATGAAATGTTTTTGGTTTCTTTTTAATCACTGGATCATTCATCCTTGACCATGACACGCTTGAGTGACTGTGACTGAAGCATATGCACTTAATCACCTAATTAGTGAGACAGTTGATTGGACGTTGATCGGAGTGATTTCAGCTGTTGAATTGCAAGCTTGAATAAAAGAAAATCACAGAAAAACACCAATAGCATCTGATACGGCAGGTCATAACAATCCACACATCAGCAGTTCAACTGTAAGAAGGTGGTTACACAGTCATCATCTATAGGCCAGACGACCATACAGGGGTCCGGTTCTCAGCAATGTGCACCATCGCAACAGGATGAGGTGGTGCCAACAACACCTTAGGTGGACTCGCCTTCAGTGGAGCCAGGTCCTCTTCAGTGACGAATCGAGATTCTGCATAGACTGCCCTGATGGACGTCAGCGAGTATGGCGTAGATGTGGGGAACGATACGCTAATTGTTGTGTACGAGAGACCAATCGGTGGGCAGGTCCAAGTGTGATGGGCAGGAGTGTCTAGTCACTTCAGAACTCTGCTGGTAGTGACTGATGGCAATGTGACTGTACAGCGATATGTTGACCAAGTCCTAAGGCCTCATTTGGTGCCCTTCTTGCAAGCCCATCCTAATGTGACAACATTCCAGCAAGGCAACGCACGTCCCCATGTTGCTCGTGTCACGACAGCTTTCTTGCAGAATGTGAACGTGAGAGTCATGCCATGGATGCCTTATTCCCCAGACCTCAGCCCAATTGAACATTTGTGGGATGAACTTGGATGACGTGTGGCTTCTAGGGCTCGGAGACCACTGAACAGGCAGATGCTCATCCAGGCACTACAAGGGAAATGGGCCAGGATTCCACAAGACAGCATCTGAAACCTGGTGCAAAGCATGCGTCGCAGATGTACTGCTTGTGTTGCTTCCAACGGGGGTCACACACACGATTAGCCTGTGACTTTCACAGTATCCCCCGTCCACTCATAACTTCAGACAGTAAAATGTCAATTGTTGGTCAGCACAATAAAAAGTCACTGCACCTGCTCTGAGACAGAGTTTGTCATTTTTCGATCACATCTAGTGCATTTTATCCAAATATGAGTGATACGTTTCTTTTGCTGCTCAAATATGTGATAAGTTTCTTTTGATGCTCTCTCTCTCTCTCTCTCTCTCTCTCTCTCTCTCTCTCTCTCTCTCTCTCTCTCTCTATATATATATATATATATATATATATATATAGTAGATATGATAGACAACATCATCTTTTCCATCTGAAGGGTTATTTGATTTGATTTTTTGTTTATTATTTTTATTTTCCCTTATTTCAAGTCGTGCCGTGCAGTAATTGTTTTTTCATCTCATTTGTCTAAAGACAGGCAGTGCTGTAAACAGTATGTGTGCCAAGTCAGCTCACAATCTTCTTGTCTCTCTACAATACAGTAGTCAGAGCTCAGATTTAAACTACAAATCTCTTGACCCGCAGGGAAAATTCAATTTATTGAATCCACCTTAATTTAATTCATGGTAACTCGGCATTATGTTAAAAAGATTTATTCGTTGTTATTTACCGTAAGTCTTTTAATTACCATTTTGCCTTTGTGCTTAAGTACTTACAAGACTAATTTGCGGCACCCGTTGCTTTTGTGGATGTATTTATGGATTGTAATGTAATGAGATTTAAATTTGCTCTGTCTCTCTCTCTGTCTTTCTCTTCCTGATAAAAACAGTACCATGGTAGATTTGCACTGCAGCCTTTGTAGCTTGCCATGTTACCATATTTGACTTCTAGTTTTATGTGCTGCAAAATCTACTGATACTCATAATGAACCACATGTCTACCCAGCTTCCATGATGGACTTGGAGGCATAATCAATGAGAAATGACACATCCTATCAAACCCATTTTATCATCTTGCAGACTCATCAAAACAGAGCCACACTGGCTGCCCACGATGGTGCAACACTGTCTGCGGCAGATTGGCAGGTAATCTAATTTTTTGTCCTCTGCAACTAAAATAAATTGGGACAGCAACCATCCTTAATAAAAAAGCCAGATAGACAGGCAGACATGGTGCTGTTTTTCTTCCCATTGTGGACGTGGTGCAATTTTGAGTAAATCTTTAAACATATTATTTTTATTTCAAAGAGCCAATAGTGATTCCTTTATGAATTGCTTTATGATTCGTGATTTGCAGAACAGAAAGAAAGTGAAAGGCAGGAGGAAAATCAATTACTGTATTTTTGTAGCTGAAACTGGAACAGTATCATTGCAGCATTTACCAATAACACTAATGTGAGGGGAGCTAAACCCAGCAATGTGCACTAGGATGCAGAGAGCATTTTTAACCTGGCAAGCTGAGGCAAAATGACCCATCGTCAGTGTTCTCTTCCTATTCGGTACCACTTTACATAAGGTGTCTGGTAAACCACACTCTAATTGTGTGGTTAGATAGTAATTATATTATAACACAACCACATCATTACAAAAGACACAACCAACTACAAACTTTAAGCAAGTTTGTGCATTATAACCACACCAACATATATGTAATTACTAGTGTAATTGTAATGTATTTTTTTTTTTTTAATTATTTTGTCTTATCAGATATACACCGCTAGTATTAAATCTCAAAGTTTCCACTTCTCAAAAATGTCAGTCCTGACTAATGAATAGTGCTCTGTTAGTTTTACCATCTTTATTATTAATTATTATACCATCCTTCATCGCTACAACAGGCAGTAACAGATTGCTTCTCCCCTTGGCTTCTGTAAACATGAGAAAATATCTAGCAGCGATGAAGACACAACAGAGGATTGTAGACAGTGACCATTAATGAGGCATCAAACACTGTAATGTCAGGAGCATGTTTTTTAACTTGAAAGGCAGCTTGTCAGTTGTACAGGATGCGTGATGCTTGTCTAAAACAGCTCAGCCAAAAATACGGGAAGTCAATATTGATTTCAGCATCCACACATATGGGATCAACAATGTAACGAATGGCTGGAAAGGCTGTATTGTATGACTTATATTGTAACACTTGAATGTATTTGTATTTGCTTGCGATTGTAAGTCGCCCTGGATAAGGGCGTCTGCTAAGAAATAAATAATAATAATAATAATAATAATAAAAGGAACATCACTGTCCTTAATCAATCAATCAATATTTATTTTATATAGCGCCTTTCATAGTGGACCACCATCACAAAGCGCTTTGATGCTTGTAGCAACTACATTCAGAGATTAATGTTAAATGACTCAATTAAAAACAATTACAGTCCATGCATTATTTTACTGTTCCACTGCACCATTCAATCAAACAGCCCCTGCAGAGAGTTAATTCCAACTGTCATTATCCACTATGCACAGATTCACACATATTCTACCTGGATGAGGCACAACATTAGCAATGGGACAGTTAAAAGTTTGTGCTTAAAAAGGCAAGAAATATAATCAAGTGAGACACCAGCCCCAACCCAAAATCATACCTGTCTTTTTCCTTATCCATGAGTGTAATAATAACACTCACACAGCCTATGCTAATTCAGGTTTTATTGTATTTTCATTGGAAAGTGTCACCAGCAGCCCACTGAATGAAGGTGAATCAATCAGGACACCTGAAGATGCGTTTTTGCATTCTTCATATCTCAGTCAACTTGCTTTATTTATTTGAATGAACATTGAAACACTTTTTGACAAGAAAAACACACGGGAGGCTCCCAGTGGTGGCGGCAGTATATTGTATGCAAACAGATGAGTGACTCATTTTTTATTGGTGAAGTTTTAAACTATCTAACCTAATAAACTCCAGTGATTTAACTACTCGCATATCTCCACACAGCCCTTTATAATTTATCAAAGCTGTTTGCTGCAGGGTGTAATATATATATATATATATATATATATATATATATATATATATATATATATATATATATATATATATATATTACATTAAAATGAAGCTTTATTATAATGATAAAGCATAAAACAGAGGTCAGCAGTTGTGATGCATAATTCACCCCCCTAGCCTCTGTAAGTCGCTTTGGATAAAAGCATCTGCTAAATGACTAATTATTATTATTATTATTATTATTATTATTATTATTATTATTATTATTGTTGCTACAGGGGCGAAGGTTGCTTAACATACCTTGGAGCTCCTTATACTGTGACTCTATCCTCTCATGGCACCAATCGGAGGAATGAGCATATTGCACATTAAGTAATACTACTAATACTCAGTAATACTCAGATCCGCAGAGTCCTATTATCTGTAACATTTGAACTAAAAGTGTTATGCAAAGACCAGAGTCAAAAAGAAAATAAAGTCTGGAAAACAACAACAAAACAATCTGAGGGAATGCTGTTATGTTACAGAACCTTGACCATTTAAAATAACCGTATCAAGTGTTTCTCAACAGTTCAGCACTAATAGCACATTTATTTTTCATGGGGTGAAAGATGTTTTAGCCCTCAACTGTACTTTTGTTATTTCTTTGACTTTTAAGGATACAGTATGTGAAGTATTATCTAAATGTGGAAAGCATATAAGCATGAAAAATGTATTTGCTTGTAATATATTCCTACATAATTCAAGATGCAATCTGTAGAACCGTATTGTTTGCTTCTGTATCATGAACAACAGAAAAAAAATACTTTGTAATGATTGCCCCTTATTTATGTCTCTTGAGCTTCCATTCATCATCCATAGAAGAGGGGGAATTCATTGCAGCACATAATCTCGGAAGCTTGACGCCTAAGCAAAAATAAATGCAACTCTGTATCTGACACAAACCAATATAATTGCAATCTGTTCTCATGAAATATTAACTTGAGATTTAAACTTCTGAAACATGACTTACGAAAGTCTATTTCTTTTCTTTGAAAATAACTCAGCTTAACATCCTTCTTGTTCTGAAAAGATACGAAAAAAGTCAATTTCTGTCAATATTAAGGGTTTTAAAACTCAGATGTCTCGTCCTCTTTGAAACTGATCTGGCTTGCCATTGTGTTTTTGTGTTTCATTTCTATTTTGGACTGTATTTCCTGAGCTGAGTGCTGTAACTTGGTAAGGTCCTGAGTTTTGGCAGTACACCCTAGACACTCTTCTCAAATGGTCGTCTTATCTCCTGTTAAAGAAGATAAAGTAAGGTCATATCTAAAACAAAATAATAAGCAATAGGAATTGGAATTAAATAGGAATATTATGGCGGAAGTCACATATTGTTGTTTTATCACATGTAAATGGGATTCTGTACATGGTACACAAAATCTAGGGTGCAACTGATGTAATGGCATCAACATTTTCAATAGAAAAGGTTCACTCTAAATGTTTTGCACACACTTAACAAGTGTTACCTGAGACCTGTTACCATAGGATGTAGCTCTCTGAGAAAACAAAGGGGAAACAGTTAGGAAAATGGGGTGAGCATGAAGCTGAGACCTGAACCCAAACCACATCAGATTTTGATAACAACACAGAAAAATACTTTGCAAGGATCACTGGAGATTATAAATCAATCAATCAATCTTAATTTTATATAGCGCCTTTCATAGTGGACCACCATCAATAACAATAACAACAAGAAAATCCATAATACTTTAAATACAGAGAAATGCATAATTATTATTATTATTATTTATTTATTAGCAGGCGCTCTTATCCAGGGTGACTTACAAGATATAACGTTATTTTTACATACAATTACCCATTTACAGTTGTGTTTTTTCTGGAGCAATCTAGGTAAAGTACCTTGCTCAAGGGTACAGCAGCAGTGTCCCTGACCTGGGATTGAACCCACGACCCTCCGGTCAAGAGTCCAGAGCCTTAACCACTACTCCACACTGCTGCCCTAATACATTCTATACAGTAAAAAAAAAAGAAGAAGAAAAAGAAAAAGAAGAAAAGAAACTGCATAATACATTAAATACAGTGGAAAGGGCATAATACATGATAGTAGCATAATACATGAAATGGTAGCAGCAACACAGCAGCTAATAGCAGATATCAGGCTTAAAGAGCATGGAAAGCAAGAGAGAACAGGTGGGTCTTGAGAGTTGATTTAAAGCGAGCGACGGTGGGAGCATCACACACCAAAGCTGGGAGAGAGTTCCAAAGAGTCGGAGACATGAAGCTAAACGAGCGTTCTCCAAGTGTGGTGCACTTTTGCTTGGGGATAACAAGCAGGCCAGAGTCGGAGGACCTCAGCTTGTGGGCAGGGGTTTTCAAGCTGGGGTATGTGTACCCCTGGGGGTACTTCTAAGGGTCATAGGGGGTACGCAGGACCACTCAGAAATGAACAAATAAAAAGACAGTAAAAGAAAATAATGATCTTGAATTGATTTTTTAACGGTATTATATATTCTTTAAACCAATGTGTATAAGTATTCAATCTTTGTTTAGCTGCTCAAAGTGACCCGCAGATGAAAAACATACAAATAAGCTATCATGTCTACTTTGCATGGATTTCCACTTTGATATATAGGTGAAGCAGGCGTCTGGCGATTGTGCCTGCTCATGATCTTTGCTGTTTTCAACTTGTTGTATCAGTGAAGCACAATGTCTCTGCATTTTTTGGAAGTTTAAATGCTCTGGTAAGCATAAACAGTAATCCCAATACTAATACTTTGACGGTTTGTGCTTTATTTATTACCGCGTCTGCATTTTAGTAAAAGCAATTGCGGCTGGTTGAATATGTTTTCGGTGTTTGAAATGGATACATTTCTTACTTGCAAAAGAAAAATGCGAGGAAGAACTGCAAAGCGACAGAAAGTTATACAGAAAAAAAAGTTTATCATAGTTAGATATTATACTTTTATCTTTAGGTTAATGTTTTTGATATTGTAAACATTTTAAATGGCACACAATTATGCTGAGGTGGGAAGCAAATGGTAACGTGATAAACAGAACGCGAATATGAGTGTTTCCAAAGCGATTGCTAAATACTGTCTTTGAATTCTGTGCATCCAAAGATGTAATGAAGTTTTAAGAATGAAGCCTACAGTTTCGTATGCTGTCTTAAACCAGCAGTTTGTCTGCCCCAGACTGTTGTGAAAAATTATATATTAAATAAACAAGGGGAAAAATGTAATGTATAATGTGATATCTTGTAACAATTGTAAGTCGCCCTGGATAAGGGCGTCTGCTAAGAAATAAATAATAATAATAATAATAATAATAATAATAATAATAATAATAATAATAATAAAGAAATGTGTTAATCAGATTATTCTGCCTTTTATTGTAACTGTGGTACCATTCAGTGAGTGGAAATTGTAAAGGGTACTTTAGCTTATTCTTTTAACAAAAGATGAAATGCCCAATGCAGAGCTGAGCTGTTTATTAATCAGTCCTCAAATCTATACAATTAATTGTGATAATCAAGTTGCATGCTGTTTACAACAGTCAACCTGTGATCTGCAAGGTACAAGGAATAACAAGCAGTAACAAGAAACAAATATAATAATTAAAAGAAATGCAATCCCACAGCTTTCTGATGTACTCTCTCTTTCTCTCTCACCCCTCTCTCTCTCTCTCTCTCACTCTCTCCCACCCCCTCTCTCTATCACCCCCCTCTCTCTCTCTCTCTCACCCCCTCTCTCCCTCTCTCTCTCTCTCTCTCTCTCTCACCCCCTCTCTCTCTCTGTCTCTCCCTCTCTCTCTCTCCCACCCCTCTCTCACTCACCCCCCTCTCTCTCTCTCCCTCTCCCACCCCCCCTCTCTCTCTCACCCCCTCTCTCTCTCTCCCTCTCCCACCCCCTCTCTCCCTCTCTCTCTCTCTCCCTCTCTCACCCCCTCTCTCTCTCTGTCTCTCCCTCTCTCTCTCCCACCCCCTCTCTCTCTCACCCCCCTCTCTCTCTCTCGCTCTCTCACCCCTCTCTCTCTCTCTCTCTCTGCTACATTGTGAACACTAGACTCAGAGAGCTCCACAGAGAGAAAGGCTCACTCTAAAAATGAATCCTGCCATCTCTAATTGTAATGGGGTTCTGGGACACTCAGTGGCAATGTGACACCAAATCCTGACCTATATTAGCATCCCTACAGTCAGTGCAATCTAAAAAGCAGAAACATTTCTCCTTACCTGTTCGTTCACACTGCACAGCCTCCCAAGATTATAGCCCATTAAAACATAAACTACTAAAATTAGCAGTGAAACTGGGACAGTGAGGGAAATTTCCTAAATTTGCATAGCTTTTCTAAAAGAACCATAGCATAGAAATGTTTGGTTTCTTAGCTCTGCCATGTTTACATTCTGGGAGATTTGTATGATGTTTTCAAATGTATCTAAAATAGTTACTTTTTGGCTTAACACAAATAGCCCTTAATTCAATATGGTTTGGTTTCAGAGTCGCGGTTGCATGCACACCCCTAACTTGACCATAATAAAAGTGAAGGCCCAGTAAATTGTTACAAAAAGTAACAAAGCCTAGTTAAACTCACACATACATATCCTATATTTCTAAGGTATTGAGCGAGGATTTTCAGACACACATCTTTTCCTATCTGTTGTTTAACACTGCAGGAAGGAGGATAAGCCACCATTTAATACCACTTGCAGCAAAGCCTGATCCAGTGGAAATCAAGCCTGTTTTAACAAGTCAGTGTTTAACATTGGTCTCTGGGTACAGTGGCGATAAGCCTGGTTTCATTTTTAGAGATTAGATTCTGTCAGGTCTTTTGAATATATTTACACAGGATAGATATGCTATTACAGTACATTACTTTCCCTGGGGTGTTTGTATTGTTTTTAGTTTTAAGACAATGGGTGGTGCAATATAAATGTGTAGGCTCTCGAGATGCAGTTTGTAGTTTGGGCAGCTATAGAATACAATACAGTATGTGATGCAAACGCACCTGTAGTAACCACGTTTGCTTCATTTCTTTTTAGTAACAATGGTCTGGTGGTGTGCAAGTGATCAATTTCACTGCAAACCAGATTCCCAGCACTGTATTGGAAGGAGAGGGGCAACACCATTGAGCTACAGAGCTGGCAATAGAGGATTGTCTTATAACTTAGGCCTACTCAAGCTGCGGCGCCACCCAGTCAAGTGCACTAACAACAATTTCCTGTGTACTCAAATCTTTTAAATAGTTTACAGTGTCAGTGCTACAGGGAAAGGGAGATGTGTTCCTACTGACCTTTAAATGCAGGCTTTAAATACTAAGAAGCTGTTAATCCTCCAAGACATTCACTGTTTACATGTTTTTTTTGTGATACTCAATGTTACTTGTACCTTTTTTGTTTCTTCCTCAGGGATTGCAGGACGCGTCTACCAACCTGTACAGAATAGTGGTTTGAAACAATTGTACTAGAGAGTTTTCAATTGAATTGCTCTTAAATGTGTTATATAATACTGTACTAGCATATTCTCTTTAATGCGATCAGCTAATATCAGGCTGAGCGACATTACCACTGATTGGTCCTATCCCTGTGGAATGATCTGCATTTGGTCAGCTGCAAACACTTGTGTTTACTATGCAGGTTGCGTGTAAAAATGTCTTCGTAAAGCAGGAACAGCAACGCAAATATTCTATAAAAAATACCAATGGATTTGGATGTGCCTTGATATAATTACAGTACCATAGCGACTTGAAGCTTGACCAGTTCCAAAATCATGTACTTGGAAGAGAAAGCCGGAGAGCCGGAGACTCTCTCTGTGCCTTTCCACACAAAGAGGCTCTTCCGGGTTTGGCAGTCTCCTGCTTTTGTTATTGTTTGACAACAGCAGTTGAGATCATTCCACTTGAATCTGATTAACATTATCGCTCTCACTCCTGGGTATTCTGTAGCCTATTTAGAAGTTCAACCTGCCTAGTTATCTTGGGCTGTTAGTGCTGGAAACCTGGGTTCAAACATTGACAAATGCTCCCACTGCATGGCTGTGAAAATGACTAGTCAGGTCAAAAATGCAACCAAACTATTAAAAGCAGACAATACAGATCATATGAAGAAAACATTCCCCCCCATAATCAGAATTAATGTTGGTACTTCACTATCTCTACACTCAATTTTACATTTATATATTTTTTGTGCAACAAAAAATACCAAGAAGATGAATAAGACGCTAGCCCCAGTCATTCCAGTTCAGCCATGATCCCAATATTGACATACATCATCATTATATCAGAGATGATTTGCAGAATATATACAGGACTATTCTCTGCATCAGTGAGCACCAGTTTTATGGGTTGGAAATCGGCCCCCTCTGAATACCTTTGCCACTGTTGAGCTGCAGAGGAATATAATGAATAAACACATTTAATTTCCCATTACTTTGCAATGCAGCCCATTGGACAGAATATATTCTAGTCCCACTTAAAATATTCGGAGCACCATTTAGACTAAATATAAGAATATGAGGCGTCTTCGATAGAAAGCAAGGTATTATCAACCGTCTTGAAAATCACTCATTGTAAATTGAAAATAAAATAAATAAACACCTATAGATGCATGTTAAGCCATGCTGAAAAATACCTATAATATCTTTAAATGACAACCCCAGTCCCTGTGGTGCTTTATGAGCAAATCATAGGAGACAAAATATCAGTTTATTTGACTTGTTTTTCCATACCACTGTGTTGATTTATTATCTTGACTTGCATTTCATTTTCGCTTCCAGCACACCACTTTTTCTTCACAACCAGGCTTCCAAGTCAGTTTTCTTTTTTACTGCCAATCACATTCAATGCTTTGCTAAACAGCACTGGAGGAGAACACTTAAATCAAACGCCGGAACAGTAAATCCAGCTGACAGATGCATTTTTCCCTGTAGTCTGGCCGGGTGCCTGCCGGCTCACCTGTAAGCTGTCCAGAGCTGCATTGTCCTCCAACGCTGTAGCTCTGTGGTGGTTACACGGTGAGTCTGCAGTGTGAAAAGAAGTGGTCTGCTGACGCAACACCCTTCGGAGGACAGCGTGTGTTTGTCTTCGCCGCTCCCAAGTCAGCGCAGGGGTGGTAGCGGTGAGCCGAGCTTAAAAAAAAAAAAAAAATTGCATATTCTAAATTGACAGAAAATAATAAAAATAATAATAATTGGCGTCTACTAAATTTAAAAAAAGGCCTGTGCTTTAGATCAAACTCTAACATGTCATAAACGACTGCCTATAAAGTAGATCACATTTGACAGTTCACAGTTTAACGCTAAGTTTCACAATACACAAATCAAGTCGGTTGTCAGTTTTTTCGAATACACACACTTCATGCATTTCAGCTCCGCTTTGTCTCAAGTTGGAGGCTGGCTTGTCTCTTCTGCGGAAAAGTGGAAACATGTATTGTCAAGGTGCTAATGAGTTGGCAAAACTGGGTTAGACTGTAAATAGAATGAAAACGGATTATTACTGGTAAATACTCTTGAAATGCAATATTATAATATCTTTGATCTTACTACATAATCATGCCCTATCATTCAAGCACAGGGGAAATATGGTCCAGTGTCCTTACAGTTGGTACACAGCTGTTTCCTATGATTCTTTCAGTCATATTCTATTACTGTTGTTGTCCATTTACATGGATCGTTTCGCTGTCACATTGTTTTAACTCCTGAACATACAGTAATCAACGATTCACATCTTTTCATATATCCATTTGACTTCAAATATCAGAGATTCCATTCCCCTTAAATTATGCTCCATGGGTATTTCTAATTATGTAATGATTATGTCTCTGTTTGCCACTAGAGTTCAACACAGACAAAACTCCTGCCAGGGAAGGAAGATTACAGCAACCCAAACTCATTCCAGACCTAAAGGGGATGTATATGATTATAAAAGTCTGGACAGTCTTTTTACAATTATGTGCAACAAAGAGAGTACTCTAGACAGTTTTACTGGCTCAATGGGCAATCTTAAGGCGTGAACAGCTGTCTGAAATTCTACTAACGGTTCACAAAATGCCTGACAGCACTGTTCAAAAGTGTCTTTCTTTTAGCTGTATTTGCTTTATTACCTTGTTTTGATCTCCCAACACCCCCGCAAACCCCACAACATACACACATAATATATACGCACAACAATATACACACACTCCCTCGGAAGTTGTAATTACAGTTCCACTTAAAATGATTTATAAATGTACTGGGCAGAGTGCATCTAGACTGCACTTTCACCACGATTTTGCCAGTTGCATGCGAGAAATTACCCTGTCACTGTAATTTATTGTTGTCATATAATTCCATTTTTGCAGCTGTTTTGCATCACTGAAACTACAATGTTTTTGATGGTATAATGCTGTATTCATCAGCAGCAATAGTGCAGGTGATATTTACTGCATCTTCCCAAATCTCATACGGGACACAAGCAGAAATGCTTGCAGTCAAACACACATAAAAAGTACATGCAAGCACATACTGTACATCACATAAATCACTGCACATACTGAGCTCTTAAACCTCGCATCTCTTGACATTTTATTCATGATCCTGCTTATTTTAGATGGTTCTTATAAATATAGTTATAGAAGACTCTAGTCCAGTCAAATGTCCAGATGCCTTACTGAAGGGGACAGCGGTGTTCTACTGCCCTCTAGTGACCATTGGGTGTGACACCTCTGTCTTTTTGATTCAAAGTCCATGCTCAATGCATGAAATGGTACACATGTTTGAGTGAGTAAAGCACACCTTCCCTGTAGAAGTCAGGATGATAATACCTATAGGGAAGAGTCTATTGTTATTGTTGTAGCAATGCTACAGCTCAGTGTTAGTACAGCAGTAGATTGTTAATCATGTTCATGTATAAATCACACTGTTATACTTGGCTATTCCTGTTTAAACTATGCTTGTTACACCACACATATTCAGTGAAAAAATACTACACATTCACACTGATGATAACCATTACCATTGCTTTGTGTTTTAGAGGCATCAACCTGCTAGCAACTATAAACCAAAACAACAAACCAACAACTTCCCAAAATTGATAAAGAACAAGGATTAGAAGCAGGGGGTGTGGTAACTGACTACCCACTGCCACACCGATACAACTGGAGAATATAAAAAAATCAGCCTGGCACCTTTTTAACGTTCCACTGGTACCAGGAGCAGACTGGATGATTGAGAATGTGGTCTCATAAAACAGCTCCTCCTCAACACTCTTCAGTCTCAGATCCACAGGAGAGACAAGACTCTTATTCCCTCACTAGCTCTTCTGTATACACAGCCGCTAAGGTGTTCTGTCGAATCTACAGTTGGAGTTTATCCACAACCCAGCGACATTAACTGCAACAAGTACTGTAACTGATGTCTATTCCTTCACCTACAGAATACTGCACACAGGTGAATTTAGAGATACATTTTCCTATTGACAGAACTGTACTCTTGCTTCATTTAAATATTTGTTTGTAGTATTGAAATGATAACTCCACTCAAGACAGTAGACTGCTGCTGCATGGCATGATAAACCTGTAGACTGGTCAAATATTTGTGTGACTTTTTCATTGTAAGGCATGTAACTCTTATTTAATCCATTATCCTACCTTTATCTTTCTGTAGGGTTACTTATTGTTCAGAGGGCTAAATAAGGTTTGTATTCATTAAACAGTTCTTGACTCCTTTGTGAATAGTAGCCATGGGGTTGTTCATTAAATAACTGATAGAAAGGGACAATGGGAAACAGAATGATGCCACCATTTCCAAACTTGTATCTATCAGGAGGGAATTAAAATAATATTTGTGTGGCATACATTAGGTATTCTGGCACTGAGGGTACAGTATATACACTAGAGACACCTAGTGGACACTGATATGTACTGCGTTTACTCTTTGAACTGTACAGTTTTCCCTGGGAATAACACACTGAGCCATCAAGCCCCTTAGCCTTCAACATCCAACATTCAGCTTGACTGCCAGCTTGCTCCCACTCTGCATTTCAAAAGGAAGAGAAAAATATGAGTCATGCTTAAAACACTACTGAGCTCTGCTGTTTAAAGCCCTGAATGAAGCGTTCCTTGCCTTCGACAGGGAGAGGCAGCTAGAGACAGGCTCCTCCACTGAAACCACGTTATTCTTAGCACTGATTAAATCCTACGCCTCCTATGATTGAGGCATGTGGGTTGCACGCTAAATTTACCAGGCCTGTCTGATCCGGATTACCGAATTGTAGCTATAAAGGCATGGAAATGATTCACACCTCATTATGCAAGGCTTTTTTTAATTCTACAGAAATGCTGTTTAACCTTTATATCACTTAAGGGTTTAAAAAAATTAGCTGGTTTTGGCTGCACCTTCATAATCTCAGGTGCACTGTGTGCCATTAGAATGTGATTCAAATATTTTGATTGGTTTATTATTATTCTTTTTTACTTTAATTGGGAATATGTAGATTTTTCAAACACAGTACCATTGTTGCATTTGCATAAAATATATATGTACACAATTAATGTATGAAAAGGCTCTGAAATGGATTTTAAAGTCTTTGTTTACAATTAGCATGTATGAATAAACATGTCAAAATTATATTTATTTCAGAATATTGTGGTGTATAGGTATATATTTATATCATACTTATCCAATTTAACAATTTAAGATTTTAATTACTTTTTTTAATGATTTTTGTGTTTAATCAGAATCTGTTACTCTATATTTGCATATTGGATTAACTGAATATTTCCTTATAAATTTCAATAAAAATAATTAAAAAATAATTTAATACAGTGTGTTTATTCTTTTCCCCTTAAAAAGAGCCACTTATGGTGCAACAGCGCCATCTAGCTGATGGTTTGGTTAGGTGTGGTCAATAGCTTCACCAAGTGTGGCCACAGGGCTGGTTTTAAACATCTATTTTGTGCAGGAGAAATGTGCATTTCCTTAGCACTTCTTATTACAGTACATACCACTAGCAGACACACAATTATAATGAGGTCTAGCTGGCGTACCCAGCGCTCAGTGAGACAGAGGGAGGCAGAGAGTGATGGAGGTAGGAAAGGATGAATACGATTTAGAAAACTAATTTCAAAGGAAAATGGGCAGAAGTAAGCACTTGACATTTTAATCACGTCTTTTACTTTTCTTTATGTAGCCCCAGATGTTTAATAATAGACATTAAAGTAACTCAGATAACTTTGGCAAAAGATCCTCCAACCCAGCTGTGGAGACTACTGTATGCCTGTGTTCATGAAGTTATAATTAAGAAGGCCACATTAACTGAGGGGGGGAGGGGGGGGGGGCTAATGAAACTCATTAGGCAGGAGGGCAAATACACACTGTTGCAGTTAGACTACAATAATTAATACAAATAAAAAACTATTTACTGCACTATAACTGTTAGAATATTGTTATGAATTCAAAATACAGGTGTGATGTTTAGTGTTGCTAGAGAGAATGCAGACAAGCTGCACAGGATTTGGGGATATATACACTACTGGTCAAAAGTTTTAGAACACCTCCATTTTTCCAGTTGTTAGTGAAATTTACGCAGTTTAATGTCTCAATGTACTCTGAAATTAAAGCATAGAACAAATAAACAATTGGAGATCATGGTCCTGTAATGAAATCATGGAATCGTTTTGTTTAACAAAATTTAATCTAAATTTTTGACTCAAAGTAGCCACCTTTTGCAAATATAACAGCGAACACACTCGTGGCATTCTTTCTACAATGGAAATCAAATATTGTTCGGAAAGTTCTTCCCAACACTGTTGCAGAAGTTCCCACAAATGTAGGTTGCTTTGCTTTCACCCTTCTGTCCAGTTCATCCCAAACCAGCTCGATGGGGTTTAAGTCTGGAGACTGTGCTGGCCATTCCATGATTTCTTCTAAGGTAGTTCTGACATAGCCTGGAGGTATGTATTGGGTCATTATCTTGCTGTAGGATGAACCCCTGACCAACTAGGCGTATACCAGAGGGTATTGCATGGCGCTGCAAAATGCTGTGGTAGCAGTTTTGGTTCAGGGTGCCACTCACTCTGTGCACTCTGGATCCAGCAAAAGAGCCCCAGACCATCACGCTTCCTCCTCCATGTTTGACAGTTGGTGTCACACACCGAGGAACCATCCTTTCGCCTACTCGACGGCGTACAAAAGCCCTGCGTGATGAACCGAAGATTTCAAATTTTGATTCATCGGTCCATAAGAACTTCCAGTCTTCAGTGGTCCACTGGCGGTGCTTCATGGCCCAGGCAAGCCTCTTTTTCTTATTTTGCCATCTTAGCAATGGCTTTCTTACTGCCACTCGACCTGTCAAACCTGCAGCTCGAAGTCTTCTCTTCACAGTTGAAACTGAGACTTGCTTACTTCGACCAGTGTTAAGCTGTGCTTGAAGCTGTTGTCCTGTGAGCCGCCTATCACCCAAGCTGTTGACTCTCAGAAACTTGTCTTCTGATTCTGTTGTGGCTTTGGGTCTGCCAGATCTCTTCCTGTCAGAGTTTCCTCCAGTTTCCAAGTGCCTTTTGATGGTGTAGGAAACTGTACTCACTGACACCTTGGCTTTCTTTGCAATTTCTCTAAAGGAAAGATCTACACTTTTAAGGGTTATAATGGTCTGTCTGTCTTCCTTTGTTAATTGCCTTTTTTCTCGCCATTATGAGAGCAATATACCACTTCCCGCAGTACAATACTGTCCAAATAATGCTTAAGAGGGTGTAGTAACACAGTCTGTTCCAACACTGCTTTTATACAGACAGAGGGTTTGTAAGTAATCAACAAAACTTGGGACACCTGTAGGAATTGTTAGCATCAACTTTCAAGGCTTAATTTACTTCCATTGCTGCAGAACAGCTGTAAGTTGTTAACCCATTACTTGTTCCCTGAAAAAGGCCTTTTTGTATAACTCTGAAATGTACATTATTTTTCAGTTTTTGGTAACCTCTAGCAGTTTACCGCTTACCTTTGTACCATTTCAGGTTATTCACTGGAATTGAACTGCTTAAATTTCAATAAAAACTGGAAAAATGGGGGTGTTCTAAAACTTTTGACCGGTAGTGTACATTTAATGTACACATCTCTGAATATATTGTTTGGATCAATGCATATGTACTATTGTTTACTGTATGCAAGTCCATTTAAAAAGCAGACGGGTTACAAGTATAATACACTTGAATAGGTCAGTAATCATGTTCCGTATTGTTTAATAATTTAACTGCTCTGCTGCCCTGGCTTACCCCACTCACTCAGAACATTCCCATGCTTGTGTCCCACGTCCACCTTCAGAATTCTGGGTAACCAATTGTGACGTTTTAAATAACTCATTATTTTTCCCCCCTAGGCTGTGCACCGCTGTGCTACCTACTTAGAACCTTTCTATTACCTCACAATTTAACAGGTCATAAAAAGCTAATTATGCAAAGCGGTACTGGTGTATTCAGGAAGCTTTTTATATGAAATGTAAGCCTATTTTTTTATTGCCAATTGCAAACTGATTTGTAGAGATAATTTAACTATGTAGACACATAATTCATGTTTTCATTTTCCTATTAGTGAACAGAAGATTGGATTGCAGGCTCACATGTTGGATTCGACTATTTTATATTTCAAATAATCTCTTCTGCAGGATTATAGTCCAAATGCCTATAAATATTCTAAATTGTTTTTAAATAGTCGGTTTGAGTTTATTTGTTGTAAAACTTACATTAATCAATATACATTATCATTATACATTATTTCAATCAATCAATCTTTATTTTATATAGCGCCTTTCATAGTGGACCACCATCACAAAGCGCTTTACAAGATGCAGTAGCAACAAGAAAATCCATAATACTTTAAATACAGAGAAATGCATAATACATGATATACAGTAAAAACAATGTATAATACATTAAATACAGTGAAAAATGTATAATACATGAAATAGCAGCATCACACAGCAGCTAACAACAGATATCAGGCTTAAAGAGCATGGAACGCAAGAGAGAACAGGTGGGTCTTGAGAGTTGATTTAAAGCAAGTGACGGTGGAAGCATCATGCACCAAAGCTGGGAGAGAGTTCCAAAGAGTCGGAGCCATGAAGCTAAACGAGCGTTCTCCAAGTGTGGTGCACTTTTGCTTGGGGATAACAAGCAGGCCAGAGTCGGAGGACCTCAGCTTGCGGGCAGGGACATAGCGGGTCAGCAGGTTGAGGAGGTACTCAGGACCTGAGTGATGAAGGGCATTGTAGGTTAGCAGGAGAGTTTTGAATATAATCCTGAATTTTACAGGTAGCCAGTGCAGCTGGGCAAGATGGGGGGCGATGTGTTCAAATTTTTTACATCTGGTAAGGATCCTGGCAGCGGCATTCTGAACAAGCTGCAGTCGGTTTATGGTGCATGCCGGGAGACCACTATCTAGCAGCAGCAGTCGTTGTTGTGAGGGATTCACTTTGCTGTTAGCTAAAAGATCTACTCCAGGGATGGAAATAAGACTCCTATTGCGTAGCAGTTTCACCCATTCCAGGTTTTAATACAAGCTTGATTAGCCACAGTGTATAGGTAACAGGCGCAGGTGTCTTACTCATAGCAACACGAGTACTGGATGCAGCTGCTAAGTAACGGGAGCCTTATTTTCATCGCTGTTGCAGACACTTTAATTATGCTGTAGTGCCAGTATTCAATAAGCGGTCATGTATACTCCACGCCAGAAGGGGGAGATGTTCTGAGTGTTCTCTTGTAAAATGAAAAAAAAAAACCTTTTTCGATCACATGACTTGAATGTTCAGTTTTGGCACAAGGAAAACTGTTGAGTGAAATGCATTATGGTGTACTATTTCCTCTAATTTACACACATACACACTCTGTCTATGCAAGCTTTAAAGTGGTAAAGAATAAAAATATCTGTTTGCAAACTATGCCCAAAACATGAATGGCTTCATTGCCCACGCGAAGTAATCTGTGTTTCTTTTTGTTTCTGATACTGAGAGAGCTGTGTGGCTTTAACTCCCAGTCGGTGAGTAAAGAGGACAGTTTCTGGGTGAGCAGGGGGACCGATATTTTCAGTACAGTAGTTTGATGCTGTTGTGAGTAACGATGGCGGGTCCTTTACTGGAGTTCGAGACCGAAATGTTTCTGAATCTGTTCAGTTCGGACGGGTTGCTGCTGACTGCTGAGGGACTCGGGATTGACCGGATCCTTCTGCAGTTCCTTCGGGTGTATTCAGAGGAAGGCAGCCTGGTTCTGCTGCTGAATACCACCACTGCCGAGCAGGTGCGCTATACCTTTCCCAATAATGAATACCTTTCAAAAAGTTCATAATCTTACGTTTGAAGCATTTGGGATAGTTTGAGCTTACTGTACATACCGTATATCTGCAGCTGAAGTAGTTTACTGATGACAAACTATTAGTTAGCTAAATGTGTAGGCTGAACATGTATTATGTTTATTAATACAGACAGGTAATACACATCTCCTTTGTAATGTGCATTATCTTCTAGTTTATTTGATTATGAATGTCATATAAATATTTAAACTATGATCTGGAATGAACAGATAAGGTAAAATAATGTAATGTTAACTTTAGCTACTGAAACCTGAAATCTTCTCCAAACCATCCCTGGAAATGATCTCTAAGTGGGTCTCGGTCATGTAAAAATGTTTGTCTTTTCAGGAGTACTTTATTGAGCAGCTGCGCACAGAGGGGGTCAGTCATCTCCCTCGGATTATCACCAACGAGGTCTCGAGCAGCGAGCGCTATAGTGTGTACACACAGGGAGGGGTTCTCTTTGTCACCAGCAGAATTCTTGTGGTGGACTTTCTCACAGACAGGATGCCTGCCAACCTCATCACAGGTATGATTTGCTTTGTGCATGCATGTGGACTACTCTATTTTTAAACAAAGCCTTGCCCTTTCTTATTACGGTGGTATTTGAATAGAAGGCTGTCCTTGCAGGTATCCTGGTGTACAAGGCACACAAGATCATTGAGTCGTGTCAGGAAGCCTTCATCCTTCGTCTTTATCGGCAGAAGAACAAGACCGGCTTCATCAAGGCCTTCACAGACAACGCAGTGGCCTTCAGCTCTGGCTTCTGTCAGGTGGAGCGTGTCATGAGGAATCTCTTTGTGAAGAAACTCTTTCTGTGGCCAAGGTCTGTGTTTAAAACCATTTAGCATTTTATATACCTGTATTTGCTTTTCTTTATCTTAAAACACAGGCACTGTACTGTGACCTTGTTGCTAGAAGTTCCTGGTTTTTAACAGAATTTAATTTAAGTGAAAATTACTTTTGCATGACGAGGATTGGGTTTGTAGCAAGAGCATTTTGAGAGACGCAATTTTAACCAAAGACGCACCTGAAACCCCAAGCCCCTTGCTTTTGTTTCAGTACTTTTTCAGTTTTAAACATGGAACATTATAGATAAAATGCCACATGAAGATCAGGCTGTCGGTCTGTTGCATTGAATTGACATGTAACCTTACAGGTACAAATTGACAGAGCTATCAGAATGCCACATCTTATTTTTGAAGAACGTTGGGAGGTGCAGTGTTAATGAATTCCAGTTCCCTCTGTGATGCAGGTTCCACGTTGCGGTGAACTCATTCCTGGAGAGGCACAAACCCGATGTGGTGGAGCTGCACGTCTCTCTGACCCCGGCCATGACTGCCATCCAGAGCTCTGTCCTTGACATCATGAACGCCTGCCTGAAGGAGCTGAAACGCTACAACCCTGCCCTGGAAGTGGAAGAACTGTCCCTGGAGAATGCACTGGGAAGATGTTTCGAGAAGGTGAGCAACATGTTATGGAGTTTCACCTCTTGTTGCACATTTTGCACTCCTGTGCACTGAGGATTAAATTGAAGCTCTCCATTATTATTGTAGATGATCCGTCACTACCTGGACCCTCTGTGGCACCAGCTGGGCATGAAGACCAAGTCTCTGGTTCAAGACCTGAAGATCCTTCGCACTCTGCTGCAGTACCTCACTCAGTACGACTGTGTCACCTTCCTCAACCTGCTGGAGTCCCTCAGAACCAGCGAGAAGGCCTTCGGGCAAAACTCAGGTACAACACTGAGGGATCTGAAGCCTTTTTTGCTCTTTGTGAAACTGTAAGAATTACGTTGACCAAGTTTCAAGAAACCAACCTATTTTTTATTATGGTGTTACAAATGGCGAATAAATAACTGTTCTTTTGAAAATCAAATTCACCGTTTCTGATTATGTGTTTTTGTCTGTAGGTTGGCTCTTCCTTGACTCCAGCACCTCCATGTTTGTTAACTCTCGCACTCGAGTTTACCACATTCCAGACTCCAAAACGTGCACAAAAACTAAAGCAGGAGAGAAGAGGATCCAGGGGGAGAAAGAACCGGGTAACCTCAAAACCTGAATTTTGTAACCTTAAGCTGAACTAAAATAAGATCCAAGTAACCTCAAACTGAATATAACTTGCAGAACAGGTACCCTACAATAGATTTTTATATGGTTAAGGCAAGTGAAGAAAGTTAATCCCATGTACAGGCAAAGATAGAAACATGCATCTGTGTTGCATCTTTAGGGCAGTTGTTTACAGATGTTTCGAACCCTCAAAAGCTCAGCGGATGTTTCAGATTACTAGACAGAGACAGAACATATGGATGCAAGTATCAATGAACAAGTAAAATTATTTGGGGTTTTTAATCAGCAGAGGGGAAGAGAGAGCTGGTGCTGGAGGTCAACCCGAAGTGGGAGGCTCTGTCTGATGTGCTGAAGGAGATCGAGAGGGAGAACAAGAACACAGAGGACGGACCAGGTGAGTGACTCTGCAACCAGTGCAGTCATCCCCACCAAATTCAAGGCACATTTCTTAAGCAAGTACATTAGCACTGTTTGAATAATACATGTCTTGTGGTTTCCAGGTAGAGTTCTTATCTGTGCCAGCGATGACCGGACTTGTGCCCAGCTGCGGGAGTACGTGACCCGTGGGGCAGAGGCTCTGCTGACCAGACTGTACAGCCGGACCTTTGGGAAAAACGAAGCGCCACCCGAGCTGAGCAAGGACAGGAGAGCTGTCAGCAAAGGGAGGGGGAAGGGCAAGTCAGACAAGGGACCGCAGGCGAAGAAATCCAGAAAACAGACTGGAGGAAAACAGGGAGGAGAGCTCACCCTGACCCAGATGCTTGGGAAACTGGAAGAAAAGGAGACAGAGGAGAGAGAGGAGTCCAAAGAGGAAATTGAAAGCAGCATGGAGGAGATAGAGGAATTGCTGCTCAACCTGCCCTCTGATTCCTACTATGGCATCTTGAAGGAACCGCTAACTGTCATCCACCCGCTTTTGGGCTGCAGCGACCCCTACAGCCTCACACGGGTACTGCATGAGGTGGAGCCACGCTACGTGGTTCTGTACGACGCAGAGCTGTCCTTCGTTCGTCAGCTGGAGGTCTACAAGGCCAGCCGTCCTGGGAAACCACTCAGGTATGAGAAGAGTTACTTATGGATTTTGGGGAGACCAAGGTATGCTTTTTAATGGTGTCTGGTGTGTTAGTGATTCTCTAGCTATGGTACTTTTGTAAGCACGTTAATGAAGTCAATTGCAAAGCATATCAATTTTGTGGTTATTTGCAGGGTTTACTTTCTGATCTATGGGGGTTCAGTTGAGGAGCAGAGATACCTGACAGCCTTGCGAAGAGAGAAGGAAGCCTTTGAGCATCTCATCAGGTTAGTTCTTACATTCTTTGGTTGCTAAAGCCTTCTTTTTCCACATGCCACCCTGCCCTGAAGAAGCAACACTGCCTTATCTATGATTTTTTTAAAATACCTTGTTAACAGTTCACCATGACAAACTCCTATTTTATCTAAGCAGACAGGTGACCCCAAAGAACTCAGTCAAGTATTTATTGTTTTCAGGGAGAAAGCTAGTATGGTGGTCCCAGAGGAAAGGGAAGGGCGTGAGGATACGAATCTGGACCTGATTCGAGACCCCACCCCAGCAAACGCATCTACAGACACACGCAAAGCAGGTGTGTGAGTCCATCTGTTTATACTAAATAGGGGGTGGTGAATAACGTTTGATAATGGGGGAAAATACTGTTTTTTTAGAAGAAAAAAAAAAATTCTATGGGAATATCTCGAGAGGGACTGAATGAGTGAAAAATTAAAACAACCTTCGTGCCCCTCTGATTTTGTCCTGACAGGTGGTCAGCAGGCAAAGACGGAGCCTGCTCGGGTCATCGTGGACATGCGAGAGTTCCGAAGCGAGCTGCCGGCCTTGCTGCACCGCCGCGGCCTGGACATCGAGCCGGTCACCCTGGAGGTGGGAGATTACATCCTGTCTCCAGATGTCTGCGTGGAGCGCAAGAGTGTCAGCGACCTGATCGGTTCCCTCAACAGCGGCCGGCTCTACACCCAGTGCCTGTCCATGTCCCGCTTCTACCGGCGGCCCGTGCTGCTTATTGAATTCGACCCAGCCAAGCCCTTCTCCCTGACAGCACGATCAGACTTCCGCCAGGAGATCTCCGCCAACGACATCACCTCCAAGCTCACCCTGCTCACCCTGCACTTCCCCCGGCTGCGGCTTCTCTGGTGCCCCTCCCCCCACGCCACCGCTGAGCTATTTGAGTTGCTGAAGCGAAAGCAGCCGCAGCCCGACGCCTCTGCTGCCATGGCCATCACTGCCGACTCGGATACAGTGCCCGAGTCGTCCGACCTCTACAGCCCCGGCCCCCAGGACCTGCTGCTCAGGATGCCCGGCGTCAACGCAAAGAACTGCCGGGCACTCATGAACGGAGCGGGCAGCCTGGCCGAGCTGGTGAACATGAGCCAGGAGCAACTGGCAGAGCTCCTGGGCAACGCCACCAATGCCAGGCTGCTGTACGAGTTCATCCACACCTCCAGCACTCAGGCAGCGCCCAAGGGCAAAAAGGAATGGAAAGGGAAGAGGTAATGATGCTCTGGGGGAACTTTGCTGGGAAGTTAGATTTGAACTGGTCTTCAGATCAGGATAGCACTCAGATGATTTGTCTGGTTCTCGTTGGAGGCTTGCTGAGTTGGTATCGAACACACACACACACACTCCTTGCAATCCTGGACTGCAGTCCTTATGCCAGGAACTGTATAAGCTACTTTACTGCATTTGTCATCAGTCCAGTTTTAAACAGTAAAGGTTTGTTTTTTGACAACATACATTATAAATGCTTTTTTGAATTGGGCCGCACAAAGAGGAGAAGGTGTTTCTTCTTGTATAATGGCAGCTTAGCCTGCTTAATTAATTTTGTAAAAATATGAATTTAAAAAATGTATATATGTACTGTGTAGTCTAGCTAGCATATACCTTGCCTTTTCTCAAAATAACTTAAAACAGTAAGTGAAAAGCAAATGCAAAAACATGACAAATAAGATACATAAAAAAATCTGAAGTATGTATTTTATAGGACAGTAAATAGAATTTTTATTATTCTGTTATTACTTTCCGCAGTGTTGGTAATGTTGCATTCCACTGTTTTTTTTAAATAAATTATATTGTACAGTGAGTGTACACTATTGGTATCAGATTTGTGATGCAAAAATAATACTGCAGAGTGATCCATTAGGTAGCAGTATTCTAGAATTGGACAGGAATTCGGTTGTGAAATTGGTGGCACGGTTGTATAGTTAAGAGCACCCAATGGTCAATTGTTTGAGGCTTTACAAGCTTAAAACAATCATGTACGTGCAAAATATTAACAATAGTAATATTAATGAGGCGTCAACATAAAACGAATGGTGTTCTCAGGGTTTCTCAGCCAGTAAAAGACTTCATTTGAAGCATTAATTCATGTTGTAAAATCCAGCTAACTAACTCTAGGATTACATTTAATTATGGGACCCCTGTCCTCATAGCGTGGATTTTAATAACTACCAAATAACAATTATGGTAAGTGTGTATTTTTTTCATGCTAATACTGCCACAGAAAAACAGTGGTGTTTATTACTGTTGTTGTCTGATTCTTATTCAGTTTTATCTTAGGTTGAAGAGCATACATACTCTAGCTTTGAAACATGCATTTAAATATTTTAATATCAAGAACAAAACATGTGTTTGTTTATCAATTTGAAGAATAAAAGGAAACTGACACAATGGTAAGCTTTTGTCACCTCTGATTGTGTGGTGCTAGTGTTTATAGCCACTAGATGGCACTATATCCAATACCGCAGACCAACTCCTGCAGTATACCAAAACAAAACATGAAAATGAATGTGGAAAGGATTGGCAGGTGAGAATGACACAGGATGGACTAGGGAAAATAATAATGCAAAATATTATGCCTGTGGAAGGAAAAATAATTACTTAAAGAAGCAGACAAATACATATGTAACTTGTATAACAGAAAATTAGAAGTAAACTTTCTTGTGGAGTGCAACTGCACTGTAGTACAGATTTGATGCAAAACTAAAAACAACTTTGGTTGGCATATACATTGATTATGCAGGTGTATAAGACCGCTATGGCCAAACATTTTGCATCACCCTATACAATGAACTAATTTTGCTTCATAAAGTCGAATGAAAAATGTTATGCTAGCTTATTGAATTACATACCACTTTGTAGGTAGGCTTTTGCGATATCATTTTGTAGTTTCTTTGATTACATTATGTTAAATAAAATATCTAAATTATGTTCATATAGTTGTTGGTTTTTAATTGTCTCAATCCTAAAATTCGAGGTGAGGCAAAACATTTGGCAATAGCTGTATATTCTACAATTTAAAATAAATGTGGGCCTCATAATAACTGCAATTAAGCCTTGGGTCTACACCGCTGCTGAAGCCTTGATAGATCACTGCAAACCATTTTTTTGTTGTTAGTCGCCTCTCCCTTTAACCATGAATATCAATGGACACGATTCCTTTCTCTCATGCACCCACCTGCCTGCCCACACACAGGCAGCAGCGAACAAAGAGACTGCAACAGTTACAGCAATAACATAATTAAGGTGATCTGTTGCAATAAACGTTTCAAACTCTTTTAAAAGTATATCATAAAAAACACATCCTGTAAGATAAATAAAGTGGTGCTGGCGACTCAGTCAGGCATGCACCCTGTTTAGAGCTGTTTGTTTTATTCAGTATGCAGGAATAACGTGGTCCCTCTGCCCATGTCTGTCAGTCTTGTCAAGTGTCTGGGGCTGTGCTGTTCAGAGACCAGGCCCGCCGTCCCAGTGTGGGGGTGCTGTGCTTTCTAGGAGAATGTGTCAGTGTTTGGATCACAACATGAAATATAAAAGCAGAAACATGACCACATGGGCTTGGGGGTTCATTGTGCATAATTAAAATAACCCTTTCCTCTTGGGGTTAAGGTGAGGTTTAGGGATAGGGTTATGCAATGTCAAATAGTGTTAGATTTGTACTTCGGATTGTAACCTACTGTAGGTGTAAAAGCAGGTCATAACAGCCATTGTAGTAGTATCATTTTAGTTTATAACATACAGCTATGGACAAAAGTTTTGCATTACCTTGAATTTTAGGATTGAGACTTGGTTTAAAAAAGAACAAAAAAACAATATGAACATAATTTCGATATTTTATTGTAATTCGGAAACCATAATAGTAGTACAGTATTTCATGTTAGATTTTGAAATTTTGAAAACGTTTGGAGGTGTATGTTGCTTAGTACCTTGGGAGGGATACGGTAGAGTCACAGCAGTGTGTAATCTGCAAGGATTTGTCTTTGAACTATATCTTTATTGGAAAGTTCAAAATATGTTTTCTCTAACTTCTCTTCAGCTAAACCTGGAATTCCTATTATTATTATTATTATTATTATTATTATTATTGTAAATGAAAAGCAAAACACCAGAAAGGTTTCCATGAATCTTGTTGAATTTAGAGATTCGAAGATCAAATGGGAAACCACTTTTTCTGCTATGGGTTGTAAATGACTCCTACACATTCAACTGGTTTACATGCAGTACATATCAATGGCTGATTAAACATTGCAAAAGGGTTGGCATCCAGGCGCGTGGTTGTCTTTGCCCCGCAGTAATGTTATGTTCATTGCGGTAGAGAGTTCTGAGTTTATGATTACATGTTCTCAAATGTTCTTGAATGGTATTTGGCTGCACACTGAGTCAGCCATTGAAGTCATAATGAACTATCAATCAAGAGACCGGTTTTTTTTTCTTCTATGTACATTTCGTTGCCTCATCGTGTCGGCATGTTTTCTTAACCCATCAATTCCGCAGTTTATACACTCTAGTTTGCCGTCTGCAACTTTACTCAACGGAAGTTTTAACTATATTTAACAAAATCAGCAGATACAGTTTTTTAATCTGTATCAAGTTAATGGGTGTATTATTCGACATACGATAATGATTTTATATGTTTTCGGCAGGCTTGCGTGAGGCTGGCTTGTTCGGGGTTGTTGTCTGTAGGTCTAATAAATAAGACAGTTCAGACCTTTTCAATTTAAACGTGGCGTGGGCGTATGATTCCACAAAACTAAAACCCACACAATGTAATGCATTTTTAATGCATCTGTCAAATAACAATAATACAAGCCTTTGTTCATTTTATACAAAACAACCGGTGTAAATGAAATAGGCCCTAGATTTGAAAACCACCGTTACTTAAAAGGGGGGATTTTTTTTTTTTTAATAGTTGCCATGATATCTAATTTACACATTTAGATTAAAAAAATCTTCCAAAATACCCGATGTAGGCATATAGTCATATTACCTTCACAACTGTAGGGTACAGCAATTATTATTATTATTATTATTATTATTATTATTATTATTATTATTATTATTATTATTATTATTTTATTATTCGTTCATAAAAGAAAGTTATGGTATATTATATAGACAATTACATTAATTTACTGTATTTATAATACACTGATTAAAAGTATAATGAATTGGGTTTGTTCTTTCAACCTCAACACAATACAACTAAAATAACATTCATTGTAACCACCTGAAAGTTGGTTAGTTATTCCCGGCTCCTTATTCGCGGTATAGTTGACAAAGCAGCGTGTTCTTGTGTGTTTTAAATCACTTACACATCGTGCTCAATAAATATAGTGGTACCATATAACAGATAATCGCTCCCTCTGAAGAAAAACGAAAATATGGGATATGGCTTACTCATTAATATCTTTAGTGTTTTTGCAAAGAGGGGGTGATAACCTATCTAGGTATACCTCGGTATTTAGTGAGAACAGCGTCTAAGGGGGTAAATGGGGCAAAACAAGCGGGTAATATGGGGTACCGCTATGCTGCTGATACAGATTTTTTGGTGGTTCATTGTACCGTATGTGAATACAGTAATAATAATAATAATAATAATAATAATAATAATAATAATAATAATAATAATAATAGCAACTGTCAATAAACGCTGGTGAGTTGAGGACTACAAAGTGTTAACGTTTAGAGATTCACGATTACGTCATTGAGTTCAGAAGAACAGATAAGCAGCGGCCATCTTCTACAACTTCTGTACTGCTGATAGAAAGTATTCGGGGGTCGGATTGGTGGAAATCGGGGTTAACATTATCCAAAAACTCGGTTATACAAAGGGAAAAGGTAAGGCCCGCTTTCACTCTCTCATTGTTTCACAATACATGCATTTGTGACAGCGTCTGCTTGTGTGTGTGTTTATCACAGTGTGTAGCACTGTCCAGACTGCCACACTATTGCAGTGTGGATATTATCATCACAGCCACCACAGTGATGCAGGCAAAGCAGACTTAAGGATTCGTTGAAGTAAAACTGAGTTATGTCAGTGCCTTGCATTGTGTTCTGATAAAGAAAACCCATAACGTTTTTAGCCGGGACAGTCCCCCGTTTTCCAAAGGTCCCGATGTCCAGACATGTTTCTGAAAATCTAAAGTTTTTCAGACACTAACATTTTTTTTCAAAATTAACGTAAACAACCTCTTCCTATAACTTCGTTTATGGCACCTACTACGGTAATCAAGAAGATTATTTTTAGAAAGTGATTAATACAGACAGACATACGTGCTTATTCCTCAGCGTGCCCTGCGTTTTCATTTACTTATATTTTCAATGTGAATCTACATAGCTAATAAAGCATCCGAATCCACCAGGTGTAAACCACATGATCGTCAATGAAAATAGAGCCGTCCTGACTCAGGGAGTATAATAAAAACAGGAAGAAACCTCAATGTATTGGCGACGATCTAGAATATTAATAATGAACTCAAATTAAACGGTAGCAATACGTATGTAACATAATATGGGAAGTTAAACTAATTAGCCACAAATGATACACCCGTACTGAAATTAGCTAACTGCTGAAAAAAAAGGTGATACTAAAGAGTGAGAAGATGGCTATTTAAATAGCCTGTATTTTAAATGGTTTAATTTAGTGTTATCGGTTATTTAACAATGTGTCCCGGTTTTGAGCTTTGAAAATCTGATTCTTGTCTACAAAAAATCGCGGTAATAATATGCCAGACCTGGATGTTAATAAATAAATAAATAAATAAATAAATAAATAATAATCGAAACAAGTCGCTAAATAAATCCATTTATGCATTGTTATTGTCAGGTATACAAATTGTGTGTATGATTTATGGAGCTGATCGCTATTCGCACTGCTGCTATTTAGCAGCGTCAAGTTAAACACAGACATTATGACAGGTTGCTCTTTTTGAGGTTAAATGGAGCGTAAACAAACCAATGCGATTAATTTATTTGGTACATGTGAGATTTAAGTTTTAGTTGAAGACAGATCTGTATTTAAAACAGTAGTTAAGATATTTTTGTTTTTTTGGTCGGGGCTATTTTGGAAATTGAATATCTGCAGTTTGTTTGTTTGTATTTTTTTACATACATTTATCAATGCTTTGATTGTTTTCATATGAAAATCAAACGTTGATTCTATATTGCTTCACACCTGTTTTGGCAAACCAGTGTGCAGGAAGGCACTCAGACCTGTTGTGTCCTGTAAATCACCTGTGTTTTTTGAAGAACAATAGTACTTCCCCACCAAGCGGTTTCCCCCTTTTAAGACGGCCAAACATTCCTTCAGTGTTCCGTTTTGACCTCTACAAGTCCATCGTTATCTGATACACGGTAAGTCATTGAAAACTTGCATTGAGAACCATTTCTATACATACAATAGATCACATTTTCCTAAGTTGTAATCCTTTTAACATGGAAAGGAGTCATTTGGAAGAAAAACAAAGACTACAACCTTAATTGTCACAGTAACCATTAATAATGGATTAATAGTAATTATTTTCTACATGTAATAAGAGGTTTTGACTCCAATCAATGCATTACAAAATATACAATTCAAATATTCCTTCTGAACTATATAAAATTATTGCAAATTAAAAAGTAGATTTAAACTAATTTAAACCATTTTTAAAGATTGTTGCAGGCAGCTGCCCAAGAATTCCTGTTTGTCATAGACTACTGTGTCCTGAAATCTTAGTTCTTAATATGTTAAACTGCCTTTAGGGAATGTGAACAAACAGGTAAGCAGGGGTTTGGATGAAGCAGAGTTCAAGGGAACTCTTGCTTCAAGGGAATGTTGCATTTTACTTGCATAGTGTCTAAATTGGAGAGTAAATTACTCAATGGCCCTTATCTGGAGCACCGCGTACCATGCATATCCAGTTCATGTGAATTGGACTGCCATGTAATATCTTCCATCTATGTATCTTTACATTGCAATGACCTTTTGCCATAGAGCTCTGCTTATTTTTCCATGGCAAGTATTCTTTTTTTCCTCTTGGCATTTTGGATACTGCTTCAAGCTGGTGCACCATGTGCATTGAAGCTGTTTTCAGATTGGTCAATTCTTTAGTTGTCACGCGAAGAAATTGCAAAAAAATAGGATTCGATCCTGTTTATTTCGCTTCGCCCCCGCGTCACCTGGGGTGTGAAAGATACTTCTCAAAAGTATAGGTTCTATTCATTTTGTCGCATTGCTGCACATTTGCTTGTCTCATCGCGTCTGGTTTGTATCAGTCTTAAGACTGCAAGCTTGCCTATTTTAACTAGGGTCATAGTCACCTGGGTGATTTTTACCATTGTTAGCACTTCAGGTAAGGAATGGTACAGTTTACCACATAGGTTTATTATTTTTTTAATTTAATTTGATCTATAAATGATCTGTGTTTTAATGACACTATCAGAGGTCGCGTTAATACAAAATCATAAATCCTAGACGCAAAATGAATCCATTGGACGGAAAAAATAGTGTCTTGTGTTCACGGGACGCACAGAATGGGAAAGGGACGCAGACATGCATATTTGTGGTAATCTATTACACTGCAGCAAAATGACAGTAAATACTTGCTTGGGTTTTTTTTTTTTTTTTTTTTTTTTAAACTGTTCTGTAATAGAGCAGCTTTGATTAAGGTGCACTCCAGTCCTGTAGGTGGCAGCAATGAGCCTCATATTTGGCTTATGCAGCATTAAGAAGGATATTTAGTTTAGACGTTTCTGGCGCCAGACCAATGTCTGTAACAATATGGCGAAGCGGTTGTCAATTGGCAGTTTTTTTTTTTGCTAAGCAGTGAGCATCTTCTTACTGTACGAGTAAGACAGTGTCCGAAGCAGTAATAATGCAAATAAACGAAAAATACCCTCTCATTCTGAATGGGAGATGAAATACCCGTGGCTCGACGTAGTGTGTGTGAAAAAGCTGCTGGGCAAAAAAAATCTTGTCTTAAAAGACGCACACACAGAGATGCTGATGCTGTTATTGGAATGCAGAAAAAGATGGAAAGTGTGTCTGTTTTCATATATCTATACACAGACAGAGATTCCTTAAACTATGATATAGCAATAGAGTTTAAACGTTCATAAAAATGTGCCAAAGTGCACATCCCTGGAGTTTATTAGCCTTTGTGTTAGTAACTGGTCGTTTTAGTAGCTAAACCAGAATACCCCCATGTTTGCTGTTTCAGTTGGTGGGTGTTGGCTGAGAAAGTCTGTTGTGAAACCTGGACCCTGGTTGACGTACTGTGTTCAGTTAAAGCTTGGGATGCAAACTAAAGTGGTTTCCTTAGCTTATCTCATTTCTCTTGAGGTCTGGTTACTTGGTAACTCCAACAATAAAATTAGACAGATGTTTTCACAAGGAATCTTTGTCAACATTGTAATGTTGTCATTTAAAAACGGCCTCATAACATAGACTACAGTGTTTAAAGTTATGGATAGCTATTTGTTACTCAAAAGTGGGTACAAGGGGATTGACAGTAGTGGTGGAGGTGCCCTTGTATATCTAGAGAAACAATTTTGTGGAAATAACATTCGTAAACACGTTATTGAGAGTATCCGCCTCTCTCTGTCTGCTTGCACTCTTACAAAAAATCAAAATATACAAAATCATGCATTCTATAACAAGGAGTCATGAACCCATAGAGCCAGACTGAGTCAAACTGTGCCTTGGGCTTGCAATGCCAACAGTGTGCTTGCTACAGTACTTGTGCTTTATGAAGAACAGTCCCATGCTGGTGTTTGGATTGAAGAGAACAATGCAGAAGATCTTAGAAAGTTTCTTGTGATTTGTGGTTTGAATATAATTTTAAATAGCAATGACTGAGCTGAGCCCATTTGTGAAGTAACCTAGACTGTTGGAAGAGCACATGTTCATCTAAAGTTAGCCACGTTAATTCCTTGTGCATGACGCAATGGTGTGTTCAAACAGACACGAGATAATACAACAGACTGCAGACCGCACGCTCCGCTGAGCCATGCATATTATTATTTTTATATAATGAAGATTTACAATAATGTGCAGTTTTATTTCCATTTTAGTTTCGCTATTCTCCAGGTGTGTACGGGATATTGATTCCAGCTTCTGTTAAAGAGTTAACTCAAGAATATTAAAATTGTATCCAATTATTCATTTTTAATTTTGTTGAGCTGTGTTCTGAAATATCTGCATATCCAGTATACAAAGCAAAAACGAGACTAGAACCAGTGACAATGTGGCTAGTGCAAAACTCCCTTTTTAAAAATAGAACTTTTCAAGTATTTGTACAAATGGATTAGATCGGTATGCTTTGTCAACAGTTTTGTATGTTAGATCCCAGTATCCTGGCTACGTTCCAGTTGGGAATGTCCCTGTAACTGTGGAGGAAGAGGTACATTATGTGGATTAGCTGTGTGCAGGTGCACAGGAAATGCTCTATCCCAAACAGCTGTGTCACTTAGCAGGATGAGGACCCCCTAGTTTTACAACATGGGAGAAGGGCATTGCATTAAAAAGTTGCTTTTCTTTACGCAGAGGATTTAACCTAGCATACACAGTACGTAAAGATTCATCAGTGCTCACCATGTGGTCTTTATAGTTTGACACTATAGCCAGCATAGTATATGTTGTACACAACAGAGTTCACATTTTAGATAACTGCATTGAGAGTTGTGTTCTACCCTCCACACAAAGATACATGTGTTTTTTAGCCAGGTATATTAATGGAGAATATTCTTGTCTACAGTTTTCTACTAAAAAAGCCTTCAAGACACTGAGAATTCTAGACCGTTTTTGTCCCTTTTGATCCAACACACTTTAATACGAGGCATTTTGTTTCATTCATGAGATAGAGATAGATATTTTTTTTAATGTTAGTAATGGGTTACACTTGTAGACAGAAACAAACAAAGACCTCAGCTGAAGCAGTTGTTTAGAAGGTCCTGCAGTCCGGAGAGTTTGAGAAATCATCGCTTTATTAACACTCTGCATGCGGATGACTAGGATTGTGGGCTTGTCAAAGAGGCACATCTCTGTTCTCTCCTATCAAGCGCCAGTAGCCTGAAGGATCCTGGCAGAGTTGAGTTCTAAGGTAGAGCAGCTGGAATCCAGTCACCCCAGTCTCAGAACAGCAACATTGAAAAAGTTACTTCGTCTGTAAGATTGTGATTGTGTGTTAAAGGTTTTGTACCTTTTAGTCTGTGTGACAGCTAAACAAGAAAGCAGACCTAAAGTATTCTAAATATATATATTTTTTTCTGATGACTGAACATCCCAGGAGGCAATTATTTTGAGCAGCCCTCTCCTTAACCCCGGAGTAATTGTGTGTATCTTGAACACAATTCCCCCCTGGCTTTGAAGTAGAAATCAGTGCTTGGTTGGGGAAATTAAGTAATGTGTAGAGTATGCAATGTTCTAGAGATCTCACTGACCCGCTATAACGTCTTTTTCTCTTGAGCCTTGTGTGCTCATTCAAATTCCACAGACAATCCTTTTGATGGCGTTTTTATCAACCAGTTTATTCTAAACAGACCTGTTTGCACTGGGAGGAGAGGTGGCCTTCAAAGCATTGTTCATTAACCCTTCATTGAACATTGCATTCTTTTCTTGTATATAAATATGTTTCTCTTTTGTATTCTTTAAGGTTATGTTTGGCTCTTTTTAAGCAATTTAGTATCGACATTTCATTACTGATTTTTTTTCTTACAGTACTGTATGTGTTCATGTACAGAAAATGAAAAGGTTGCAACTCTGGACTAAAATAGAATGGTCAAAGTCTAGGTATTTTATAGAGTAATTGCAGCCTGTCTGTTGTTTTTCTGACCTGGGCTGGCAGAGGGCGCAGAGCAGTTCTACGGGTGTCTCCACACTCTGCCTTTGAAGCTGTAGCTCGCACTGCTGACTCGCTCACCCAGCAAGCAGATAACTACCACCACTACAGAACATGCTCATTAGTTACTGAACCCTGTCTCCACTGAACTGGCTGACTCACAGTATTGGAATTTAAAGTGGCATGACAGACTGCATTTGTTTTAGAACCCTGCTCCAAATACCTAGTGACTGGAACTGCCTGGAAGGTGTTCAGTGATCACGACACTCGGCTCCAGCTAACCTTGATTCTGTCAGTACTTCAAATAAATAAGTAACTCATGAGTCAACAAACCAGATGTGACAATGATGTCACTGTTTCTGTCACATTAATGGAGTTATAAACTTACTAAAGAATGTGAAGCTACATGAGCATCTTGTACCGTAAACTGCAGCCAGACCAGTGGATCCGTTTTAAAAGCTGTAAAGAGAGGTGAGCTTGAGCAGGACTTGGATGGAAGAGCCCCTTGGAATACTGGGTGTGGCAGTGTATGCTCTGTGAAGGAGCCCTGCATTCCAGGTTCTGCCTTTTTGGAGGAGACAGTAAACCGAGGTCCTGATCCAAAAAGATGGCAGGATATTATCTGGAAGAAAAGCAGAGGTGTTAACCCCGGTGTCCATAGCAAATTCCAAGATGGTAAACGTGCTAGATCTGCACAGTGAACACTAGTATGGTCGCAAAAAATAATTCACTACAATGCCAAAATGTATTAAATATATAGTCATTCATTTTTTTTCAGGAGTATAGACCAAAGGTGCTATACAATGTGAAAAAGTGCAAATGTCCGATTGGACTTGTCTTTTAAGGCTCAGTAAGTAACTACTTGAAATTTCAAGGTGGGTCATAATTCTAGTTGAATTCCCCTAGCACTGGGAACAGGGCATGAGATACTGCATCCCTATGGATCTACCCAGTATAAATATGCTGAAACACATACAGCAAGTAAGTGCAGTACAGCTGTTGTATGGGTACCCAGACTTTCTCCTGGTGCTATAACCCTCAAAGTCAATGATGAAGTAGACCTAATATTTATCAATGTGCAGTATAAAAAACAAATACTTCTACTTAAGATGTACTGTAATCCACCCTTTGAATCCTGGTAAACATTACAGTGTGAGAAATGCAAACCTAATGTCTGAGCAGCAGAGCCAGCTATTTTTGTCAGAGTATAAGCCTCACCTCCCCACTGACCTCTAAAGATCTCATCACTCGGTCCAGGAAGTGGTCTTGTGGGGTTCCAGTTGTTGAAAAGCAAGCCAAGGGTTAGAGGTCAGGTGTAAAGTTCTCACGGAGACCTCCTGGGGAAAACACGCTTGTTTTGGGGGGGGGGGGGGGGGGGGGAATAGCTGTGCTTTTCTTGCTCCGCAACGGAAACTCATTTTCAGTTGCGGTGGTTTGATATTATTGTGGGAACCCCCCTTAATCCTGTTAACCAAGCTCTTTCTTGCACAGGACTGTCAGCCAGCATTGTCTTGAGGAGGCGCATTTGGAGGTCAGGGAGGGTGGTGAGTTGTATTCCAGCTGGTTATCCTATCCTGCCTTGTTCTCGCTGGGAATCTAGATTTTGTTACACAGCTGACCCCTCCAGCAGACCAACAGTGTAGGGAGGGAATTAGCTGGTCCCTTGTTTGGAATTCGCATGCTGAATTGGGGTCATGGGCTGTAAATTACCTCAGATTTATTGCCAACAAATTAAAATTGTACTTTCTCATCCCAAAACCAGTTTTTTTTTTTTTTTCCTTTTCACACAGTAATCTGTGATCCCAAGCTCCTTGTTCCAGATTCACACTTAATATTGTGAAAGATACGTGCAGTACACATGTTTAATGGCTGGACCAGCATTGCTTAGCAGAAGACAATGGCAGTTCCAGTTAATATAGAGATATGTACAGTACTTGAACCAACAGGCTTCAGTGTATAGGTAACGGCCTCTTTACCCACAATTAAAATAGGCTCTCATAACATTTAACTGTATTGACCACAAACCTCATGCCTTGGCTTCTATCTGCCATGTATGATATTTGAGAACTATACTAAACAAAATATTAAACAAAACCTCCCTTTGGCTTTAATCTAACACATGCAAGCCAAACCTCATCTTTGCACTTGTTTTTGGAACTATAATAAAGTTAAAACCGTAACGCACCAAGGAGGTAGTTGGCAGACATGCCTGACTAATTGTTGGCAAGTCTCCCTAGATGGAGCTTGTTGTTGCATGTTGAGTCTTGATTACTTCATTTTCCTGAGTATAAACATGCTGCATCCTTCCATTGTGATGCAATTGTGGCCAACAAAAGGCACCCGGCTCCTCGCTTCAGAACTGGATGTATAATTGCAACTTCGTGTTGCCGGATATTGAGGTATGATTTTGTAAATGGAAGCAGCTGGGGAACTTGGACCTGTGCCTAATGACAGGTATTGCAAATGTGCTCCTTAGAGAGGGGAAGCAGAGCCTTCAGTTCTGCATTTTCCTGATAATGGTTTCTGTGTCGTATTTTTCAATTTAGAGAATCGTTTTGTTGATTGTAAAGAGATTTTCCAAGTCGTATGGAAAATGCAGGATAAGATCGACCCTCTTGTTTTCGTTGGGCATATAAATGTGCTTTTGGGTATTTTTTTTGGATGCGATTCTCTACTAACTTAAACACGTGTCGTTTTTTTTTCTGTTGCCCAAATAAATAACCCGTGCCATTTACAGCATCTTATCTGGTATCCATGGGATGGTATACTCTGTAGTAACTTAATTTCAGATCTAGTTTGTATTTGCTTCGTTACAATTACTTTGTTCTTAAACTTATTTCCTGGTAATACCTAGCTAATCATTCAGCTTTTTTGTTAATAACCACCCTAACCCAAGGCTTGTCAGAATCTTTGTATGCGAGTGTAGTGTAGGTGGAGACCTGCTGTGAATTTTCTTTGCTGGGGATGCAGATTTATATGAGTCGGCATTGCAGCATTTCTAAGAACTCCCACTTTTGTGAAACCTAGCAAACCAAAATCTTTTTGTGGATTTTTTTTTTTTTTTTTTTTTTTTCTTCTCATATTCTAGTAAAGAATTCAAGATTGATTTATTTAGTTATTTAGAAAACTCTGCACTTCAATGCTCACTTGCTTATCAGCATCAAATGTGTATTTTTCTGCAGATTCACAGGGACAAGGTCTTACATGTGGTAGTCCATTGAGGTGTTTTCTTGAAAGGGGCTAGGGTAAAGTATGGGGCTGTGCACACTGATGTGTTCTGTAGACGCATCGAGGCGTGCTTGTGTTGCTGTGTTTGTTGAAAGCAGATGGTACACTTGTTTTTCTGCAGAATGGCTCAGAAGAGCGTTTCATCCCTTTTGAAGAGACTCTCAGGTCTATAAATACCTGGCTGCCATTGTCTCGACCGAGCAGCGCTGCCACTGAAGTGACGCATCAAAGCACCAGCTAATTTATTATTGCTATAGCAACCGCAGGGATTGGGAGACTGCTGGTTTTGGGGGTCTGGCTTGCATATTAAGCACCCCTCATTTTAAGCTGATCTGTCTTGCCGATACAAAACCAGACTGTCAAGTTACATACCAAGGTTGTGTGTGGTGTGTGTGTGTTTTTTTTTTTTTTTATGAACATTTTTTGTTATCTGATCTGTGGCAGGTGTCCTTATTAAAGAAATGCACCCTCACTATGTAATTCTCACATTGCCAGTGGCCAGATTGGTAGTTCTTATTAAATGTCAGGCTTAAAGCTCAGTAAAACAATAGGAGATAGTAAGTGTAATTTTGACATGCTCTGTGTGTGTGTGTGTGTGTGTGTGTGTGTGTGTGTTTTAATGTATTTTGCTCAGTGTATAATTTGCTCCAAACAAACTTGTAAAATACACAATGTTTGGATCGCTAAAATGTACTTGTTAATATTTTTGTAGCACCAACCTTAATCCTTGCCCTGCGATACAAGCGATGTAAAAGAGAAGGAGGTTTCTGTCGTGTCCTAGTGATGTCAATCAAACCACAGCTGTAGTTGACTAGACTTCATAGAATGTGAGGTAGCTGTTTTGCTCTCTTAATGTTTTTTCACCCCTGATCGCAATGCTTGTGGACCAGTGGCAACTTTGGTTTAAAAAGTGGGGTGGGCAGTTTCTGTAGCTGATGCATGCATAAAGATTATTCTATCTGAAATAATGAAAGTGAGGGGTACATGTCCCCTGTGTAAATTACGCCTATGCTGTGGACATGTCCCTTTTGTGGGGCAAGAAACTGATTGGACAGGCCTTCCTAAAAAGGTGAAGCTGAGCAAGTTACTACTGCATATCGGACATTACATTATATTTGTTGAATGTGTATGTTAGTGCCACCTGCTGGTCAAAAAGAACACTTTTTTTTTTGTCCTCTTGAGGTTGTTGAGTTTCTATATTTTAAAGTTCCCATTGGCCATTAACAGTATTTGGCCAGTGTTTACTCTTGCATTTTATTGTTTTGCTGTAACTATCATTGTATACATAGCACCGCTCCATGTAGCATTAAGGAATTATTGTGGTTGATGTCGCAGTAAAAAAGCATTTCAACAAAAGAGCTTTACATTTCTGGCTTGGTGTCTTTATGACCCAACACAGAAACAACATTTTAAATAAATAAATAAATAAATAAATAGAATTCTCAGCCTTTTAAAAATCTGTGAATGTGTCCGTATGGAATTGCAGGGTCAGCTCCCAGCCTGTGATGAGCTCAGTGTTACATTGCAATCGTATTTCTAATTTCCTGTCCCTCGCTTTCTTTTCAACACAGCGTTTTTTCTTACATTTTGTTTTTCTTGGTAGTTTGCAACAGATAATTGACCAGGTCCAGACACTGGCAAGTCCAGATGGGTAGCAACATCCCTGCAGGTAGAGCTGTGCAAGTCCAGTTCTACAGGAACGTGTTGCCTCCAAATCCGGCACACTCCTGTTATTAAGCCTTCAAAGAATCCACCTCCCAGATTGATTCCCAAATGGGCTGTTAATTCCACCTCCCTAACAAGTCAGGAATTTCATGGATCGGATCAAACAACCATCTGGTGCTGAAACATTTAGCGCAGCGCTACAGAGGAGCGGGATGTCTGTACACTGCAGCTGTGCAGCTTTCATTACCTTCAGACACTGGCCGATCAGCAGCCTTCGTCTTGGCAGCGGCTCTGGGATAGAAAGTCTGTCGGCACCCCACTGATTCATAGCCGTCTCGCAAGAGAGTGCTGAGTTTCAGGAGATGCTTGTTTCGGTCAGGTATTTGGCAGCAGGGTTGAGTAGCAGACTGGTTGACTGGCAGTGTAGGGCTTCTGTACAGTGAACAGCCAGATAACTATTAATAAACAATATCTTGAATAAATGTGTCGGTAGTCATTTTGGGTATGGCCATTTGGAATACTGTTCATGTGGCACAGACTCCTAACCTTCCGGAACCAAATAAATATATATTTATAATTAATAAAAGACAAAAGCTAGAGGCTACGCTTAATATTTCTATTACACTCGGCTCCCAGAAACTTATAGCTAGAAGAAAACCTTTGGGTCCCGACCCAATCCTTTGGTGCATGTTAGTGCAACTGTTCTGCAGCCTGAGATTTGTGGCTCTGTTTTGCAAAGGCACATTTTCTGGTAGTAATAAAATAATGAACAGTATAAAAATGTTACAGAACGTTCATGAAGGCTGGTACAGACATGAAGCTAGATGAAACCCACTATCCGAAACTCTAGTTTAACAAATATCCATGTCCACATTTTATATGACGCTCACTTTAAGCACACTTAGAAATTCCTTGATCTGATGTGAGTATGTGAAGAGCTGGGGCAGGCCTGGACTGACCCCTCACATGTGAAACAGCGACCAGCCCCCCTGCCTTCTCGGTACGGGATGTTGTTGTAACCCATCATCTTTAATGCGCAGGGAACCCTGTCTATTTTACTCCAGGCTAAGCTACAGCAAGGCATTTCCCACTGTCGTGTTTTTAAACCCTGTTATATGACAGGGAAATGTTTTGGTATTTATTAGTACATTCTACTAATGCAGTAACTTGGAATATACACCCCTGCTGTCAAATACAAAATGTTATGTATGTATGAATGCATATGAAAGATTATGGTGACCTGGTTAAGACTATTAGTCAAATTAGTTAATTATTACCATGCAGTTAACAAACTCGTATATCAATTCAATATGTAGTTTTGCACATGGCTGTAGCCTGCATTTTGTTCTGAGAGCTGACAGTTACATAATGAAGGCTTGCCTCGTCTGAGCCAGTGTTGCCCAGGAACCACATGCCCACAACATCCCAGTGTGGCCCAAACCAGTCCCACAGACCTTGCACTGGCGTTCCAAAGCAAACTGATGCGACCTACTGGGATATCCTGTTCACAGGATAGGCAGAGACACACTTCTGTTCTGAAATTCACCCAAATCCATCAACACAAACTGTAGGAACTAGGAAAGGGTGTATTTCCACAGGCCTCCTGAGGTGTAGCCTCTTAGTTAGTCTTGATGACTGATGAATGATGTGATGAATCTTCTGGGTTTTTTCTTTGTTAAATTATATCTATTTTTTATAACAGTTCAAGGCTGTGTTTATTGTCAGTGTGTCCACCCTCTTAGTATAGGGAAGTATAATCTGTTGGAAGCAATTTTCTCCCTGAATGAAACATTTAATAAGGGGAAAATACTTCAGGCAAATTCTTAGAAGCCAAGTTGACTGGTACATGACTGGAATAGTCTGTCAGATCTCCAAAGCTGGCTGCTGTATAACTTGTCAGCACTCTTTGTGTCAGCTTTGGGTTAGTTTAATAATTGCTAGCGTTACAGTAAGTTGATGTAAGCTTAATATTTTATAAGCTTCTGATAAATGTTCACTGGGGAAGCGTTTTGAAATCCTTGGTTTTATTTTTTTCACACAAAGAAAGCAACAGATATTGCAAAGGTACGCTATCGAAGTGTAGTCGGTACTGAGCTGTAACAAGTCATAATGTATGCAGGTCAACCGGTAATAGATTATAACTGGCAAGCAGTTTTTTCAATGAGCTCTTCCAGTTATTTTCCATAACCAGCCAGTTATTACAGGAAACATGCGAGCATTAACACCAGCAACAGAGTGCGACCCCAAATCGAGCTGTCAAACTGAAAAGAGGTAGCGTAAGCTCCCCACAACAAGCAACACAGAACTTTAGAAAAAATTGCTCACCAGAGATTATAAAAAATACTGCAAGCCCAATTGAATGCCCACCCTCTGGACAGGATGCTTGGATAAACCCATCGGACTTCGCCTGATAGTTTGTGCCTCCCCACCCGCAGGAGCACCAGAGCTGCGACACTCCCTCTTATGTATGACTCACCCAGCACATGACCCCTCCAGCTTTTACCAGGTGAGCAACTACCAGGTCCCATTTTTTCCTGTTTATCTGAGTGTAGTGTTTAGTTTTGACAGTGCAATACGCTAAACCAGGCTGTCAGAAAATGAATATGCTGCCTCCCACCAAAAATGCACATCAGTGGAAAATGGGCCGTGTTACAAAACAAACAAAGCAGCTTGTCGGGAGAAGGGATGAATAGTTCTAGTATCTGTTAATTTCAAACTGTTGAGGTTTATCTTTTTAGCTCTGTCTTACAGGAAAGAGGGTTGCAGTGGTTTTGAAGTGAATTCTTTCAAGTGCCAGAGACCACTTAAGACTCATCTAATTCCATTTGAATGATGTTTGAATTGACTCCTTCACTTTTTGTAATGTTTGGACAGTAGTCGGTATACAAATCATTATTTTCATTTTGGGTTTCTTTCGTTTCAGTGACGGCTAGATACAAATTTAATAAAACAGACTGTATAAAGTAAAAAGACTGTTAAAACAGCATTAAAAAATATCATGGCCTGTACCACACTTGACCAAATACACACCATAACCGACTGCAGCAAAGCAGCAGGGAATTATCAAAAACTTGCAAGCTGCTGAAAAATATAGCAAGTTCATTGGTAATCTGCTTTTGTATATCTTCACTATACTGTCTGATCTGCCCCTGAGTTTGTGTGTAAAGGCTGGCGTTGCTAGGCAACAGTGACCATTTCTCACTGAAGCCTGTTATTTGTTTATTTAACAGACGCCTTTATCCAAGGCGACTTAGAGACTAGGATGTGTGAACTATGCATCAGCTGCAGAATCACTTACAATTACGTCTCACCCGAAAGACCAGGGACCTCCTGGTTACAAGCCCTTTTCTTTAACCACTGGACCACACAGCCTCCTCTGTTGCAACTGCAAGCTCATTTGATTGAAGGAACGTTTTTCTTTTTCACACAGAGTGGAACTTTTCAATGAATAAAAATCACAATAAATAAAAGAATGCAATCGAAACAGACGACATGTACTGTAGCAGGATCTAGAGAGAAAAAGAAACCGATTTTTATTACAGAGCACAAGCTTGTGCAGGAAATAAAAAAATAAAGATAAACCAGTTCTCAAGAAAAGGAATGAAAACAGTTAGCAAGATCCAGAGAGATAGCAGAGGGAAGTGTTTCAGTTGAGTCACATCAAATGTAATTCACAACAGCTAGGTTCCAGTGAGTTGGAGGTGTGGTTTACAGCAGTTTAAATTCAGTCGACACAATGCTGTAATCTTGATTTGTTAATTCTGACTAGGAGCCAAGGTCACCACAGTGTGTAGGACGAGGCTAGCTGACAGCTATACAGTATACAAAAAATGATGGGAAACCATGAAAAAGAGAAACTTAACCAAGAACAATAGACATGTATTTATGTACGGTAACATGTATTCTATTTAAGCAGTAATACTGTGTTTTTTTAGTAACGTTTTTTGCATAATCCTTACAACCCCAAGTTGAAAAAAATAAAAAATAAAAAATCTGCTTTGTTTAGTCCTGTTCAGTTGTGATGTAGAATACAATTCTAACGGTCTTGTTAACTACATTCCTCTGCAGTTCGAAAAGTGGACCTTGTTTTGGCAGACCTGTAGATGTAGTTTTAACTGTTGGGACACAAGCTTCCACTCTTGGAATTGGATACGAAGGTATAAATCATATCCTAAATTCAGGAAGAAAACCAGAAATTTAAAAAGGGCATTGCCTTTACCATATGTTATTTTTTTTATAGGACACACCTATAGAGGTGATACTTTCATGAGGCAATACCCTTCCTAAAAATGGAAAAGCTCTTTTTAAAACAGTATAGAATACGACTGTACACCTTTTTAATAGCGTAGAAAAGTCCTACCCACATATGCATGCATTACAAACGGGAGAGAGAGTCCCTTTTAAATTCCCTTTTATAATTTTAAATTGATACATTTGAATTGACGCAAATGAAAAAAATAAATAATATTTACAATCAAAGGTAAACTTTTTTATTTAAGCCAAAATTTATTTATTTTTTGTTTTAGCAAAATTACAGCATCTTGGGCTTCCTTCCCTAAAAAACATCAATGAAATGTCAGTTATGCCTTGAATTGCTTTAGGCTTAATTAGATACAGACTTTTAGCATAAAATTGTTGCAACATATGTAAACAGCTGTAAGGTACTTTAAGGCAGAGGGGTCTGGATTTGCAGGTGAGAGTGTTTTAAGGACACTGGTCTGTTTCTCATTTTGGACCCATTAGCCCTGGATGCCACAGTCATCAATCTTCTAGTCAGGGAGACTCGAGTAGAAAGAGGTTCTGATCATGATGAAGGCAGGTTCACTGGAAATCAGGTCTGGCTCAGGAACACTATTTATCTTATCCAGATGTTGTTAAAAAGCAAGGGCTTCATGGTAATATCCAAACCACAGCTGACTGCTCTGACAGGATTTATCTTTTGGCAAAACAGGGCCTTTATGCATCCCTCTCTGTCCCTTGGAGGGGGGAGGGGGGAGGGGGGGGGATTACAATTTCTAAAGAAGATGCACATTTCCTTTAAGTCATCCCACTTGATTTACCAGAAAATAAGTGTCTTGCATCCATTCATCCTCGATACAGAGGCAATTCTAAAGTGGTTATTTCATCGATAGAACATGCCCCTGCTCTCTGGTATTTTGCCTCCTACTTTTAAGGTACTAGTTATTGATGTTTGCTGTTTAAAGTCTGTAAGGGAAATGGCTAAGAAAAGTTGCTCTGCTGTATTATAAACTAGTTTGTTCGCTGCTATTTTTCTCTACTTACAGATGCAAAGAACATCCATTTCTTTTGCCAACATTGTTTAAGATCAACAACCAAATTAGTGCAGTGAAGTGCAAGGGCTTAATCTTGTTCCATCAATGCGGGCAACATTGTCTGACCTTCATTCTGCCAGTCTTGGTTATAAAGTGGCCTTTGTCAGAACACTAATGAGCCTCGGTCCTATTTAATTGGTTCTTTTAAGTCGGAGACAAAAACTCAATTAAACCATTAGGCAGTCAAATGCAGAGTCAGCAATTGCTAGTAAAGAGTTTTGAAGGTTACACAGTGAGATAGAGAATCGTGATGGTTGGACCACACAGTGCAATCCAGTAAGATCAATATTACTCCTTCAAAAGATAATCCCCAAATGTGTTTTCACTTTTCTTTCTCTTCACAACAAACAAACATTTAAAATAAAATATTTAAATCTAGCTAATCGCACAAACCAAACTTCTGTACAGACTAGCCTCAAATATATTCAGAGTTGTCTTAAATAAAAGCCACTTCTAATAGGCTTTTTCAGTCTTTGGAGATTTATTACCTACAATAGATAAGAGGAGCTGTGTCTGGTTTGTCTTACGTTTGGCTTCATGTACAGACGTGCTCAAATTTGTTGGTACCCCTCCACAAAAAACGAAGAATGCACAATTTTCTCTGAAATAACTTGAAACTGACAAAAGTAATTGGCATCCACCATTGTTTATTCCATATTTACTAGAAATCCAGACTTTGCTTTTGATTTTTTATTCAACATAATATTGTAAATAAGAAAACAAATGAAAATGGCATGGACAAAAATGATGGGACCGCTAACCTAATATTTTGTTGCACAACCTTTAGAGGCAATCACGGCAATCAAACGTTTTCTGTAGCTCTCAATGAGACTTCTGCACCTGTTAACAGGTAGTTTGGCCCACTCTTCCTGAGCAAACTGCTCCAGGTGTACAAGATTGGAGACATGTGTGATACTAATTTAAAGAAACGAATTAGTTTGAAATATCACTATAATCCAATTATTTATTATCTTTTCTAAGGGGTACCAACAAATGTGTCCAGGCCATTTTAGAATATCTTTGTAGAATAAGCAGTAATTCATCTCTTTTCACAGCTTCTTTGCTTTATTCTATGACATACCAAAGGCATGCAAGTATACATGATAAAATAGCTTTTAATTTCATCACTTTTCAGGAGGAATTAAGCATTATTTCAATGAGGTGTAAGGGTACCAACAAATTTGAGCACGTCTGTATATATTTCCCTTGCAGTTTTATCGGTAACATAATTTTCGTTCACTGTACTAAGCTAAAACAACTCTATGTCCAGTCTTATAACATTTGGTTTTTTTAGTGGTTTCATATATCATTTCAAAGGGTTTATTGTTGCCAGATAACGTGTTTAACAAAGTCGGTGGCCTGAACGATCGCTTTTGATACCACTTGGGTTGTGGAGTTGGTTCCATTCCCTTTTAAAAATCCTTCTAATCAACAAAAAGTTGAATAGCTCAAGTGTTACAAGCTGTAATGCTTGTAAATCTCACTGAGCCACTGACTGTCTGGCACAGTCACCGGTTTGCATTCACTGATGTAGTACCGCAGTAGAAGTTTACAATCCACTTTACGTGCTTCTGACTCGGGTTTGTTACAGCTTTCTTTTTGTCTTGTCGGAGGTTAGAAAATCACAAAACGTTGGCTGTTCAGGATCCGATTGTGACCAGTAGATCAGATAGTGAAGCTGGAGAGAGTGTTACACTCATTTCCTATGACACTGATTTTTGCAGAGGAGGGATAACGGCTATCCTCTGAAAAGACTGGCACAGTTTCAGTCTCTCTGAAGTCAGAAGGCAACAGCAGAAATATAACTAGATACCTGGGCAGCATGTTGGGACCATTGCACGTAATCAAGGTCAATTTAACACAAAAATGAGTTCCTTGCTGTGCGTTTATTGAATTCCTCTACAGTTAACGTTCTGTGAACTCTACTTTTATCAGTGTTCTATTTTCCCTTAAGGTTTAAGGCTTTAAATCTGTCTGTGTTTCTGAGCAAGCAATTTCAGCAGAGGATTTGCAGCACCCTTCCTCTTAAATAGTGCCTTGCAAGACGAGCCATCCCTAGTGGCTCAACAATAGTGTCCAAAGATTAAAACAATAAAAAGATGCAAGAGATTCAAATATAGAACAAGTAAAATAAACAGTCTGAAAGTCTTTGATGCATGTCTTTTAAATAATGAAACCCTTTGTCTTGAAGAAAGAACTGTGATTAGTAATGAATCACATTTTTTTTGGCAGCTGTTTTGAAAAGGTTAGAGTCAGTGCCTCTGATTTTCTGTAACACATTCTGTACAATATATGGTGCTGCTGAAGCACAGATGACAGATACACTCCACAGAATGCCAGCTAGTGCCAAAGGTAGCAGGCAACCTAAACTAGAAGTTGCACCCTAGCATGTGAAACGGAAGGGTTATTCAAGCGAGCATTGCTCTTCACACAAAACCTCCTGCATGTGTTCCCAAAAGTGCCTTTAATACCTATTCATGCTTTTTAATGACTCGGAGTGCTCGTGTAATTAAGCTGAGGGCTTGGGAGGCAACGTTACCTACTGGTAAGAACTGAGGGACAGAGAGTGTGGCCAAATGCCGTTTTCCTAGAACATGATTCACTCTCATTCTATTTAAAATAATAAGAATTGTGCAACTTACAGCCAGTTGTGTGCCAATGCAATCTGGCACAATATATATTTACCTTTTAAAAACTGGCACTTGAGTAATATGTAATCTCTTTTATACTGTGTGCCTGAAGCAATTTTGATGGTTTGCAGAAGAGCAGCAAAAGTGTTTCTGGTCAATTTGTATGTAACCATCTAACACTGAACACATAACGACTTTGTAAAACAAATAAGTAATAGCTGTAATTACCACATGCGTTATAGCACAGCATAACTTGCAATTTGCACTCCTGGCCGTGTCTGATCAGAGATCTAAAACAGCTGGACTTGGAGAAACGTTGCTACAGTAATAATACAATTGTATTATTACTTGTACTGTGATACTTTAAATGTATTTGCTTTCGATTGTAAGTCGCCCTGGATAAGGGCGTCTGCTAAGAAATAAATAATAATAATAATAGCTCTGCTCTGTGCACTCCTGTTCGTTAACATTGTGGTTGGAGCCGAGGGGCAGGGAGGTAGGTAGCATTGCCTAAGGACTGTGGCCTTGAAGCTGAGGGGCTGTTTTATTTTAAATAGAAAAAACATTTTGAAATTACAAGAAAGTCAGCTACTGCGTGGCTGTTGTTTTTCTTTCGACCAGTATTTAGTATATAAAGGCCAATCTGTTCTAAACTGTAAAGTCCCTTGACACTGGCCCTGATGTGGATTTCTGTTTGCAGATCAACACTACCCAGCATGAAGGTGATCTGGGTCCTCTGCTCACTGTGAAGGCCTGCCCCTGAGCTGATAGACCAGCCGTCCCGGCCGGGCCACCCTGCTCTAGGTGAGGAGAGGATTTGTTTCTGCTCTGTTGCTGGTATAGTTTACAGCAACACTTTGCATTGTGTCTGTAACAGCACTGTAGTTGAGTAGTTTCAATGCAACAACACGCATGATTGCAAATTGAATATTGCTGGCAGATGCTAGCATGCTTTGTAATTACACTGTAGTTTTCACATGTGGTTGTGTATTTACAATTCAGTTACTATGTAACCAAACATTAAGTTACAGCTAGAGACACTCGGGTAAAGTGTTGGCCAGTTTACTTCTCTTTCACAGTGTTTTTTATTTGGGGACATTTTACTTGCAGAGATTGTATATTTGTTTAAAAACACCGGTATTTTATTTATTTTAAATTTGCTTTTCCAGATAAAACGAGCAATTTACTATCCTTAAGATGCACACTGTAAAACATCAGCTGTAACTTGTCTATTAGCTAATGTACTGTACATTGTCTAATTTATTAGGAAATTCAGTTCCGTTGTCATTGTGCTCCAACTACAGATTCCGAGGGGTTGGTGACCTGGGCTGGGGTTGTGGACTTGTCAGTTGTCTTTAATACTTGGCTGTTTTTCATAGCCCCTCTGTGAACCTGAGTACATGTTCGACATGTGAAAAAGAGGTTTCAGTCAAAGTGCCTGAGATTCTGGTGCTAATGACTGTAGCAGTCTTCAATCTGGTGTTAATGACTGTAGCTGTCTTCAGGGAATAATGTGTCTGTGTATCCTGTGAACTCAGTTGTCCAGCAAGGCCTTTCTCTTTCACACTGCCTCCTTGTACTTTAATAAACCCTTTTCTCCAGTGAAGTGTGTGTCCCTATGGAGACATTTGTCTTGCTATTGGCATCAGTGCATCCAAATGCAGTGAAATAACATAAAATAGGGAAAAATTCACAGCCCTGCATTTTGCAAAGGACGCTCTGTCTAAGGACTCCTGAGTGTGATGTGTTTTATTAGTAAACATGTACACGTGGAGTTCTACTTTTGCCTGGGGCTTTTTCCAGTATCCATTAAATAAATCAGTTTGAGTGGCAGTGTGTCTTTAGCACTTTGTGAAGACAAGCTCTCTCCCAGGTGAGAGTGGCTCTATATCATTCCTCACTGCTCCAGAGCTGTAATGCAGAGCTGAGTGCTTGAGAAAAGGGTGGAACAAGCCAGTCAGACTCTGAGAACTAGAAGATACGAACCGAAAAGCAAGGGCAGTGCGAGAGGACATGATGGATTACTGGAATGGGAAAGCAAAGCACAAGCAGACGGCAAGTCCCCTTCTGTCAGCAGCTCAGTGTTTCATGTGTGCAGTGATGGTCTGATTCCTGCAGCCGGACTGTTGAGTGGCCAAAACAAACCGGCAGACACGCGAGTTTGGCAGCTGTTGCGTGGATTGCTATTCAGTTGTTAATCGGGGCGAAATGAAACACGTATTCTATATTTTAAGATATGTGCTATTTTACATTCCAAAACCCCAATGTTCTAATTTCCCACCAGACCTATCCAAACAGCTTTTACAGTTGTGTGCTGCCTGGGGATTGAATCTGCTGTTTTACCTGCAAGGGTTTGGGATTTGCCTGAATCGATACACTAACTTGACCCTTTTTAGTCCAGATTCCAACCATGTCCCTAATGATGAAATTGGAATAATATAACCTCTGAACCTAAAATGATCATTTAATTAACCCCTTTAAGCCTGGAATGGAATGGCCCTCTAGGACTGGTGGTGAATGTAGTCCTTCCAGAGCAGGCTTCTATTCCAGCCATGACACTATTAAATCTCCTGCCAGGTCCCAAAGCAATTCTGCCATTTTATACCTTTAAAAAAAAAAAAAAAAAAAAACCTGTTGTAGAATAAAGACCTCTAGGACCACTTAATATTAATTCAACTACAAACATGAAAAGGCAGGGTATGTCAGGTTTATGAACCAATTATGAACTCTGCTGTCTCACTGACAATAAAAAAATATAACCAAGAATAATCAGGATACTCAATCACTAAAAATAATGAAGATAAGTAACTGAAACTGGAAACTCACTATTTTAATAATTGGCTAAAGATAGCAAATTCATCTTCACTTAGCCTATGTAATTTATATTTGTGACGTAGTACCACAAAAAGTCTTCTTTTATAAGGCAGCATGCTTGAGTCAATGTTATGTTTTAATGAGTGGTTGTGCAATCTGTATTATGTACAATAAACAAACAAAATTAAACCTTGGTGGAGTTAGGAGTCCTAAAATTTACACTTGGTTAGCCCAACTGGTTCACCAAACTCCCCTACCTAAGGGACAAGCTAAGCTTGTTTACCCAACCAAAACCCTGGTTCTTTGTCTATTAGGTTTTTTTTTTTTTTTTTTCTTTTCACCAATCTTCTCTCCTTACTTCTCCATACACCCCAACACAGAGCACACAAACTGTGGCCTTTTTATACCCCCCCCAACTGATCAGTCACCGCTGATCTGCCTTTACTAGTTATCTGATCTCCTCATACTATTGTGGTGGTTTGTCAGTGTGACAAATCATGCTTTTCCAATTCAGAATTGACTGCTGTGTCTCTTGCTGCAGGTTCATTCTCCTTGTCTCTCAACAACATCAATATTGAAATTCTGTACTTCAGTTCTATAAATATTGACTCTGGCTAGGATTACATTTTAATTACGGTGCCTTGAAGCACCAAAAAGCAAACAAACAAGCTGCAATTTTATAAACATTTTTTGACAGTTAGCCGTTTAGAACAATAACATTTCAGTAAATCTTAAGGTTTTGTTATTTAGTAACAAAACTTTATGAGAAATATAATAGCATCATTAAAAAACAGATTTTTTATCTACAGGAGAAACATCTTTCTCGTTTTGAATAGACACACCCGTTTTTGACATCCGTGTAAACACAATTTTCAAAGCCTTTAGGTCACAAGACATCAAGACAAACAGGTCAAGATACTTTGGCGTAGGCAAAATGTTTCACCAGAAGTGCACGTTCTGGTTGCCTTGCCATGACCCTCTATAAAGTTATTTTGTCTCCTAGTATATCTCCTAGCACTAGTATATGTTAACTAGGTTATGATGTAAGTTGTCAATCTTTCTTAGGAAAACAGCAAAAGTGGCATGACATTGTGGGCTCAATTGAAAATCAAGCTGCAGGTTAATTGCATTTATATGGATGTTTTGGAGATTGTTTGTCTGTCTTCTCCCTCTCCCCCCAGGGTTGCATTATTGAAGATCTTGATGCACGAAGGTGATGGGTATGAAATCCTACAGAGCTCAGATCCAATTTCACAATCGGTGCTGCTTCTCCGTCCCTGCAGATTTGCTGCTCCATTTCACCTTCAGCTTAGAACGGGAACAGTACTTAATAGCAAGAATAACACCGAATGTATTCAATTCATTGTCTAGCACTGTGCACTCTTTAACTCTCTAAGCTTCATATATGTATATCGGTATTTAAGCCCTCAACAAAGCAAAAAAACTTAATATGACTTTTTTTATCCATCATACTGGCATGTGTTGCTAGTCCGGTTTCTTGTCTGTAAACTAAATGGCAATGCATCAAGGGAATTAGGTGACCAGTGAGAATACCAGAATGTCCTGGTTTATTGGCCAGTGTCTGAGCTGCTATTTGAAACCTCCTTTTCTCTTTCCACTAAGCTGTTTGTTAACATTGTGTTTTATTTTCTCAGCAGAGCCAGTTTCCTGGTTACCAGGGCAACCTCGTCTCCTCTTCCCACTCTCCCAAGGAGAGTCATGGAGCTCCACGGGATGCTGGGGATCGAAGGGGATTGTGGGATGCAGGGGTTGCTCTCCCCCAGTCCTCGGAGCGAGGCTGTAGCCCATGAGCTGGAGGAGTTGTCGCTGCAGCTCACCCCGAACCTGCCCCCCCTCAATGAACGGAAGAATGGTGAGTGCAACCTTAAGAGTTAAATAGCAGCCTGCTCTCCTTCAAAACTGTAAATTAACAAACATTCCTGCACATAGCAAATGTTAAGGGAAAGTGGATGACAGTGAAAATATTTTGGTATAATGCTTTTGTGCCCATCCAAGGTGTAGAGCATGCAAGCAATGTGTATGAACTAGTCAACGACAAACATCTTGTTCCAGCCAGTTGGCATCCAGGTGAGAGTTCTGAAATGTGACATTTGTCGTGAACAGCTAAGCAAGCAAAAAGGATCCAGTTTATTCCTGTGGTGCTTAAATATGCTAACCCATAGTGCCCAACACAAATTACTAGAGCTTCACTGCAACACCAGTGAACACCAGTCTTCGGATTAGTCTCCTGAACCATCTGAATGCCAACGTTACCATCTCCTTATATTAGATTAAGTCCTCTCTCTCTCTCTATGCTTGTGCAGTACCCCTGCTAATTGTAATGCATCAGGTCATGTGTATACAAATTTCTAAACAATTGGAATTCTGTTTAAAAAATACATTTTGCAACAGTACACAGGAAGTGGCAGCAGAGAATGTTAGTCATGGGACACAGAATTAAACTTAGAATGTGAATTAAACACATTGCAAAACGTATTTAGTCTCTAGAGCGAGTTGAGTGCTTTGCTGACATTAGTGAAGTGTATGTTTCTGTTTTCAAAAGAGCAAATCAAAATTCTACTTTAAAATAGATTAGAATGTTCCATGTTAATGTGGGACAACATTCCAGTGTGGCAGCTGATGTAAATGATAAGAATTGGTCTGAATTTCCAGTGTCGGAGCAGAATTTTAAATATCAGAAGGTATAAAGAATCAAAACTGGAAGAATGAATGTGAAAACTTTAAATTCAGTTGCTAATTAACAAGTGGAGAATCCTCTTGAAACACCCTTTTCTGTACGAGTTCCTCCCCAGTTGAATCCACAAACAGCAGCTGAGTCTTTTAAATGTAGTGTGAACGCTGATGTGGCTTACTGTTCCACTGTGTTCATTTTTTCCCAGCTAGGTTCATTTTTTCTTTTTCTTTATTTCTTTTTCCACCCTCTTAACCTTCAGCAACCTGGAAAACCTGTGTTGATTTCTCAGGAAATGCCTTCTGATTGGTTGGTGCGTCTGGTTCCCACAATCCCAGCATTCCCTGAGCTCGCGTCGTCTGGAAATGTTTTCTTGGCATGAGAATCCCGGCTGGAGGGCATAGGCTGTGCCTCTAGGGACCGGGCAGCACTGACCCAGGCTGAGTGGCATGTTGACATTTTCACAGGGGTCCTGGGCAGAGACGAGAGAAACTGGGAGACTGGGTCCGGCAAGCTTTAATGCCTAGCAGCCCCTTGATTTATACCCTTTCCCCAGTGAATGCATCATACCCTTCACAGGGGAAGATTCATTTAACCGAGATGTCCTGTACCTTCAGGCTGTTGACAAACTGTTTGGAGATGAAATCTTCTAATTAGGTTGAGGCACTGAGTGGCAGGCCCAGGGCTGATGCGATTTTTTTTTTTTTTTTTTTTTTTTTTTTTTTTTAAATAGGGGATTTCCTGTCTGATGTCAAAGTACATTTGGTCCCCACTACTGCACCCACCCTCACCTGCTCAATTAGTAACCTTTGCAATATATAGGATATCTAGGACTGCTGGGAAAAACAATGCACATATTTGCGAGCGTCACCTGGTTAACTTCATTAAAATAAACATATAAGTAGATCTCAAGAGTGTGGAGCTGATATACTGGGAAGCAGTCTTGTCTTGGGCAGTGGCAAGGGGTACCCCTCTCCCCTCCCCCAAACCCGTTACATTTGGGGGGTACCACTTCTATGAACTCAATTATTCTACTACATTTACAATAATTTAAAGTTTTTGTCTGAACCTTTTTATTTTTATTTTTTTTTATACTAATTTGTAGACAATCCGTCTTAAGTTTTCAGACCCTCCCTTTGGCCGCCAGCATGTGACCCACCTGGTGCCCTCATGATCCCAGTGCATACGCCCAGGTTCCATACGGCCCTGCTTAGTTTTTGCTACCAGACTGTTCGTGCTTTTGGAGTCTTTGTCTTGGAGAACAGCAGCAGTTTCCCAGCAGTGTCTTTTGTTGCTAGGTGTTTGTTTCAGTACATGTACTGTATGAGAAGAATCTTGATTTTATGGAACCTTTTTTGATGAATGTTATGAGTCTTTGGTTTGGCTGGAGAATTACAGATTTACAATCTGTTCAATCAAGAGACTTTTAAACAGTGACGTATACTGAACTGTGGGAAAGAGTTCCTTTTTAAGCAGTAAACATGTAGTGCTCGTTTAAACATGATGAATTGACAGCACAGCTGGTTGTGGAGTTGCACCCCCTTTTAAAATTGGTTTTCTCATGAGATTTTCTCATGGCAGACATTGCCATCAGGCGGCTAAATGTTATTTCCTCCAGGACCTTGAAGGGAAAGTGAAATTTCATCATTTCTACACACCACTTATTTATTAAGAGCCACAAGCAGTCCAACAATATTTATGCATGATTGTACACACTATTACAGCATGCACGGTATAGCGTTCTTTAGTAGAACACTAGTTCTCTTATTAAATCATCCTCTACTGAGCTTCTGCTTGTAGATGCTGCTGTTTCTTTTGTACAGAATCGTAAGGTCATTTAGGAGCACATCAGAACACTGATGTAGTGCCAGCCCCTTGGTGTACCAATCCGGGTTGGAGAAGTGCATGCAGGGTGCTTGACTGCTTCCATTGATTTTTCTCTCAGCCAGACGCATTGATCTTGTGAGCCTCAGAAGTTCACACTGAGCTGGGGCCATGGGCTTCTATTAACCCTTGTAGCTGCTCTGTCTCCTGTAGAGCAGAGCTGCTAAGGATATGTCTTCATTGCTGCACACAGAGACCAAACAGCCTGTGTAGGATATAAGAAAGGCTTTGGGGAATCTTACAGCAACATAAAGGCAGCATGGTCCGGCTCAAATCTCCCAATATTGTGTTTTAGTATGAATCAGCAAATTATGATAGTCAGGGGGGAGTTGGGGGCTGGACAAGTTACTTAATCAATAGGGGTTGCTATGCAGGAACTGGGACAGGAAATGTTGTTCAAATAAACCATCGCGGTATGCGTGGGCCATCCCCCATGAGTGGTTTCTGTTCTGAGTAACACTGCCAGAGGTGATTAGAGTTGAAGTCCCTTAGTTACTGGCTAGCAATGTTAACACAACCCCCCCACTCCCTCTCCCAGTGATAGCTGACAGGACACTGCTGGGATATAGTGGAAACTTTTGAGAGACTTTCTGTTCTTCCTCGCATATTTTTTATTGTAATCGCTGGGATGTGTTCTTGCATAATGAAAGCAGACAAATGTTTAAAGACAAATTTTATTTTAACCTACAGTACCAGCTGTAAAGAACTTCTTCATGAATGTTGCTATGTAAATTAAGATTGTTGTGTTTTTTGTTTTTTTTTCTAATTGAGAGAGTTAGAAAAATGTATAATACATGTTTGATTGTCATTAACGACTGGTAATAGAACATGATTTCCATACCAGTGAACTCATTTCTATCTAGCATGCTTCTGGGGAGCCCAAGTATCTGTTTAGTGTTACATTTCCTTTCTACTCTATCGTTTGACACAGATGGCCTACCCATGCAGACCCCCCCTAGTGTTGTAAAAACTCAGAACTCCAGCTCCTCCCAGTAGCAAGGGTTAACTGGGCTGTCCTTGCCTTGCTGACTCTCTCACTCTCTCGCTGTGTTCCTTACCTCTGGCTGTGATAGGCTCAGTGTTGCAGTGAGGAGGGAGCTGTGTGGAGCAGCACAGACTCCAGAGAGAGAGAGAGAGAGCTGGATTGCAAGGCTCGGAATGTCTAATGCAGAGACACTTTCTCCCGCCCCTCCTCCTGCACAAATTGATGGAACTCCAACCTGCACAGCCCGGCACTCCCAAGTCTCTCGGATTACTAGAACTGTCAGATAGATGGCTTTCCTGGAAGTGGAGACTCCGGCTGTGTTCAGAGGCAAATTCAAATCAGGTGACGATCCAGCAGAGGATTTGTTCTGAATGAAATTCATATTGTATTTATTAACCCAGACCTGTGCAGTGCAGCAACCTGGTTCAACAGGGAATTATTTCTTTATGTATTTGTATTAACTAACTAGCATGTAATTTAGCAGCTGCTCCAGCTTGGTTTTAGCAATTTTAATAATGATACTAATAACAGTAATACGTTTTGTTGTTGCTTTTAGATATTGGCACTGATGTGTTTGCGATTCTTGGCACACGTGGGTCGCTTTTCTTTTCTTCGATTTGCCCCAGACAGATACGTTTCTAGCTGAAGCTTAGTTCTGGGCTGTGCTTTTTTAACAAGAAGGTCTTTTAAAAGAGGATTTTCTCTGTATTGAAGGTAGGATTTACCCACGGAGATCCAACACCTTTTGTGCACGGATATCTGGTACCCATTAGGGGTAGGGAGGGAGATTCAGTTATTTTTTAAACGGAACTCGAGCCTGCTCTCTACACTTGAGCTTATACTTGAGCGAACTGGAAAAGTCGCTGTGAGTTTTCGACCAGTTTCTGTAGGAATTGTCAGTAGGATTTGTTTTTCTTTTATTATAAAGTCTTTTTTTTACGCATCTATGAAATTTCTTTGCATTATTTTGAGCATAAGTGTCAAAGTGTAATGTGTTGGGAGTTCTACACCAGCCACAATTCTCTTGTGTTGAAGTTGAGAAGAGACGGTTCTGAGGAGCGCTAGGCTGTCCCTATGATTGATGCTGTTTGGTTTGTTGAATGTTTACTCCGTGGGAGTGTGGGCTGTGACTCTGTTTTGGTTTACTTGTTTGTGTGTAATGTTGTTTGGTTAATTTATAATAATAATTTGTAAGTACAAAACTTTTCTTTTTTGAAATGGGTCAGGTATAAGGTAAGTAAAATTAGTGAAAGTAAAACTAGTGAAACTTAAAAGGGCAGATTTTACGGGTAAATACCCAGATTTTTTTTTTTTTTTTTTTTTAAAGTTATATATTCGGGTGGAGCAGAGCATTTCAGTTGGACAGAAGAAGGGAGGTTCTATGATAAAACAGGCATTGTACTGTGCAGGGTTTTAGTCTTGGCACCATAAACTTCCCCAAGTTCATTTTCCAAAAAGCTCCACTGTTAAGGGGTTAATATTTTTGCGCTGCTGTGTGTCCGATGTTATTGGGAAATGTATTGCTGGAGGAAACGCCAGGTTACTAATGGTCACTTATCAGAAGGCTTTTATTATTCCATTACGTGTACATTACAGAAGTGTGTGTTTGTTTGTTTTTATACACTGAATGTTTCCAGCCTAATATTCCTTAAACTACGAATGTTGAACTTCTGTTGTCAATTATAATAAATAGGAGTGACAAATTAAGAACAACAACAAATATATTTAATGGCTTTTTTTATAAATAATAAACAGGTTGATTTTTAAAAGATTTTATTAGTATATTTGATGTTCTTCAGCATTGGCATGCTGGATCTATAGCATTATTTTAAAAGGCGTGCATTTTAACATTCTGGGACCTCAGCAATGTTTTTCATTATTTCATTGTTTTCTACATAGCAACGGCTGTGTGACGAATCACAAAGCAGCCCTATATAAACTGAAAGATTGTGTACAACTGTTATAAAGCTGACGCCAAAGATAAGGCTAGAGTTTTAAACAGAATTCAGTGAAAAGTATCAAATCTAGTTTGTCACACCTACCTGTCTCCATTCACGTGAAGGGTGCGCATTTCCAACAAGGCAAAGAAAGTGCTGTATCCCCTCTTTAAGAACATGCTGCCAAAGCATTCTGCCACAGTGCCTGTGCCAGCTGAGAATTGTTCCCTCTGGCTATGCTTTGGAGTCGAGGCCCCTCAGAATTACAGTTCCTCTCAACCGGGGAAGAATCTGGCAGACATAGGCACGCCAGCTGGATTTTATCCCAGGATAAGATGGAGACCCAGAGCTTCAGGGTGGGAGGCATTGACCTCTGCACTTACCTGGAGCTCATCTGGTCTGCTAAACTGGAATATATTGTTTAAATTGCAAACTTCGATTTACTATATGGTGGTCCACGTGAATCTTCTGCGACACTCTGTGCATTGGAATCCGAGTCTACCCGGTTCAGAATGTAAAGAGTGGAATTGAACATATAACTGTGATCAATGAGATTGAATGGGTTAACCTTGTGAGTGTCGAGTGGAACAAACGATTCGAGTCTAGTAGTTAATACTAATATGTTTTTGTCAATCCTTTTTCTTACACTTGAGGTAAGAAATAAACGGTGTGTAAATGTGTATAAAAAAAAACATTGAATGTGTTTTGTGGAGGGCATGTAGCCATAACAAAGAAAGAGTTTATGATTACACACTGGGAAAAAAATACTAATCAAGTCAGGCAATGTGACCCACGCACAGCCTTTGTAATAGCTGGAAAGGAATTTAAATAAATGGGAATTAAGAGGAAATCGAATAAATTGGTGTAGCGTGGGGATTCCTAAATACTCCATTTACATTCAACAGACATTTGAGTAGAGTAACCTGTATTTTACTGTTGTTTTTATTATAATACAGCGTACTGGTTATTACGAAACAGATAGCACTATTGCATCGTGTTTGTCCTGAAAAATCTCTCCACATTGTTAACTGCCATTTTGAGCAGACAGACTTTCGTTCTTGTACCCCTGAGCATATTAATAATAATAATAAAAATAATAATAATATTCCATTAATCCCTGCCAAACGTCATTTATTTGAAGCAACGTGAGTTATGACTGTTATCAGAAGGTACTGTTATTGTCATAGTGGGCAATACCGTGGCACTGAAAAGATGTAGATATGGAGGTTCTTGTGTTTTGAAGGTGATTCATTCACTACGTCATTGACTAACTGTACCAGGAATTATAACCTTATCTTTAAAATCCATTGTTCCAATACATAGAGTATTGTATATTTCTTTCGGGTCGCTCGTCTACAAGCCTCGAATGGTTAATTCTGTGTGTGTAGAGGGTTGAGGGAGACGGCACACCACACCAGGCCTGCCTCCGCTTGACTAATACAGATGAACAACTCATGTCACATTTTGAGGCAATACAGGTTTTGCTTTGAGATTTAGTGTCGAGCGACCTCTGTGTGTGGCTATTGAAGCTCCTAGCCAGTTCCAGTATGAATCAAACCGTTTACATGGGTTGCCTTATTTCACATTTGTTACAAGAAGTTATTGACCATCCTTGTAGATGAGACCACTGCAGACCAGTGTTCTCTCACTTTAGAGTGTTGCTTGTGTCCTTTGCAGGGGGTGTAATGTAAATGTTTTCATCCATCATCTAGTTTGACTGGAATTAGAATTTCACCAGGTCACTGGGGTTTCTAGTGTCTTGATATGTTTTTCTGTCCACAGTGGAAAGGGTCTTGGTATTTTTGTTTTATGGGTGCTCCAAAAACAACTTGTTTTTTCCTTTTCAATGTACTGTAGCAATTACATCACAATAGTGGCTTTGCCAAGCGTTAAATTCTCCCTGCAGTAACGTTAATGTTATAAAACAAAAGTAAATGACTTTTTTATTAAATCCTATCATAATGAGTAAATTGGTAATTACCTGTACTACCTTTTTGGTTCTTCCTGGGTCACGCAAATAATGTTTCGGAGTAAACAACAGCACAATCCCTTACGTCATAAAGAGACCTTTTAGTGTACCATCACCAGTGAGACAATTGGGTCCCTCAGTATAGCCGTCAGACACTTGGAACAGAGTTTCCTTCTGACTGATGGACTAGTTCACTTATTGATTTTACCAAAACTGTATAGTCACGTAGTCTGTGAGCTGTTGTTGAATGAAAACTCAAATCATCTTATCATTTATCCAGTTATGCCCTTTTCACGAGTCCAAAGGGGGAAAAGGGAAGGAACCCTCTTGCAATAAAAACTGGACAGTAAACTTGATGAAAACGCTGTTGCGGTTTTCTCTGTAGTTTTTGACAGGAAGTGAGAGCTCGTTATTCACGAGTGGGTGGGTTTCCTAGCAATATGCTGCCAGACTCGCACCTCCCTGTGTCGTTCCACAGACGGGGTTAAAGTGGGTCAGCCGCCCAGCGTTTAAGAGAACCGGGGTGGAGTGATGAAAATGTCACCGCACAGTGTTACTCACAGCACCTCTGCACAGTCCCAGGACACTGCAGAGCTGCTGATGCTGCTAGAAGCAAGGCTAACCTCCTTTTCTTTATCCTGTCCACAGTTCTTCAGCTCAGGCTGCAGCAGAGGAGGACTCGGGAGCAGCTCGTAGATCAGGGCATCATGCCACGTAAGAAACAAATGCTCATCTTCTCTGTCTACATTTTGTAATGGATCGTTTTGAATTGGGCCATTCAGGGTGGCTGGCTGTCTGAGCACGTATGCTCCTTTTCAAAGAGGCCCTGTCCATAGAGTTGAATATTGCTTTACTGATGTTTATAATATACCTGTCTAATATAGATGTTCGCCTTTTAGTGTTTCTAAATAAAATTGTGTACATTGTAATGTTCAAAACGAGAATGTTGTACTAACACTATTATATTTATTAATGTTATAGTAATTCATTTGAGTGTATTTAATAGTGGATTACAATCATTTTAAATATGTTTAAGCTACAATAAAAAAACAGAAACACTTATATCTTGGTGTACAGGTATCCAATAGGGTCTGTGGTCCAGTGGTTAAAGTAAAGGGCTTGTAACCAGGAGGTTCCCGGTTCAAATCCCACCTCAGCCACTGACTCATTGTGTGACCCTGAGCAAGTCACTTAACCTCCTTGTGCTCCGTCTTTCGGGTGAGACGTAGTTGTAAGTGACTCTGCAGCTGATGCATAGTTCACACACCCTAGTCTCTGTAAGTCGCCTTGGATAAAGGCGTCTGCTAAATAAACCAATAATAATAAACAAACAAATAGTAGGGTCTACCCCTCCAGTTCTGACTGCAGTCCTGTTTGCTGTTACCTTGGCAACCTGCTGGTGACTCAGTGCCAGAGGCCTTACAATTAGCTTCATGGATGTGTATTTAGTAAAATGAATTGAGTGTTTTGCTGGTGTGTTTGGACCACCCGGTAGTATTGCTAAACAGATACAAGGAGCGTGCCACTGCCTGATTGGCCATGTCTTGCTCAGTGTTTCCTTCAACTTTACTTCTGATCTCTCTGTTTACGTCCACGCCAACTCTATCTCTCCCTGTGGTGCTTTATTTTTCATTTCTTTTTTGGCACAGTAGGGGAGAGACAATAGTGGGTAGTAACACTCCTCTCTCTCTCTCTCTCTCTCTCTCTCTCTCTCTCTCTCTCTCTCTCTCTCTCTCTCTCTCTCTCTCTCTCTCTCTGCACAGAACAAATTTAAAAACTATAAGATAGAACTGGCAAAATAACAGCCAGGTAAACAGATTACGCATTTTAAACAAAGTATAGCCTCTCAGAACACAACACAGGCCAGTGTGACTAAAGACCCTTTGATCATCGCTATGTAACCAAAGAAAAAAAAAATTATCTGCAAACCAGAATTCTTTGTGCTGCTGATTAGGTCCTGTTGTGGGGCACTGAGGAATGTAATTACGTTTCAATGATGGCTTTTGTCTGCGTTGTTTCCTGTTTATCTCAAAGGCTGTGGGCAAGCAGGTGTGTGGTGTTGTTGTGTTTTTCTTTTTTTTTTTTTTCTCTTCTCATCAAATTTTTTTTGTTTTTTTTTGGGGGGGGGGGGGGGGGGGATTCTCGCATCTTGATATTATGCACTTACTGATTTTAATGTGAAAAAAAAAATTGTGGATTAGAAGTCTACCCTCCAAAAATCTTGACACCCCTGAAACTGGGCAAAATACTGCTCTCTGTTTTCTGATATTTTATCATGAATTACATTTTTTATTTTAATTGAATACAAGTTTCCTTTCTGGAACATATATTGCAGGAAACAACTTTTTGGAGTTTTATTTAAAAAGCCAAAGGTTGGCTAACAGACCTCATTTTCAGATTGCTGACTGCGGTTAAAGATCTGATTTAGGTTATTGTGAGAAATCTGTGCTTGATTACAAAGAGCCTCGTTTCTGGGGCATGTTTCAGCCCTGCACTAAGCTCCATCACTCCGAGGCTGGCTCAGAGCAGGGTGACTCACCTGTGGCTGGCACCGCTTCTAATGGCCCTGGGTCTCAGCCCTGCTCTCCCTACACCAGTTTCCTCTGGAAACTGCTTCCTGCGGATGTTAACCCCTTCTTGCCCTGTCTGCTTCTCCTCACAGCCCTGAAGAGCCCTGCTGCCTTCCACGAGCAGATCCGGAGTCTGGAGAGGGCCAGGGTAAGACTTTAGCATTCTAACTGTTGTCCAGTGCACAGAAATCCGGTCTTATAGCTTCTGAGCCTCCTAGATATTAATATATGTCAATCATTATGTCTGCACCATAAAAAAAAAAAACTTTATTATGGCTAAGTTGAAACAAAACCCAGTTAGCAGGATTAGAAAGCACTGGACTTCTAGGACACAGTATATTCTCAAGCCCTTAATTGAAGCACTGTGGTTTTTGGGATAGTATCAAACAGGGTTTAAGTTTCCCTGTTAAACAGAGGCACTGATATTCATGTCTCCACTGATGTGTTTCACAGCTGTTTCACGCTGGTGGGTTTCTGCTTCCTGCCTTCAGTTACAGTACTCCCAGACATGCTTGGTTAGGTTTCAATTAGGACTTACCGTTCAGCAGCCCATCAGAACATGACGTCTGAGCAGAATAAATTCTTGAAGCCACAAATCCATTCATGTTCTCAATAAAAATTAAAAAAACCCAGAGATGCTCGTTCTATTAAGACTGATATGCCTCCTCGCCCCACTTCATTTAAAAAATTAAAAATTAAAAACAAAAAAAAAATCCACATTGAAGAGTCTTTTCAGAAGCCGTTTTCTATGGAATACGTAGTAAGCATGGCAAATAATGATATCATTCAGTTATACAGAAACTGAATTTATACAGAACGCACATAATTGGATGTTAAAGTGACCATTTATGGTACTGTTGAAAGTATCAAAGTAGTAGAGCTGAAATGATGACGATCAGTTTTCATTGCTTGAGACACAGCAGTTTCACATCAGAGGGATAGTTTATGCAGTGCAAGCTCTGTGTACTAGTGCAGAGAGGTTTAAATGCTGGATTACTTTCAAGATCTCAGACACTGCCATGGTATCGGCCTGCGTATCTCTCGGAACAGCTGCACCCTTATTTGACAAGCTCAGCTGCTGGGTTCAGATTGGGCTGTGATTTTAAAAAAGAAAAAAAAAAACAAGGAAACAAAGCATGTACAACAAAATGTTTTCAGTGTCCACCGTTCATTACAGTGCAGTTTTCAAAGCAGGAATCAACTAGTTCACACACAGCAATTGTTCATCAAGTATATACTGTACAGTGTTCTAGTATTAGTGTGAATTAGTATTGTGCCTCCCTAGAAATAAGCAACACATGTTCTGTGCAAGGTAGAATACATTATTTAAATAGTAATAATAATTTGTTATCTTTTAGTTGAATTTTAAATTGTGTGTTTGTGAGGGATGATGGATTTGTTTGGTAGTGTCATACACATAGCATGGAATGAAGGGGATATTAACAAAAAGCAATATGGTCATGTTCCATTTAATAGGACAGATCGTGTGTGTGTGTGTGTGTGTCAGCCTCTCAGACTGCTGCCTTACAGAGCAAATTTTCAGTTAACCCTTTTGGAGTAAAGTAGCTTTTGTCTTTTTATTTCTGCAGACTGAAAACTTCCTGAAGCACAAAATCCGGAGCCGGCCTGAGCGGTCAGAGCTGGTCAGAATGCACATCCTTCAGGGTAATGGCAGGACTGGAGGAGCGTTCACTGACTCCTGAGTGTTGTAGTCATAGGATCTAGGGATACTTTGGTGGGTGGGGGCATAGTGGTGTGCTTACATATTAGACTGGGAATTATCAATGATTATAACTCAAGTATTAGAACTATAGTAATACCACCTTTTTCCCCTAGTTGAAAGGCTAGATGTTCATTTGCAGTGATTTCATCCACTTGTTTTCCATCTCGCTGTCCCTCTCTATCTCCCCTCACAGAAACCCTGGCTGAGCCCTCTCTGCAGGCCACTCAGATGAAGCTGAAGCGGGCTCGCCTGGCCGATGACCTCAATGAAAAGATCGCGCAGAGACCCGGGCCACTGGAGCTGGTGGAGAAGAACATCCTGCCTGTCGACTCCAGCCTCAAAGGAGCCATCGTTGGTAAGAAGAGCTCACTGGTATAACACAGGACTGAAATCCCCCCCCCCCCACCTTGCTGAGCGAGCCGGGCGTCCACTCGGGCCCCTATAAAGTCCACAAATGTGTTGCGTCAACCATGTGGGTAGTATCCACGGCTTAAGCCACTTGGCCACGTGGCCTCCCAGCCTGTCATTTCTAATCACTAGTCCTTCAGCTTCAATTGCAGGATCAGTGCACATTTATTTCTATGAGACAGCACCGCCACAGTAGAATGTTTTAAAGTTATTGGTTAATAAACTGTACTTTGTTGTTGCTGTTGTTTTGACGCCCCAGATGGTGAGGTGGACTACCCCAAGACACGAGACGTTTACTTGTTTGACGAAGACAGCAGCGACGCCTTGTCTCCGGAGCAACCGGCCAGCCAGGAGTCCCAGAGCTCTGCGGCCTCCCCTGGAGAGCACAAAATCAGCGAGGCCTCGTCCCCGCTTCCCAACTCCACCCTGCAGGTCAGAACCGTGGGTTCAGTGTGTTTGTATATCTGCACAGTATTTAAATATCATTGAGGAGGTTCTCCTCCTTGCTCAGGCACGTACATGAGTGCTGGATTGAAAGTGGCACGGTTGATATGTAGTGGAATACAGCAGACGTTGTCTGTGCTCACCAGTTACTTCAAGCTTAAAAGTAGAATTTCTGGTCTGTTTAATTATCTTAGTCCACAGTTCCCTTCAAAACCTAAAAGCTATTCAACACCAATTGTTTTATAACTCTTTACCTTTCAAACGCTTGGCCTATAAGGATGCTCAAAGGTGTATACGGGCGATTTGACATTTTAAATATGAAATAATCAAATGGTCAATTGGTTCAAATGGTTATTTCATTGTAGATCTCCTTCCTGTCTGTCTGTCTGTACCACAGTACTGCCCCCAAGTCTCGCTGCCTTCAGACTTCCTGAAACCTGGGTCTTCTGCTGAGCATCACACCGGTCGCTTGGCAACCAATTCATTCCAGCCAACCAGCACTGTAGCTCCTTCAAAACCAACCCCTACACTTGTAAAGGTGAGTCTGTATACAATACAAGAGTATGGAAGTTGGCCGTTTACGGATGAACAGAGGATAGTGTGTAAAATATATACAGCAGTAATGTGTGTAAACACTCCTCTAGTGTATATGACAAACACCTGCTGTTTAAAGATTAGAGATTGCAAACTAACCCAGCAAGTTTCTTCAGTTAACCCCAAATTACTGTCGCTGGAGGCGGGCTGAGCCACAGAGCCTAGGAAATGACACAAGCGGTTTGGTCTGATTGACAGATACAGTATCTCACGGGGGGGGTGGGAGTTAAGTGTGTGGAGTGGAGCTCACTGATAGCAGTGCCTGGGCTGAATGAGGTGAGGATGGGGTACTACTAGCGCAACTATGGAAATCCTACTGCCTGGGCCAGCTCAAACTGAGAAGAGTTTAAACCAAAAAGCACCTTTTTTCAGGGTGAGTGTCAGCCTAACTTCTCCTAAGACTTGGGTCTAGTACTGGATCTGTCTTTTGGTATTTCAGTTGAATACATTTAAGAAATAAAAGAAAACATGCTGTAACTTTAAACACTCAATCGTACTATCAAACGACTTACAAATGAAACCAACTGGTACAACAAAAGATAAACAGTAACGTCAAATGTTCTTTAACGTGTTAGTCAGTTAAAGTCCATCGGTGGCACCCCGCTGTTTTGTTAGCACATACTGACTCTGATGCAAGCAATTTTTTTCTGTATTTTCATATTGCATGGAGGATCAGTAGACTGGGAAGTTGTGGGTTCAATCCTCAATAGAATTGACTCTGATGAATTTGTCTTAATGCCTGAGGATGCTGAGTTAGAATTTTAATCTGTTATGTCTTGAAGCTCTCGCTCTTGAGGGTTGATGAGAAGTTTATTTAATATGTTTCCTGCCTTGAACTCGCTTGGCCGTTCTAGACAATAAGGAGGTTTTGTTTTTTAAACTACAGTAACTTATTTTTGAGGGCAGATTGGATGCCACTTATTTATTTTTTATATACAGTACTGTGCAAAAGTTTTAGGCAGGTGTGAAAAAATGCTGTAAAGTAAGAATACTTTCAAAGACATGTTAATAGTTTATCAATTTACCTTCAAAAATTATATATATATATATATATATATATATAAAATCAATCATATGTTCCATGTCATGCTAGGTAAAACAAATCCTTTCTAAAATACTTCTGAATTGTATCCAATTATTTTACAGCACTGGGGGAATCTCCCTGGATTTCATCAACCACCTGCTTTTAGGGGTGGTCCTGGGATAATGACAGAAAGGTGGATGATGCACTGGGATACCCAAGTGCTGTAAAGCATGATCAAATTGACCCCTAGGATTGTTCGGTCACTAATGCATGACATCCCTGTATGAGCTCTCTCCTTCTCTTCCGCTTGACTGTACCGAATAAGCCTGTGCGCAAGCCTATACTACAAGGTGATCTATATTGAACCTAGCGCTGATGGAACAGATGCTGTGCGTGCAATGCTGCCTAACACTTTGTAGCTATGTTTTCCACTTTACTATCTAAGATAAAGTGGGTTATCTTTAATATCGCGTAAACCAAAGGTGCTATATTTTCAAATTAACTTATATTTTTTGAAAGTGTTTATTTATTTATGCAAACCTTAAATATATATATATATGTTTTTGTGCTTGGTTATGTAGGATACTTGTAAGTTGCATTTGTTGGTAACATATTTCAAAATCTGAAAACCTTCAAAATAAAATATATAGCTGAGACAAGTAGGTCAAAATGAATTTATTTTCTTAATTTTTTTTGTATACTGGGAAAGTGAGGGGATTTAGAGGTTTTCTGTCACTGTTTGTAGCAGAGCCAGCCAAAGACAGCGAGTGAGAGGAGCCGCAGTAAGAAGGGCCGGGAGGCCAAGCCGCGGGTGAAGAAGCTCAAGTACCACCAGTACATCCCTCCCGACCAGAAGGCAGAGCCCAGCGAGGCGCCCATGGACTCGTCGTACGCACGCCTGCTCCAGCAGCAACAGCTCTTCCTGCAGCTCCAGATCCTCAGCCAGCAGCAGCAGCAGCACTACAACTACCAGGCCATCCTGCCTGCACCACTCAAGTACGCCCTCCACAGGCCACACCCTACACTGCAGAATTATGCTGCACACACCTCTCGCAGGCTAGACCACATGATGCTGTTTCTCTCACCCTCCTCTATTTTTTTCCCTTTCTTTCTCTTCTCCACCCCCTTTACTTCCTTACCCCCTCTCTTTCTCTCTCCACTCTCTCCATCACCCTCTCTCATCTATTTTGCAATGTCTGTTTGGCATTTTGTTCTCAGCTATAGGCTTAACCCGCATGTCGGATGCTTTTTTGCCCTTCAGCATAATTGAAGAACCTTGCTCTGAATTTGTACATTTTGTAATGATTTAAAAGTTGTCAACAGTTAGATCCGGTGCCTAGGGTTGTTTCCAAGGAAGTCCTATGAAGAAGCAGCAGTCAGGCACGCAATCACTTAACACACACACACAAGTAATTTATCTAAAGAATCAATGACTAGTTCTGTTTCTTGTGTTAGCTGACAGACTCAATAAGCTGTCACTGCAGGCCTTTTTTTGTTGTGTTTCTCTACCAGATGTTGGTTACCATCAGGATGTGGTTCCTTGTCTCTAGACATTTGGATTACAGATGTTTTTTTGTGTATTCAAGCTGTCAAGTTTCTCTCTCTCTCTCTCTCTCTCTCTCTCCTGCCATCTCCACCTAGCAGGCCTGCGACCGACAATTTGAATACCTCCTTGAACAACAACATCCCCGCCTCCATCGTCATTGCCTTGCCAACTAGCGGCACCCTGCGGCAAAAAAGCAGCCTGGCCAATCGAAAGCCAGGACCACTGCCTGCTAATCTGGATGATATGAAGGTAAGAGTCCTCAATTTTTTTAGATGTTAGAATCACGGCTCTCGTGGACTTGACATGAGGTTGCAAGGCTGTTTTTGAGTCTTATTATTGATTTAGGAAAACAAAAGCAAGTCACACAAAACATTTAGGGGTAGGTTTACTAATGTGGTGTGCCTGTCGCAATAGTCGCAAACCAGTTGCAAGCGAGTAGGAAGTCTAGGGTGAAATATACTATATAGGAGCAATGCTCCTATTTAGGGAATGCTTGGTTTAGCGAGAGGCTACTCCTGAAAAGCTTTTTGATAGAAGCACATTTTTGTTTTATTTTGGGGTGAAGGTATTTATTATTATTAATCAAAATGACATAACAAATATTATAAGGCATGTTTAAACAAGCATCCATTTTCCAAAGTTTTTTCCACCAAGAGATGAAATCCTTTAATGCTCTTGGTGCAATTGAAGTGGACTTTAAAAGATAGTGTGAAGCCACTGTCCATTTAAGTATTTTCCGAATAGCTTCACTATGCAATGCTGAAATGGCAAGAGATATGTTTTAACAAATTCAAAAAGTGAACCTGAAAAGAGACATGTTTACATGATTGTCCAGGAGACACAGACCAGAAACAGTCTCAAGGACAGGCACACACACACGCACACCTACGTTTTTCCAATTCATTCAATTATGAACATGATTAAAGGAGAGCTGGCTTTAGCAAGCATTGTCCAACATGTTTGTGTACCTAGTTTTACCTAAACGCAATTCTTCCTATGTGGAATGATTTATTTATTTTTTTTCTTACCAGGTGGCCGAGCTAAAGATGGAACTAAAACTGAGGGGGCTGCCAGTGTCCGGCACTAAAACGGACCTCATCGAGCGACTGAAACCCCACCAGGAAAACTCTACCACCATCTCCACAAGGGGCACCATGACCACTACTATCTTCTCTGGGTCAGCTGTGGAAGTGCTCACATCAGCCTCTTTACAGACACCCTTTGCTAAAGAACATTGGCAGCACTCTAGCCAGCTGGACAGCATGAGCTCCACGCCGCCCGTGTCCCCCGTACCCTCGGAGCTGTCCAGCCTGAACACAGAGGACAGCAGGTCCATGGACACCTTCAGTGAGATCATGGGCGTGGCCCCTGCTCATGCCTCTGGGGCCTCCCCCCGCAAAGGGAATGGCGAGGACTCGGGCATGGAGCTGGAGTCGTCTATCAAGGACCGCAAACTCCACGAGAAGGAGCTGCAGATCGAAGACCTCATGAAGAAGCTGGAGCAGGAGCAGAGGCTGGTGGAAGAACTTAAGATGCAGCTGGAAGTGGAAAAACTAAGCCAATCGCAACAAACAGGCATTGCTGCCCAGCAAAATCACTCTGGGGCAGCAGAGATCAAGGATGAGAGCAGAATGTCCCCCAATTGCTCGTCTTTCCACCCAGCATCCCGGTCTCCGGTGGTCCAGCAGACACCCATGTTGATCAAGCAGGAGCAGGAGCAGCCTCCACAGGCAGCTTTAGCCCAAGGCTCAGCCTGCCTGCAGCAGTTCTTTGTCAGCCACCAGAGGGTGCCCCAGGTCATTGGGCAGCCTCAAACCTTGCTGACAACACAGCCCGGGACACGGCTTCTCCTGCCAGTTTCCCTCTCTGGCACCAACACAACCATCCAGCTGCCAACAGCTAATGTGAAACCCCAGGTAATGGTTTTCTTTATTGTAATATTATAATAATAATTATTATTATGGAGGATTATGTATCCTACAGGGCTATGTCAGTGTTTTAGCTGCAGTAAGTAACAATGACTAGTTATTATTTTAACCCTTTCAGTCTTGGCGGGTTCTCAAGTTCCCACCTTATCTTGGCGCAGTTTAGAGATCTTAAAGTACTGACTGGACTTTAAAGTCTCATTTACCAAAATATGTTAAATATACTATTCTCATGTATATTCAATAAAGCAGTTCCTTTTTTTTTTTATTGTATAACTTAGTTTTGCATTCTTCAGCTCGACAAAAATAATTTGGGGTTGGAAGGTTTGAATAGCTAATTTTGAAGTAATTTGATTTTATTATAGAAGCTAGGACCATAGACCAGTCAGTTAGTCACTGGGGCAGTCTCTGGGAAATTCGAGAAGAGTAACGTGTCCATGACTTCTCTGCCTAGCAGCCGCAGCAAGTTCTTCAGGCCGCTGCCCCTGCTTCAGCCCCAGGCCTCATCCAGGCCTCCATCCCCCAGATTCAGCCGCAGAAACAGGAGGCCTTGTCCCCTCAGCAGCTCCTTAACCAAAACCACCACACCTCAAAGGTTTGGAACCATTTCCAGAACTTCCCCTCTCAGTACCTCTCAACCAAATGTAAAATGAGGGACACTGCCCCTTTTTAAAACGCTAGTTAAGTTATTATCAGCCACTTATTTGTCAAATAATAACACAGGTTGCTGTTATACTTGCATCTTAACCGAGAGTAGAAACATGTTTGCTGTTTTTTTAAAACATCACAATCTGTAATGGGAACATTTTACCTAGACAAACCAGTATGACCAATAAGAAAAATAAGTGTGGCGCTTTGAAAATGCTTGAATTCTATTTTATAATTTGTCAAAGGCTGTGTGAAGGAATGTTACAGCTTCGTACTCATGGGTGAAAAGTGGGGGAAACATTTTGTTAAAGTAATACTTGTCTTTTTGTAATCTCAGTTTGCAGCTGTATGGTTAATAATAGCGTACCCTTGATGTTGAATTCCTTTTCTAATCGCATTAAAAGCATCCACTTCGTGAAATCTTGGCAGAAGTCCTGTTGCTAATGTAGATAACTATTATAGGAATAGCACAGAGTTCACTCCGGTATATACGGTATATAGTACATATTGTGTTGTACCTGCAGTGGTGGATCCAGTCTTTGTTTCTGCAGGCATTCCCCACCTGCACCACATCCAGTGCTGGGTTTCAGTTCCAGAGCCATCCAGTGACTGTTGACCCACAGCGTTTCCTCAACAGCTCAGCAGAGAGCAGGCTGGCAACACAGGGCTCCCCAGGCCACACGCTGCACAACGGACCCACGCACAAGGTACAGCCTCGACAGCCCCTTCCCCCCCGCCCCCTCAACCCCTGGTGATACATCAGTATTGTTGCCTTTCATTTGGTACCTTTTCCGTTTTCATTTTTATCTACGCTTTCTTCTCACTGCAGCCGGGCTCCCCATCCCAGCCCCAGCCCCAGTCCCAGCTTCGGCCCCAATTCATCTCAGTGTTTGGAAACCCCATCCACAAGAACAAGGACCCTCCCCGCTATGAGGAGGCCGTGAAGCAGAGCCGGAACATGCAGGCCCCCCCGCAGCCCCAGGTAACGCCAGACCCGGCTTAGACCATACAGACACACAGGGGACCAGAACTAGATTTACTGCCGTATTCAAATACGGGTTCATTACATGCACACATTTCTTAAAATTCACATAAATGTGTGTGGCTGTCATCTCCTCAATCCTTTTTTTTATTTTTTTTTTATATAGAAAGTTTTTCATATGTTTGCAAGTTGTTTAATAAATATCCAGAAATGTATAATAGGTTTGACTGTTATTATATGTCTCTGTTATATGTTGTGCTGCCCTGTTTTGAATGTGTCTAACAGTAACTTAACACAGACTGGAATTTCTGTTTAAGGTTCCCACGGCAACCAGCCAGCAGATGGATGACCTGTTTGACATCCTGATCGAGAGTGGAGGTACAGGAAGCATTCATTCCTGTTTATCCATCGAGACTCAGATTTGCTTTAGAAATTGACATCTCTATGCTGATACTGTGAAACATTCTGTAATGAAACGACCAAAATGTATTTCATTCTCTCCAGTCTTTCATTGGTGTTTTTGAATCAGTCGAGTTTGAGTAATCAAAACATCGTTGCTTATGACTTTCTATGTTGTATGCGGCTATTCAGTCGAGTTACAATAATATAAGGGCACACCGCTAAAATGTTTTGGAGCATACTATGAATTGAAAGAATAATAATTACCCCCTACCCCCCCACAGAGATTTCTCCGTTCTTGAGGGAGGAGTCCCCTACCAAGCTGATGCCTGTGACTGCCAGCATCACCACCCTGCCAATCAACACTGTGCTGTCCCGCCCACCCCAACGGGTCCAGATGGCCCCTTCACTGACCCTCGACCCCGTCTCCAGCCTTTCGCTCGCCTCGGAGAATCAACTGGAGGCCTTCCTGGACGGGGCCCCCCACCTCGGCTCCAGCCGAGAGCACTTGTCCCTCATCGAGGACCTGCAGAGTCAACTGCTGAGCCAGTCGGGCTCCCTGAGTCAACCGCACTCCCCCATGGACATCCATGAACTGCCGTTCTCCACAGACAGGGGGCCCAGTGTTGGCTTTGACCTCCACGACCCTAATCTGGATAATATGGAGTGGCTGGACCTTACCGTACCCGGACCGTCTAGTAGTCTGGCCCCTCTAGGCATGGCCCCGCCCGGGGGAGTCTTCTCGGACTTTCTGGACACTCACAACCTCCAGCTACCCTGGGAATGAAGTGGTGCAACTCTCTGGCTCTCCAAACAGATGCTTGTTGTTTTAGTTTGTTCCTTTCACTTTTTTTTTTTTTTTTTTTTTTTCTAAAATGAAACAAAACCAGATGCTGAAGTGTTTAGGCTGGCGTCTGGCCTCATTTCAGCTCAAGTTTCGAAATGGAGACGCCAACAGGTTTTGTAAATATAGATCCTGTTGAGTTGTTTTTTTTTCTGTACCTGGGATGCATTTTGAGTTTGTGGGTAAGTACAATGCCAGCAGTCTGTCTGGTGTGAAAGGATGGCATTGAGGTCTGTCAGAGCTGGGATCCCTTGTCTCCTAGTGAGAGGGGTGGCAGGGTAGAAGATTCAAGACAAATGGTCTCTTCTGAAAACTGAAATGTGGGAGAGTTTTCTGCCTTGGTCATCCCTCCCTGCGGTCTTGGGCATTTGAGAAGGGGACAGTATTTTGGTCTATTTTAAATGTGTGCCAAGCAAATCTGGGCAGCCTGTACCTTAAGCCCGGAGATAAAGATGTGCCTTCCTGCTGTCAGAAACAGGTGGCACATCTTTAGGGTTTAGATCCTATTCTCTTCTGCGTGCGAGACTGGATAGCAATTGGAGACCTTGAGTTCACCCCTGGGTATTTATTTGTATTTATTTTGAATTTTCCAGGCAGAAATGAAATGCTTTGGTTTACCTCTGTCATTCAAACACAGTTCTGCAAGAACAGCTGGATTGCTTTAAGGCTCAGGGAGGTGCAGTGGTATAGCCGTAGCACACAGTACTACCATACAGTGCCATTGATTTGAAGTGTCTCTATAGCTATATTTGAGTTAATATCCTCCCTTGTCGTCTGTACCAGTAAGATATCAAGTAAAGGCAGGAGCCACTTTTAAAGTAGCTTGTACAACAGGATACTTTAGGGTTGTTTTTATTTTTTCCAATCTCAAGCAGTTCCGCTTTGGAGGTGTTGAGCTTTAACTGAGATTGATCATGGTAAGATGCCCCAGTTGGTGGAAAATTTGCATTAAAAAAATTTGTGACAGTTAGAGGCCTTTGTAAATCTTGTAAATAACCTGCTTTTTATCCTTTTAGCTGCTGTACAGACAGAAGGAAGTTGGTTGGACTGTTGGTTAGAGAGGGAAGGGGTGACCCTAGATGCCAGTGTGTGGTGCTACTGTACTATACTGTACTGGACTGCACTGGTTCTGAAATTTGACTCCATAATAATACATTACTTTGGAGCAAGATCATTTCCATTGTCCAAGGCCCTGTTGCAAAAGTTTGTATAAAATTAAATGCTAGCATTGGGTTCAATGCAATGTAGTCTGACCTACTACGGCCTTGCACACTGAGCGGTTAATACAGTATCAACAGCACACCTACATCTTTGTGTACAAGGTACTGTAATCTGAAACCATAGATTCAGTCTTGACTTCCCAGTTTAAAATCCAGACATTCAGTTTAAGCTGTCACTTGCATTGAGAAACAGTTGCCCCCCCCCCCACAGGTCATTGTTCATAAAATAATTGTTTAGGATGCTATAATTGTATCTTTAGAATTGTGGCTAATAGTAAATGTGACAGGAAGGGGAAGTGCACTTTGAATTGCCAGTAGATTTTTCTTGTAAATATAGATTTAAATCCTGTATACGCAAATCATTGTCCTGATGTATTTTTCAGCATGTGACTATAATAGAATATGTACAGTGTTTTACAAGAAACGGCAGACTGCTGCAGAACAGAGAGAGCAGGGGAAATGTTTCTGAAAAGATCGTGGAGTAGACCAGTGCACAGGGGTTTTCATTTTTCATACCAGGTTCCCCTCAGTTTTGCTTATCACCCAAAGACATTGTGCATTTGGAAGTCAGTTTAGTTCAAACAAGGTCCAGAAAAAACATATAAAGATGCATACCAGAGCACCACTGGAACTTTTTTTTTTTTTTAATTCTTCAGATGTGCGTTCTACCCCAACTGTTTTGTATAACGGATTCGTTACAGTAATGACATTACTGTCTATCAAAAAATAAGTGTTACTTTAAAAGAAAGTAAACGCAAAGAAAACATCTGTTTTAAACTAGCTGTAGACTTTGGGAATCATAACGGTGCATATTTCATCGTTTCGGGGTGTGGGTTGCTCTATGAAACAAAGTGTCACTCACGTGAAAGATCAAGTAGCAGCAAGCCACAGTTTTGACAATCAGGCTCTATGGTGGCGTTCTCCATGAAACTACCACCATAGTTACATTTTTGTATTGTGTGCCATTTATGTCACCTAATGGTCAAGCAGTAACAAAAAAAGAGAACATTTCAGGAGGTATTCTGCTATTTCAAATCTTTATTTGTAATATAACTGTCCATAAAGTGTACAGTTAACAGCTATAGACAGTGATGTATCGTGATGCACAAAGCAGCATGGCTGCTGTTAAGAAAGAGTCTGATCCTGCTTCATACATTCGAGTTCTTTAACCTCATGTCTGAAGTGATCTTTTGGAGGGTTTTGTAGTGATGCCAAAAAGATACGTCTGTCGTTGATGTTGTTGTTTTGATTTGTAATCTTGATGAGAAACCAAAAGCACCCATTTGCATTCTCAGGGCTCCAAACTAAAATGTCCTGAATTTGATAGGATAATTGAATCATGTACTACACAAAAAACTAGCAATATATCTGCAACATAAATGCATGTACCCATTTAGTAACCTACAGGGTGTTGTGGCTTTTGACAGGAGGAAGCCTCCCCTGGAAGTACAGGTAGAAATATATTTATTCTGCTCTGGGAGCCCTGGATGTCGTCCAAGAGGGTATTTCTCTGTTTGTTTAATGCCGTTAAGTTTTCTTAATATGAACAATCATAATGATGTGTTGAACTTCACAGATACTGTTTTTAATATCAAAAGGTGTAGATATTTCAACTTTTTAAATACAATGGTGCAAATGTGTTTTGTTGGTAAACAAATTATTTTAAAAAAACACAAATTTAAAAACAGCTTGGTATGGGTGAACCACATTGGGCAAAATTTCAAATCTGGACAGTGTCACTATATATTTGTAACTTTTTAGTGTCAACCATCGTATTCATTTTTTTTTTTAAAAAATAAAAAGTTACAAATACAAAAACTAGTTACTTCTCTCTGCAAAAAAATGTAGTTTTTGTCTGTTTTAAATAGGAGTAATTGCTCTTTAATGTGTGCTGTGGGAAAATGTAGCTATTCTAGTTTGGCTAACTACAGATTTGATACAAACATACAGAGATTTTCTTTAGGAAACTAACCTGGGGGAAAAACAAAATTATGTTAATGATTTGTAATTTATAGAGTTAAACTAAGTCTGATAATTGCACTTACTTGCACATGGAGATTTCCAGAACGCAAATAAGATTAGTTTGATAAGTAATGAGTTCTGGTACAGCACCTGCTTGTTTGTTCTGCCTTGCTCTCCCCCATGGAGCTGCAATAATGGTGGAGATGATTCGCCCATACCCAAGCCCAATAATCCCACCCAAGATGGGGGCTTGTTTAGTTTCATCGATATTGCTTGCTGTCAGAATACATTATTTTGTGAAGTTGTTGCACATCCTCTTGTGTCCACAGTCACCTACCTTTCTGAACTACTACCAAAAACTTTGAGTTTGGAGCCCTTTTATACAGTAAACTGGCATCAGTTTTAGTCATCGAAATACAGAATTTATTAACCAAGTAATGGAATCAAATTGTGTTGGTGGTTCAAAACCACAATGCCTTTGCACCCCTGGGATGAATGCTGTATCATATTTGTATGCCATACATTTTTGCACATTGTGTATAGATTTATATATATGTAATGCATTTTTTTATATATATATATATATATGTAGCACATTTTATGAGCTCTACTTTGTAAATAGTGGCAAATGTTTAGTTACAAATTAAATGTTTGTTATATATCAGCCTTTTTTGTGTCAATAAAACTGGTGATGTACTGTGAATCCGATTTACTGGGTCTCCTATTTCTTATGGCTGGCTTCACAGACCCAGATTGGCTCTAATATCAAACTAATGTTAATGTAGGTAGTTTAAGATTAGTGCTAATCTGGATACGTGAAAACAGCCAATAGTTTCATCAGCTGTTAAGAAATAAAAAACTGACAAGATCAAAGCTTTACACCGTTTTTTTTTAGTTGTTTTTTTTTTAAAACTGGGTGGAACATATTGTTTTAAAATATTAACTGAGTTAATAAAATCAGAAATGTAGGTGTGTTGTACATGTAATATAGAAGACTAAATATTTAAAATAAATTGTATTCATGAACACCAATGTAATCCATACAATACCTAGTACTATATTTCCACAGCAGTACTGGTTATTCATGGAGTCCTGATCAAATTAACTCTGCTTATCACTGATTTTGAACAGACCCTTTTGAAGTTATAGTAAAAGGGGTTGATTGTATGGCAAGCAGAGAACATGCAGCACAAGTTCTGTGTGAATATGAACGCACTGCATGTGTGTTACCAACGTGAGGAAACTTGCTATTTTATACTGTTATTTCTGCTGGAGGCAAAACAATGGATATCAATCTCGATGTGTTAAATCTAAAAAGGAAAGGGGGTGTGCATTACAAATCTATGCAGGTGCCGGATGATGTAAATGTACCTTTGTAATGTGCCTGTTGAGACATGCAAAGTAACTTCATCGTACCTCTTTGTCCTGGGTTTAGAATTCTATCCCAGCTTTAAAACACTCCAGATTGCTTCACTGCTGTTGTCCAGTTTGTGGCAATTAAACATTTTTGGTGAACTTTGCAGTACACGTCCACATTTCGTCCCTTCAACCTACATTTTGCTGTCTGTGGGGTGTTCCATAAGCCAAAGTCCTAATTTGTTCTGTACTTCGCTGGATTCTTAAAGCCTCTGGATTTTCTGAATTTTGGATCGACACTTAGGGCACTTGTGGACCACATCCTTACATGCATGTACACAGAAGGGGATTAAACAACAGCCAAGAAAGCATCTGAGGAACCAAAGAGATTTGAATATTATTATTATTATTATTATTATTGCAATACAAAGAGTTATTAATCCACGCTGGCATAACAATGTTCAAGAAAATATGTTCAAATTCCATGGCAAGTAATTATTTTCATTAAAAATAACATTTGAAGTAAATAGTGGATCAGTTTACAGTGCTTCGTTATGATTTACTGAAGGCAGTGAATAAGCGAAGGGTCCTTGCACAGTAGAGTACAGTACAGGGCAAGTTGAAAGATCAGTGCTATTCCACAACAGCTGGAAACGAGTTAAACAAGTTAATATTATGGCTTTTACAAAAAACAACAACAACATGCAATCGGCAAGGAAGTTACATGACCTGGGAATTATGCAAAGAAGCTATTTTTACAGTGTGCCTTTAATGCAAATCAAGTAGTTACAGTCACAGTGGTCCAGGGAGAAAGTCGGTAAAAACTGGCTATTAAACAACATGTTTGTAATAAATGTGACACCTACCCAAACATCACTGCCATGATGCACAATAGCCAGACAGTGTTTCCTGCTTTCCTGGAAGTCTCTGTGGTCACAAACTGCTGACAGGAGGGGCACTGCGTTGGGGTGGGACTGTCTGGGAGCTTGTTGTAATCCAGAGTCAGCTGGGGTGCTGTGGAGAAGCAGAACAGCACACAGTTATCAAACTTATCCTGTCTCTGGTACTGAAGGAGCACTCGGCATCACGACTCCCCCTCTGTGCTGTGAACCTTCTATCTTCTTCAGAACTACAACTTGAGCCTGCACTAACCCATACCACATCAAGTATTACTGTACCCTTATTTTCATTAAGCTCCACTTACCTACAACTGGATTATCATTTAGAATTATGCAAAGTCAACAACATTGACACTTGTTCAAATATTACATGATCAGTAGTTAGGAGCCTCACCTGGAAATGACGGTGGTGGTATTGCAACTGCAAACTGATCCGAAATGTGAGGCAGAACAAACACGCCACCATTCGCTTTGCACAAATCTTTAAAAAAAAAAAAAACACAGAAAGAAAAGGTGTCTAGTGATCCTGGTCAAGGGTGGTACTCCCCTGTCCACTGACCTCACAGGCTGGACAGTTATTATTATTATTTATTTCTTAGCAGACTTACAATTACAATCATTACAAGATATCACATTATTTTTACATACAATTACCCATTTATACAGTTGGGTTTTTACTGGAGCAATCTAGGTACTTGCTCAAGGATACAGCAGCAGTGTCCCCCACCTGGGATTGAACCCACGACCCTCCGGTCTAGAGTCCAGAGCTTTAACCACTACACCACACTGCTGCTATATTAATATAAACCGCTTACTGAAATGTAAGAAAGCGCCGGCCATTTTTTATCATTCAGAACTTGAGCTAGATTCTAAAAGCTATGTAATCCATCATTACTGCAACAGCAATTGCCATTTTAAAGCCAATAAGAAAACAACTTTAGACTACTCACAGGCCCCTAAATCAAATGGCTGCATAAGTAAATTTATCTAAAACATGCTAATGAAAATTTGGAGTAAACAGCTCTAAGAATCTAGCCCTAAACTTACAAGAAATCATGTGATGAAGGCCCTACTACTATGTTTTTCTACTTGACATCTGATTGACGGTATTGGTACTAAAGACATTGCTTGTGAGCTGCGAGTACCTGGTCTGGACTGGCTAGGGAAGAGGATCTCCTTCCTGCGGTTCACAAGCTCTCCCTCTTGCTCTGCAATGTCTCTCAGCTGCTCATCTATCCTCTCGAGCTCCGTCTTCTCAGTGGAGTCTTTAAAGAGACACACAAATCACAGTGCACAGCAGTCAATCCCACCTGCTTTTTTTTCCTCAAACTGTACATCAGCTACACACTTTGAAAGAGTTCAATTAGACAGAAATGTTTAAACGATGCTAATGATCCAAACACACACAAAACCGACTACAGGTTGCAACTGCAATTGGAGAATACCAAGTTCTTGTCAGTAGTTTCAGAAGTTTTACTGCATATGCAGGTTTGTACGTTTTTTTTTTTTTTATACTTGTTTCCTGTCTGCTCATTAAGAAGCTGTACATAATAAACCAGATGAATCGCAGTGTGTTCTGGTTAACCTGTTCTTTTGGTCAATGTCTTCTTGTCAGAGGGGGACATGAAGCCAGTGCTTTGTTTGTAGTCCTGCAGCACGGTGAGCAGCTCTTTCCTGCTCAGGAGCTGCTGCTGCTGCCGAGCCAGCTTCCTGAGCTCCTGTTCAATCTCATCCAGCTCCATCTGCTCCTGCACGGTGGGCATCTCCGAGGCAACACCTGGGCAAAAAAAAAAAAAAAAAAAAAAAAGAAGTTAGAACTACGTGTGGAAACACCCAGTATCTTGGTATTCATTTACACATCTTTGAAAATCCCTTAAATGTTTGGAGCAGTGTATTTTAAAGTAAACTACTTGGTAGCTTAATAACTACAAGTGGAATTACTGTGCTCTTTTTATGAATGTAGACATGCCTTGTAGTTTACAAAGCCTTCATTTTAAGCAATGATTTGCAATTTCAATACTCCTGAATAAAATTAGTTTGAGGGGGAAATAAATTCACCACGCTTTTGCTCCAGGACCAAGTATTGCATTTTATATTTGTTGATCCCCACCTTATTTCTTACTTTGTACTGAAATACCCTAAAATAATCTAATCATAATCTAGTCATTTTACAAAAACAACAGAGTAACAGTATAGATGCTGTATAATTTCAACACTCAATCATAACACGTGGATAAAACAAACGTTAGTTTTACTCACAATTTCCACAAGTTTACCACGATAGTTGTATTTATAATCTATACACAGAAAATGTGATTCACATTATTTGCATGATTATGCGTTATATTAAATTGGCAGCAAAAAACAAAAAAATTATCTAGATTTCCTTATATACATTTTTTTTTAAATCCAGAAAGCAGTATTTCTTTATTTTTAAATGTAATTATTTATAATTAAATGTAATTATCCACCACCACTGAGTCTTCAGTACAATATAAAGTTATTAATAATAAACACAAACCCTTTAATGTACATGTATTTAAAATATTACAATTATGAGAAGTTTGTATTGTAGCTTTGAAGACACTGCAGGTTTTAAGATACAAAAATTAATTAAAAATAAATAAAAAAATAAATACCTTACCTGTCCAACTCCAGAAAGACGAGCAACAAGCAGCCCAGTTAACTCTGCAGACAAGGCTGGCGTGGACGGATATTTAAATTACCTGATGAAGCCAGGAGCTGAACAGCCATCTATTGCTTACCAACTGCACTGCTGGAACATGTGATCAACAGAAAGAGTAATCCCACCTATACGCGGTGTGTGGCAACAGTATTAGCGAACACTCTCTTTGATGTATTACTGTCTAGAAAAACATGTGTGTTACTGTCAAGGGAAAACTTAAGGCTGGAGGCTGAAACCCAGCATTATCTGTGACAGCATTCTAATAAATTCACTCTTCCTTTTTTTGTGTTGACTCTCAGGATGGTAGAAAAGTGGTGTTTAGTGCAGACTGTGTATGAATAGTCAGTCCTATATATATATATATATATATATATATATATATATATATAATTTATTTCTTAGCTGACGCCCTTATCCAGGGCGACTTACAATTCTTACAAGATATCACATTATTTATTTTTTTTACATACAATTACCCATTTATACAGTTGGGTTTTTACTGGAGCAATCTAGGTAAAGTACCCTTGCTCAAGGGTACAGCAGCACTGTCCCCACTGGGGATTGAACCCACGACCCTCCGGTCAAGAGTCCAGAGCCCTAACCACTACTCCACACTGCTGCCCCAAAGAGCCAGCTGCCCAACGTTTTGATATGTTGTACATATCTTTCTCAAGGGAGCATGTGTTTCAATCAAAACATTGGAGGTATTTATAGGTTTTTGATGGCATGACAACTACTTGTTATTGTTTATATTCAAATCCATGATTTATTCTTACATGTTTTAATGTTGTTCTATATTGTGTATATATCTTATTTTTATTATTATTACATAAAAGGACATAAACATAAAACTTAGATTTTCTCATGATGAAATATTCATGGAAACATATTCACACACAAACACAAAGGGACAGACACACACTCTTCCAATATCAATCCAGATCAGGGATGTCCCAGCACCACTCAAACTACACATACATTCTAGGTGGCACACAATGAGTCTGTGGGAACTAGAGGAGGGGGATTCACTTGATTAGCAGACAATCTAAACACAGTTGTTGCTTACTGTAGATCATTAAATAGGGTCCTTTGTGTACCACAGTATGAAAACGTACATCTTTAACAGTAAATAAACAGACGTGTCAAATGCCAGAAAGGGCTCCCATTTTAATTATTTCGATCTGCTGCCTTTTAAGTCAAACAACAAGCCCGCTGATCTTCCCTACTGGAAAGCTGATGGATACTGCCCACATACAAATATGTCCATAAAAAAGACCTAGAAAAGTCTCTCCTGTCCCATCAAGAAGTCCACGACTATCCCCATGGAGAGGCACAAGCGCTAACCTCTGATCCACATGCAAGTTAGACATGCTGTGAAACCTGATCAGATTGTTCGTGTTCTGATGATCCAGACGCATTGTAGACTGGGGTGAGATCCTTTTCTTCAGGAATAGTTGGTGGCTGCAGGTCTTCCCCCTTTGCTTTTGCTTCTGGCTGAGGAAAAACCCCAGTTCTGATCTGGCAAAATAATATTAAAAACAAATGACACAGCAGTGTACATAGATCATCCAAGACATTAAAAGACTCAAAACTTAAACTCTTAGGTACAAATACACAATACTCAAATTGAATGCCAACCACATTAAGTCTATATGGTATAAAATGAGGGGTAATAAAAGGGTGCTGCTTACCAAAGAAAAAGAAGTAACATCTATATGCAGCCAGGTAAGTCCAGGTAAATTAAAAAACTGGGTGGGTAACAAAATATACCTAATAAACAGACAGCTATTTGGAGTGGTACTAAATACAGTACATTCAAATATGTAACTTGTTTTCTAAATACCTCTCTGTCTTTATGTAAATTCTGCATGCATGTAATCAGATTACTCATGATATGTAAATTCATAATACAGTAACTAACAAAGAGCCCTTATTAAGAGAGCTGGTCAGTATACCAATAGAGATACTGCTTTATGATTAGACTGCATATAAAAGATCCTTGAGACGAACAGGACAAGGAGAAATGTGCTGAATTACTGAAGAATACTATCATACTACTTTCCATAATCACTCAAACTTCTAATCAGAACGTTTGTTCCCATTTTCCTGGGTGTGCCTAATACTCCCAATCAAGGCATTACAACCATGAGTCTTTATTACTGGCATTATCGTGACGAAATGATACATTTAAAAACCAGATGTACATCAGCACAATACATAACCTCTATTCAAGTATATACACTACAACAACAATAACACATTATTATTGTGGTAAAACATATGGAAACAATTGGGGCTTACACTGATTCACTTCTTTAGCTTCTTGAGAAAAGTCACCTCATCTCTGTTTCTTATGCCATAACTGTAAAATAAAAAAATAAAAAATGAATATATGATATTCCAGTAACATTTGTGAATAGACGCTTCATATTAGGATCATACCTAATGTTTATTTCAAACGCTATTTGTGTGTTTTACTTATTGCATGTATCTCCTGCACAGGTTAATTGCTGATTTGTTCATTTTAATCTTAACAAGACAAAAGTAAATAAGTTTGCTGGTATTCAGATAATGTTTTCTGTTTCATGTTCCTGTGTTGAAAACTACTGTGGTTTCTATGACAGGTATGCAAATATGACAAACAAATACAGTATGTATACATACTAGAGAGCATGAAAAATATTTGTGTAGGGCTGAAAACAAGGTGAAGTGGGAGTTCTAGCAAACCAACTTTTTACTCTAGCTTTCTTAATAGTTTTTAAATTTTTCGAAAAAGATAAATACTTCTGGTTGATGGGACACACCCTTCCTTTAGAATTAAAGATCTTATGACGAGATTGTAACGTTATGGATTAACTATTCTTGGTTACACACTTACTCTTTAAGTTTCATTTTGTCGTCTTCCAGTTTCTCGCCGTCAAAAATCAAATGGAAGGTTCTCCAGACATACCGCCTTGAAAACATGCATGTGAAATGGGTTAGCAATGCACACCCAGGGATGGAAATGAGTACCTTTGCATAGCAGCCATTCCTGGTTTTACTGTCTTTAATAAGACACACCTGAGCTTATTACCTATACACTGTGGCTAATCAAGCATGTATTAATACCTGGAGTGGGTCAAACTGCTATGCAATAGGAGTCTTATTTGCTTCTCTGCACACCTATCCCAGGAGATTAGGGGAACATTATTTTTCCTCAACCGAGACCAGAGATGGAAATAAGGCCATTGCATTGTGGTTTGCAACACCCCAGGCTTCAGTAGGAGGCTAATCTGATGCACCACAACTTTTAAAACTCAGGTGTGAATAGTTAACACTCAAAGTACAATCTGAAATGATTAAAACCACTTTTTAATTTGGATAGAGACAAACTACAGGAACAATAGCTTAGATTTTCCACTTCACCTTATTACATTGTCTTGAAAAGGCTGCTTTGTTTAGGTTAAATATCCTATGAAATGTGAAAATGAATGTCATTTTAGAGTTATAATAATTGTAGTTTTATAAACTGTAATTATAGTATCAGTGTAAATACTTTACTGTAACTTTCTACAGTCAACTCTTAAATGAATCTAATTGCTGTAAATCTGTGTATGGGCTTTTAGCCTATAAGAAACTAGCAAATCTATGTACCAATTCCTAACGCCTGCTGGTGGTTACCAACAGGTGGTGGAATTTTCAGCAGGGTAATCTAGTGGCAACCAACTAAAATAGTATCTACAGGAATTTACAAAGACATGGGGGACAGTGCATCAGTTGACAACATAGCGTGACCTTTCAAAAAGAGCTGCCCAGTGCAAAGTTATAGATACTCAGATCAATGAAGGACTGTGGCTGAAATCCATGATTCTGATAGGATTACTTTACTCTTTTCCACAGTTTTACTGAATTACCAGCTGATGTGTTTCACTCCTCCTTCTCGCTGCTGCTTCAACTCCATGAACCTGCGAATAGCTTTCTTCAGGTCCAGCACTGTAGCATTCTGCACCACCACAATCGCTGGAGGAACACAGGGTATCGTTAACTCAGTCCTACAGGCATGCGTTACAGTAGATAACTTCTCAGAGTGAACTTTAAGAGATTCATCTAGTTCCAGATAATGTAGGTCTAGTTGCATTGGCCATTACAATAAATACAGATGAGAACATTTTAAATGAGGGGCCAATCAATCCAACAGAAACCAATAACGCTGACACTGTGGGAGGAGTGGGGGCACCCTTCAACATATACACCATGTGGGCCTATGTGTATGTGAATGCAAAAGGGGGTCCACTATACAGAATGGGAACAAAATACATTAGCACTCACGCATAACTTCACCGTCATCCTTGCAGACTCGGACTGTCATTGCCTGGCCATACTCCAGAGCCACCTGGGAATTGATCTCTTCCAACGTGACCTGGAAAGACAGCACACCGTTCACACGGAGAGACACCCACATACATCATTAGACATACTGTCGTCCAGAAACGTACTACTGTCTTCCTTGTTAATGTATTTTGGTTATTGGAGGTGGACAAACCTGAATGGGTAGGTCACAAAGCAGAGGGTCCTGGACTATCCTTGCCAAGCCTTCCTCGAAGATATCCAGGAATTCAGCATGGGGCAGGTCTTCTTCGTCCTCTTCCTCTTCTTCCTTGCACGGGCTCTTCTCCTCCTCCTCCTCCTCTTTCACACTTGCAGGGAGAACTTCTGTCCCTTCCTGCACAGGCTCTGCCATTGACTTCTGCTAAATAGGGAGTAACTACGCGCAAAACAATTGACCGACAAAAATAAGAATTGCAAATGCAACTGTGTTACACTTAAAATACAATCAAATACAGCTTCTGAGATATGTGGTAACATCCTGTATCACTCATTTTCTTCCTTGCAGTGTATAATTCATGTTTTAAATATGTTGTTTTACCTGGCATATCAAGTAATGCCAGGTAATTGTTATCAATGTGTGTTTGTTTGTATTCCCTTGTTCTGCTGCTAGTGCATGAAACCAGTCAAACCAATTATTAAATAAACAAAACAAAGAAACGTAAAAAATGAAAACACGCGAAGGCCCACCTAGTTTGATGCGGTACGTCCTATTCAACAACCCCAAAGGAAACACGTCGTTGTGTTTAAAAAATACAATATACTGTGCTATGAGATTTAAAAAAAAACAAAATACAATTCATGATTCTGAAAAATATTACACTTCTACCGTTTTCATAATAGCAACGAAGGGTGTATGGTTCCAGGCATTTCTTTTGAGTAGCCAGCACTACTTCCTGGAACTGAAATAGATTCGGTTTTGTTGGACGGACTTTAAAACCTGTTACTCACAGACCGGCTTTCGTGGAGATACACGAGAAACCGTTTTCTATTAGGACACCACTGTATCATTTATTGTAGTTTAATTTTTGTTGTTCTCTGGCCAGAGTGAATCATGTTGCTGTTCTGTCCGACCTGTGGTAATGTGTTGATCGTGGAGGAAGGGCAGAAATGTTTGCGTTTTGCGTGCAACACCTGCCCTTATGTTCATAACGTAACGAGAAAGGTAAATACAATATCCGGTGTTCAGTTTAAAATGGAAAATAACTGTTTGTATTTTTTAAACTTGTTTAATTAACTGGTGGTTGTCTTGAATTTAATCTATTACCGTAATGAAACTGCGCGATAGTAAGCTGTTATTTTGGTTCCCTATGTAAGTCTGTTTTGTTCTGAGCATTTAAACATTTGCATTATCAGCAATATTGTGACTTTGAATTCACAAGATTGCATCAAAAGGTTTCGCCTGTTTTAAAGGATAACAAATATGAACATGGAATGTTGTTATTATTATTATTATTATTATTGAGGCTTGTATACATTTTATGTCGCCTAAGATGTTTTCTGTTGTTTGAGGAATGGTAATAGGACTCTTATTACAAACTGCTATGCAATGGGTCTTGTTTCCGTCGCTGTGTTTTATTTTGCCCTTTGATTATGTGCATTTGCAGGTCACCAATAGGAAATACCCCAAGCTGAAGGAGGTTGATGATGTGCTCGGTGGAGCCGCCGCCTGGGAAAACGTTGATTCTACCCCAGGTAATTCAGACCCTGCCTTGGAAACGCGTCTGACACTGATGAGAGGAGCTTTTTAACAAACAAACACTGTGATTTAAATACAAGCAGGGGTAGTCAATCGCGGTCCTGGAGAGCGTTTCCAGTCCAGGTTCCACAAGTTTAAATGAGAATTAACTACTGTATGGAGGTTTAATGAGGTCCATTAAACAATTTAGAACAGGGTTGGAACAAAGACCAGAAATGCCAACTTTGGCCACCCTTGAAATGGATTCCCTTTACTGTAAGATCAGGGGGTTCAAGTTTGGATTTCCCACTCCTGGTCTTTGTTCCAACCCTGTTCTAAATTGTTTAATTGAGCCAATTACAGTAAACCTCCATAAATTACTTGTAGTTAATTATATCAATTTACCTGTTAAACCAGAAGTGGGATGGTCCTCCAAGGACACCCCTGCTCTACATTACTTCCACAGTTATTGCGATTAAACTTGCAAACTGTGTACACTGAAAATATAAAAAGGAAAATGTTCGCCATCACAATGTAGTGGATTAGTCTACAGAGTATCAGCTGTGAGAGTAGAGCATGTGTACATTGTTAGAAGTGAATTGAAAAGAAAACCACATCATTTTACTTTGGTGCAGAACAGTAATCTGATCATTACTGTAGGCATTAATGTGAACATACAGGTTCATGTTAGTAGCACCCCTTTATTATTGAATTTCTGTATGGCAGTATAATGAAAACAAATATTAGAATGGTGAAGCATACGCTGTTTATTTGCATAAGTATCTGTGTATTCAACTGAAAATGCCCTTAATCAGGCTAGAGAAGCCAGTTAGTGCAAAACCACAGTAAATCACTACTGTGACATAATTCTAACCACCTCTCTCTGTTTTGATTTCAGAAAAATGCCCCAAGTGCGAACATCCGCGTGCTTTTTTCATGCAGATCCAAACGAGATCAGCTGATGAGCCGATGACAACCTTTTACAAGTGCTGCAACCTCCAATGCGGGCACCGCTGGAGGGACTAGACCTCCTGCTTTGTCTCCTTGTCTTAGAGTAATGAAAGAACAGCTTGCATTGCATGGGTACCGCTTACTGAAAGCACTGTCTGGTCTGTGTTCTGTGCGCAGCCAAGTTACCAAGGCAAGGAAGCATTCAAGATAACTACAACTTGGAAATGATTGCGGTGTTGTGCCACCAGTTGCTTTTTCCTAAAGTAATGGGAGCGTTCTACATACACCTGATTGAATTCTGAGCTCACAAAAGTAGAGAGAAGCAAACCTGGGATATTCTGCTCTCCGTTAAGTTAAAATTAATTACTTTTGATCGGATGAATAAACATTTTAATGTCAATTTAAAGTAGGGTAGATAATCTAACTCTAGACTCAGAATTTTAGTCAGGTCTAACGAAAGGAAGTAAGGAAAGAAATCACTATGTGTCTGAGCTACGTGTGAGTAGAGTTGTGGGCATAGAAAATGTCAGGTTAAAAGTCAGTCACTTTAGCTATTGTGGCGCTATGAAGATGTGTTTTTTTTTTTTTTTTTTTTAAACAGTAGGCCTATAATGGTACTAATTCAGATGTAGTTCATGTGCTATGTTTGCAAGGTGAGGTTTTTGTGAGCCCTGTAATGCATATCACACAAGTAGCTTATTCATTTGTTATTACACAATATATATTTTAATGATGCTGTTTGGTAACCTCAGAGGTTATAGATCACATTGTTACTGATATTTTAAGTAATCGCTTGAAAGTGAGTCATGATATTTAAAATGGTCTCAATCTGAGTACATGTATACTTATACAATATTACACATCTAAAATGTGTGTATTTAAGATATGAAATAATAAAACAAGGAATTAATGAGTTGTTATTAGTTGTATTATTGTTAAAATAATAGTTTTGTATTATATGCAACAGCAGTGGTCCGATTCACATCATTCAGTTTACACAAGAGTATAATTTTACATAGCAACATTAAAAACATACAAGAAATACCATCACTTGGATTAAAGGCAAACATTTTTATTTGTAATCGTTTGTGCCTCTTCAACCCAGTATAAACATGACTGCTCTTCCACAGCACTGCAAGCCACTTAGCGTTGCATATAGAGAAGTATAGAGCCTAGAAAGGTAAAGGAGGCCAGCCTGGATTTTTGAAATATTCATAAAAAGCATGAACACGCACTGGCAAACTACAAGCCACTATCACTGGAGAGCAGATCTGGATTTTCATCTGCTGCATGGTTTTAAAAATTCAAGGTGATGCTGGTTATCCAACAGCACTGGCTTCTCAACAAAAACTATAACATGCAAACAAAACCCTAGTATTTATGCTGGACGGAATTTGTCTTGCTTTCTGTTTTGGATGTGAGAATAACCAGACTACTCTCTTTAAAGACCATTCCTAATTCCCATAAGAGAAAAGGGACTATGAAACTGTTCAAATTTGCAAAATGAAACTGATATGATCGATTTGAAGGTGAATTGAGTAGCCTGGGGGTGGAGTGTACTTGAAAATGAGTCACATGGACGTTGACTCATTTTCAAGTATCCCTTTTTAACACTACAGAGATACAGTAATAACATAAAAGCAAATGCTTATATTACTCAGTACGTCCATGCTACAAATTAAAATAAACAAAACCACACGTGTTTACCAAAAATCACTAAATTCACAGTACAGTTTGAACACATGGTGCTGAAGAATACTCTAATATCCAGCTTGTACAATCTAATTGTGTTTTATAAGCTTAAAGAATTGTCTCCAGTAGTGCAGGTCTCACATTATTTTATAAGAGTCACATAAATGATGGTTTTGTTTCAACCAGGCCTTTGTTATTTTAAGATTTAGAAACAGAAAATATTGTTAAATAGGTTTTAGTTCTGTTGTTAGCTACTTATAATTAATCCATTGTAAATCTCCATTTCTACCACTTTGGAATGAATATCGAAAAATTAATGGCTAGCTTTGTTACACTGTCCTAATAATCCAGATTATGTCCAGTTTTGAGTGCACTGGAATTGCAATTTTAAAATAAAAACATTGAAAATAAATGTTGAGGCACTGGTTTGAACAAACCCATGAACTGTTATGGACCCGAGTTTTATTTATTTATTTATTTTTAAATAAAGATAATTAAACAGAATAAGTAAGACCCAAGTAGATCTATTCACAGGGTCACCCAACTGGGCTAGTCTTAAAAAATACATTTAAAAAACAGGTGAGCTTTTAAACTCTGGTCACACTTCAAACTAAACGAAAAGCCAAGAACATAAAAAGTGTGCACGAAAAACAGAAAGCGATGCATGTTGAAACAGAACAATAAACTTATTCCAAGCTGCTGAAAAATCAAACGCTGCACCAACATCCAATAACATCTACAGCCCTTGTATAAGACTGCAACAACCAGTAGATTTTGATCATCGACTGGTAGCTCCGAGTAGTTGATAAGACATTTTTTAGAGCATTTTACAGCACTGGGGATTAATTCAGTACTGTACATATCCTTGGTTATCCAAATAAATGCTCTTAAAAAACAACTGGCTTATCCCAGAGAGGTACAGGATGATAAAATGCACCTCAAAGTCAAGTAGACTTGGCTAATGCCTTTATTAGTGTGGCGAGTTCAACTGCTCTGCGGTAGTGTTTTTAAGGGCTGGTGGGAATATTGTTCCCGGTTTAAGGATGGTTTACATCTAGGTGTAAAATGTTGACAGTGTACTACCCCTGGCCAGCCATGTAGGTGTTGCAGCACTAGCCTTGTGGCTCCACCTGGTGCAAATAGGTACTGTCAAACCCAGTACAGCGTGTGAAATGATGCCGAGACTCTACGAACAGACAACAGAACGAAAAGCCATATATGATGTATAACACTACTTAATAAAAAATAAATATTACCATGGTTAAAAATTACAATAAAATTACTTTAAAATAAAAACTAGGGAACAATGCTTCTGACCTTTACAACCTTATATATTATCTGGCTAGCAGAATTGTTTTGCATGGCAAGTGCAGTTAACATCTATTTAAACCTCATGCAGATTAAAATAGGTATTAGACATCTCCTGCATTTATCTTCTAATGTTAAGTCTGGCTTGACACATTGATAATTCTGATACACGGTTAAAACTTAAAATTGTTCGCTGCATTAGGTGAGCTTCTGGCCAACATAAAACATCTGCCAATGAGCCTATGGCATTATTACTGAAGAACACAATACAGGTGAAAATTCCCTATGGATTAAAACACTTCTCTGTGACACCCAACCTCTTAAACTGCCTCTTCATTAAAGGGACATCCCTTTTTAGAAATGGCACAGAAAATGCCGGTGCTGTGTAGCGTAGCTGATCAACAGAACCAGGTATGACTTCTTGAGTGTGAACTCTGATAAGACAAGATGGTGGTACAGCAAAAAAGGACTTTGGTAGGGATCGAGTTAAGACGGAACAGAAATGTAGTTGGAACCTCAATAATGCGTTAAGAGGGGACCTTCAAATAGACCATTATATATATATATAAAAAAAAAAAAAACTTCCAATAGCCTGTCCATTATAATAAGCGCAAGATAATCCAATTATGGTCTATACTGATAAGCTTTACAGTTACACTGCACCACACTTAATTAAAGAAAACCCTACATTTTGCTTTTGTTTTCATTTTGTAGTTTTATAAAGTTCATTATCCCTGAAGTTTGGCAGGTTGAGAGGTAAGAGTACAGTGCCTAAGTCTTATCAAATATAAACTCTTTTTATTTATTTGTAATACCCTTTTGCTGAGCTTTGCTAATTCCCAGTAAGGCCTTCACAGCTACTGACCTTAATAAACACTACAGTACGACTGAAGAAAGCACTGCTATGTGAAGGTGGTGAAATAAAACATTAAAGAAAGAAATGTTGTCGCTACCACAGACATTCCACAAGGGGGAGCTATGACACCAGGCGTGACTGTGTTAGCACATGCGCTTGTATGTGTAGATGTAGCCCTTGCAGTTGGGGCAGGTGTGCGTCACATCCTTGAGGTCGTCAATCACACAAGGGATCAGGCAGCAGCCCAGGTCACACCTACGGGAACACACAAACAAGTTTCCGATTCATATCTAAAGATGTGGGGTTTTTTTATGATCAGTGAGTGGATCATTTTTAACAAAATAAAAGTTGTTATAATGCCGGGATAAATATTTTATTATTATGCCAAGTGAACACTATTTGAAATGTGTTCAGTGTCACAAACGACCATTTTCGTATTTATTCATACAACAGAATAGTAATAATGTATATGACTACATCAAACAGGTACCGTTGAGCATACTGTACACATGTACAATTTGTCAACAGCACATTTAATTACACAAAATATTCAAACATGAAAAGACTTTTGCCCAGCAGAGTCACTCACCCCACGAAGCAGCAGAAGAGACAGAAGAGTGTGTTCATGAGGCCGATGTCGTGTGTGAGCTTGGTGGTGATTGCCTGCTGGCAGTGTGGGCACACTGTCTGGACCGGTGCTGCCTGGAACATCTCCCCCTGCAGCACCGTCAGCGTGGTGCCAGCACCCGGCGGCACGATCACCGTGGCTGTGTGCCCCCCCGGAGAGGGGTAGTGCCCGGGTCCGGGAGCGTACTGCCCAGGGATAGGCTGCGGAAAGTGGCCAGGAGGAGGGTAGTACCCAGCTAGGGGGAAAAAGAAGGAAGGAGGCTTATTCAAATCCTGTACTCTGCCCATCATTCATCTCTTCAGCTAAGAAGATATAAAAATAATTTAGAAAATTAAAGGAATTTATTGACAAATGCATCTTTTTTCCATCCTGTTTTTTTCCAGTGTACATGAAGGTCTGTGCATAAGACCTAGAAGAAAGTGGTTGACACCTTTCCTCTGCTTAACGCAGCTGTGTTTTAATGTTCGAGGTTGTAATAATAATGCAATCTCTGTGAGGCTTTGTTTAATACTATATAAATAACCTATGCTAAAATACTACAGCATTTCCCTAGAAGAGATATTGTACTTCATATAGCAGAATTTAATGCAAAGTATGGATGGCTAATGGCACACGCTATGGAGGACAGTGTGTGTTTGTCTTCTCCCCTCCCAAGTCAGTTCAGGGGTGGTAGCGGTGAACTGAGCCTAAAAATAATTGGACACTACTAAATTGGGAAGAAAACAATAAAAATAATTGGCGACTACTAAATTAAAAAAAAAAAAGCAAAAAAAAAACAAAACAACAACACTACTCCATGCTGTTCAGGGCTGATTCATACTGTACAAGGATACAGCAGTTACAGGTAGCTATAACATACCGTAGGGTGGGTATGCCATGCCCCCCTCTCCTGGTACATGGGGGGGTATAAACCCAGGCTGTGTCGGAGGCTCGTAGGGAGGCGGGCCATACTCTGGATAGACTGGGTGCCCTTGAGTGTGAGTCATCAGAGGAACTGGACCTAATGGCAGAAAAGGCACACTGTTATATGGGGTGTTATAACAGTATACATCCATTTTATAAAATGCTAGTGCAACAAGGAAGTACATTTACCTAGGAGGAACATGAAACAGGAAAACAGCAAACAGCAAACACCACGTTAAAACAAAAATTGCCAATACAAAACATTAAAAAAAAAAAAAAAAAGTTGTTAAGAAGCAAACTGTGGCTGCATCAAATTCCAACAAGGTTATCTTTTCAACCTTGGGTAAGGTTGTGCGGCTTTATAAAAATGAAAAAAGACAACTGTTTTCAAACACAAGAACCTCTGTTCCGTATTTCCATGGCAACAGGTCATTCCGTAGGCCGTTTCACATATTGCAATTAGTTGTGACGCTAATTCAGAAAGACATCAAGTGGCACATTTTAATTGGGAATGGATTATGGATTTCCAGACTGTTTTTAATTAAAAAAAGAAAGAAAAAAAGCACTAGTTAGAAGAAAGTCTCCCATGCTCTCTATGCTAGAAAGAGTATTTGAGAGGAGATATTTACAGCATGTTTAAGGTGGAGTTCTAACGGCACAGGGACTCAAAAAAGCTCTGAAAACACAACACGATGGAGTGGTCTGCTCAATTGGGTCTACCTTCATTTTAGAAATGCCTGTCTGTGGGCTCCTGAGTGGCTCATCCAGTAAAGGCACTCCGCGTGGAGTGCAGGATGCGCCACATAGCCTGGAGATCGCCGGTTCAGGTCCAGGAGTGGACGGGAGGTCCAGGGGGAGGCGCACGACTGGCCGAGCGCCGCCTGGGGTGGGGAGGGCTTAGGTCGGCCAGGGTGTCCTCGGCTCACCGCACACCAGCGACCACTGTAGACTGGCCGGGTGCATGCCTGCAAGTGGCCCAGAGCTGCGTGGTCCTCCGACGCTGTAGCTCTGAAGGTACCTGCATGGCGAGCCTGCAGAGTGAAAAGTGGACGGCTGACGGCACACGTTTCGGAGAACGCGTGTGCTTGTCTTCGCCTCTCCCGAGGTTGCAGCGGTGAGCCAGGCTTAAAAAAGAATTGCGCATTTCAAATTGGGAAGAAAATGGGGTAAAAAAAAAAAACAAAAAAACTGGCAATTCCAAATTTAAAAAAATAAAAAAAAAGAAAAAGAAGAAATGCCTGTCTGCATTTAAATACAAAAAAGAAGCATTCAAAAGCTGTAGGCAGAGGAACTCAGAATCTCAGACAAAGGTCTGGTTAAAAAGAAAAGCCTTAACTGGCAAGGTCAAACTTGGGTGAAGTTTGGGTGAAAGACCTCTGGACGTACCTGAGATGGGCGGCTGCCCATTCTTCTCTTCCATCAGGGGGGCGCTGGGACCCCCAGGGTACGGAGGAGGAGGATCGCTCGACATCCTCAGCTGTTCAGTCAGCGCAACCTGCAGAAACGTTATCAGCGTCATTCCACAATAACTGATGCACTGCGGGACCGTTTTAATTTAGAAAGCATTTTACAAACCTCAGGACACCTGAAGTCTCAATATTTTAGCATTCATTTTAATGGTGCAGCAGACAAACACACAATGGAATTATCTATTACACACCAAGGTACAACAGAATCAAATACACATGTGGGTTTTCAAGCGCTGTGCTTTAATTACTACTAACAACTTCAAAAGTCTGTTTAAATAGTTATTTCTTAAAGCTTTGTATGTTGTGCAAAACCCTTTTTGCTAAGATGGCCTTGGGTACAATAGAAGCCACTCTTGACATTCCTTCAGCAGCATGCCAAAAACTTCTGCCAGTAACTCTACTTCAAAGAATGCTTAACCACGTTTTATCACAACTGAAATTGCAGACCTCTAATACGTGTCAAAAGACATGTAATTGAGACAACCATGTAATGGCACCTCCACTATATCCTCGTTGCCAGGGAGATTTCAAAAACCAGACAATACTTACGTCCGAACAGAAGTCACATTTACTACTTTTCTCAAAGCAAAAGAGATCCTTACCGGTGGAGAACAGTAGGTTCTTGCCAATTAGGCTAACAAAATCTGCCAGCTTTACTCTTCAGCTTCCTTACACAGCGAAACACAACTGTTGGAAAAATAAAAAAAGATACAAATTAGGACTCATGAAACAGAAGTAATATTTTAATCAGAGCCTAGCAGTGTGGATAATACCCACATTCACAACCAGGCAGCACATGATGACCTTAAACATACATTATGTGGCTTAGTCTGCCAGCAGTCCCTCAGCAGATTTGGCCACCTCATTGTCTAAAGAGATTGATTCCTTGTTAAATTGATTCTGCAACATATCTGATGTGACGTGAACTACTGTATATAAATGTATATATAACGCTCAAAAAATGTTGCACCATACAGCGCCCTTAACACCCAAAGTGCATTACAGTCTGCTTGCCATTGCACATAAAAAGAGCAAACATCAAACAAAATTAAGGTAATTTCAGTTTGAAATTTGCTTAAAGAAGTAAGACATCACACACTTACAGCGACATGCAATCTGCACTGTGATCAGTGGAGTTCAGAGGTATTTGTACACAGAAGGCATTTCATAAAAGATCCTGCAGCTAAAGCAAAAACCCTAAAGCACTGTAAATACTTCTCATAAGGGGTGCTACAGTCAAGCATCTTAAGTGATTGAAAACACCAATACAAAGCTTACTGTCTTATTGGTTCAAACACAGTTAATTGGCTAACTCGTCTGTGCATCTCTTGTATAATTTAGCTATTGTGGTTAGCAGTGTGCAATATACAGTAAAATGCCTCTTCCAGTTTCTGGTAGACAACTGAATAATTGAATAGTGGAAAATAAAAATGTGGTTACTACTAGATTTGTAATATATGGTGTTATTTACAATCTGTGTATATTTCTAATATACACATTTCTAATAATAATAATAATAATAATAATAATAATAATAATAATAATAATAATAATAATAATAATAATATTTCTGGCAAACTGGGTGCAAAAGTAAACCATGAGTTGTTTTTTTTTGTTTGTTTGTTTTTTGTTTGTTTTTAAAGTACCATGTAAAACTATTTCCTCTCTTATTTTGAATTGTTTGTTTGTTTATTATAGAAATAAACACAAAGACCTCTCAGTTGTTGCAGACTTTTGTATACAGTGAATGTCAGGACCCCAGGATGACGACACAGGGCTCGTTGTATTTGTTCTAAAAGGTCCTGTTTCTTCGGCTTAGTCGTGGGCATCACTTTACTTATCTAATGGCGTCATATTTTCAGCAGCGGGGCAACCTGCTTTCATATCTTGTTCAGCAATGTTCAGATGGCATCGCTGTACTTTATTTGAACTTAAAAAAAAAAATGTGGATGTTCATATAATGACAACTATTGGCAACTTTATTTCACTAATATTGTATTTTTATTAAGAATTACCTACTATATTTATGTGTTTTATTTATATTGTTTTTTTAAATATCATTGGTAAGAACTAGAATAATTATTCAGTCTTCAGATAAAAGGCGTAAAATCCCGTCCAAATCGACGGTACTTTCTACAGCTTATATGAGCACCAGTTTAACTGCGTCAAACTGCGGTGACTGCACAATGTAGTTCTAAAAGCTTCGCTCAGTTTAGAACAAAATGACGTTAAACCGCCCTGCTTTGTGGGAATTACAGTTCCTGAAACAAGTCCAGCTGGTTAACGTTCGTTAAATTAAGAAAGGATAAGAACTACAAGACCCAGCCTACACAGAGAGGAATAATTCAGCCTATAAGACATGACGCTAGAATTAGTAAAACGGTTTTCATCTATTATTACACAAATAAAATATTTTTATTTCAATATAAAGTATTAGGTGAAAATCATACGATAGTAAATCGAGATTATATTTTTTCAACAGCAGCGTATTCCTAAAAAAATAAAAAAAACAGCAACACACACACACAAAACAACCAACACAAAAACAACACAGGCAACGCACTGCCATTAGCTATATTTATCTTAAATAAAAATACACACACTTTATTTAAACGGACGTTTAAATATCTTGACCATTTATTAAATTATTAATATACACAACAAAAGCGTCACTGTTTTCCTATTTTTAGTAGGCTGTGTCAATACCGCTAGCTATCGTTCTTAAACTAGCTAATAAATCAGCTTTACAAAAAATAAATAAATAAATTGCTCTACAACAAATAGCGTAAATAAACGTTACCTGTTTTTTATTTCTGTTTGTATAGGCAGCGGTTGAATATTGCAGTAAACAGTCCAACCAGCTAGCAGATGAGGTCAGGGTTTCGTTGTTCAATATTCCTTTCGAGATCGCCTCTGGGCACCTTCCCCTTTGCTGACGTAGCTGATAATGAAATGCACGTAATGTTGTCACGCGTTCCGTATTTACTTCAAGTGCTGGAGCGTTACAAAAATATAACAATACAACATTACACAAATATAATGATAAAAAACAACAACATATAAAGCAAAGCTATACGTGTTTCAGCTGTGTGTCACTATTGTTCAACAGAATGTGCAGCCGTTTCTTCATTTATAGCCCTGTCACATACATACCAGGACAATTTAGTTTATTATACTGTGATTTGAACAATATTAATAATGAACACTTATAAAGTGTGTTTCCTTGGGTGTCTTCCATAATGTCATAGGCAATGGAATTATTTCTGTAAATTATTTTGATAATTTTAAGATTACGCTGTTGGCCAATACATATCCCAAGAGTTACTTGATTGCTATACAACAAATATGCTACAGTACAATTAACAATGTATGCGTTTTTAACCAGTGACTTGTAATCTTTTTGCAGTTTATTATTTTAAACATGTACGTCACAATTGGGAAGCGCTGTGCTTCAATCTGATTTTATTATCAATAATTTTACAATGTTAGCGATGCACACAACAGCATTGTATTAACACACCCTCCCAGAAAACCTACCATTTTAAAGTTATCGAAGTGGAAGAGTTTCATTTGACATTTACCTCTTTACATTTTTCTATGCAATGCACATTTTGGTTTTCCATAGTGTTTATTTATACAGCTATTTTGGACCATATTTCTTTGGCGATCTTTGGAAAAAATTAAAGATTCGCCAGGCAAAATAATCTCTGAATTGATATGTTGAATATAAAAAAAGTACGCATTGGCGAATAAAAACAATAGTTTGATACATATGTACAAATACAAATAAATTGATACATTTAAGATAAATAAATACAGTCCATATGTATACTGATGTGCTGGGTAGGCCAGGCTGATCCTCAGAGCCGGCAACACATGAAAATATAGTAAGTTGCTGTAGGTTAAATTTTATTCTAATAAATATTACTGTAATAATGCAAGTACAGATGATGTCACAACCTATAGAACAGAGTAAAATATTTTTTTTTTATTGATTGTGCAAACATATAGTTGAGAAGTTGTTTTCTGTTATAATGGTAAAATGTTATAAATTCATTAGGATTTAGTGTGTGTGTGGGGGGGTCTTAATGGCTTAAGTAAAAAGATGACTAGGGACATTGCTAAATGTGGCATTTTGCTTAAAAAATAAGCATGATTTTCATTTTAAATGCTTTATAGTGTATTTTTTTTCCCAAAGCATGTGAATATGAATTACATAATACTTTATTATGCATCAATTAGTTTGAGTAAAATCAGATGTTTTATCCAAAATATTGCCTCAGGATGCAAAAGGGTTACTGTACCTTTCTTAAGTGAGGCAACCATAACACTGTCTTGAGCAGCAGAAGACACACAGAAAATGTCGGCTCCTATCACTTTAACTGAGCTGCTAGGCCTTGCCTTAGGCAACCCGGAGTTTGGCACTCTGAGCTTCAGTTCCCTGCACTGTCCTCTCAACGGTATGCTGGAGCAGTTAGGCATAGGCAAGGTGGAGAAGATCATTTTAGATGGAGACTTGGCCAGGCATTTTATCAGCTGGCACAGAGTTAACAGGCTGGAGGAGAAGTGGTATTGCCTAGATCAGCTGTCTTCCACAGAAAACCTGCTGGACAGGAGCGGGGCAAATAGCAGCCAGCCAGTGAGCGAGATGTGGCAGCTACTGTAGCTGCGGAGAAGAACTGAAGCAATCGAGGAAGAAAAAACCTCAGCGCTTTATATATTCCCAAGACACTGTAGCGCTATACTTACCAAAAAGAGCTGCAGTGACTCCCCAGTCTCGCTAGATTTTAAAATTGCAGTTTGCTTACTACGCTAGTCCATAACCTTCAAATATTCGGCACACTCCGCTGTTGGTTTGCTATCTCTACCTGCAGCAGTAGGGGGATTAAATTCACAAGCTGTGTTATATACCAGGAAGCAATACTGAGTTCAGATTTTCAAACTGTGCTTATAAGGTACAAATAAAAATAAAATACATTAATAAATAAATAAATAAACAAAAGCACTTGTGACGTATCACCTTTAAAATACACCAAAACTATTTAATTCTCGCCTGGCAGACAAAAAGTACCAGATTTGGAATCCAGCGATATCCGGCACAAATGAACCCCTGCTTACAGAAGTCACATGTTTTTTGCATATCTTTACGGTAATGTTTAGGCAGTTCTGGCAATTGCAACACTTTGAGAGTCTGCGTAATAGCTATAGCAACAAGCAGTGTGTGACCTTTCTCCTTACTCATCCATCTCCCAAGATGTTTGGCTTTAGAGCTGATTCATATTTAACCTTTCACTGAAAACAACATTTGGTAGAAATAACTTTAACATCCAGGACCCCCCCCCCCCCCCCGCCCCCCCCCCTGCTTGTAAAGAGCAGTATATGGCAAGTTCTGACATGGTCAACCCACTACAGGGAGAGAGAATGCTTTAGTATTGCATTGTCTATTAATACCTGGTCCATTAAGGCTTTAGCTGCCTCACAATAACAGCACTGGCATACTGCAGTTTGTGATGTGAAACACTGAAATTCTTTTTTAAACTTTGATCTATTTAAAAAGGAAAGTGTCATCTGCAAGGCAGTATATTTCACGAACATTATGACTGATGGCACTAGTCTTAGAAAGCAACTACTGATGAGTCTGCTTAAGAACATGTATGGAAATGAAGTACTTATGCTGTATATGTATACTGTGACTCGGATTCACTACAGTTCACTGTGTTGAGGATGAGGCAATACCTTAACCACGACAGAGCAATGCCTAAACAAAATGCAGCTATGCAACTTTGTAATATTGAGTTCAATATTGAGTTGCTACGGCATTAAATAGGTCTTTAAAAGCTATAGTACAGCTTTGACAACGCACATAAATGACTACCCGACCTGGTACCAGATTCCAGTAAATTACCAGTGCGGCTGCTAGTTTTGTAATGATTACCCAAGGCATGATTCACCTTGTCTGGTTCACAGACATGTGATGCTGTTATATCATGGCTCTTGTCCAACTGTACTTTAACCTCAGCAGGGGAACAACCAGGTGCGGCTCGTCATAAGAGGCTACAGAAGCTAATGTGTAACAACCTGAAGAAAAAGCTTACCTTACGTCATGCTTTCCAAGGTCTATTGGCTAATTTAACCTCAAAATGGGTGGGATTCTGTGTGTCATCAACCTGCAATAACTCTCTTTCTGTCAAGTTTTATTGTATTTATATTGGCTACATGATGCAAGCTTGCAGCTAGCCTCTACCTCTCATAATTATATTCAGTTGTGACGTATGTGTTGCCAGGCAGGTTATGGATCGCGTGTGGCTACTCGCTTAAGTTTCAATTTCCACACAGTACATTTAGATTTGTTTATAAATGTTTTATTATATAAATGTTTTATTATACGCAATAAGGCACTTTGTAATTATATATAGCTATAATTAGAATATGTAAATGAAAACACGCACTAGTACAAAATAAGTTATCAACACAAAATCTAAAAAGAAAAATAAATAAAAACCCTGTTTACAAGTGAGGGTTTTTCACCCTGTCACAGAGACTAGTTAATTCGGAGGCATGCTTGCAGAGGGCTGAGTAAAGAGGTTTGCCACCATTTTACTCCCAATGGAAAACACGAAGCAGGCTTTGCTCACATAAGTATTTCTTGTGCATGGCAACTATTTCTTGCGCAATGCATGTTTTGTGCACAAGTATGTGATCAAAAAAAATTTTCTTGTGAGTTTGTTTCTGAGCTTTTAATATTTCTGCCAAGTCCAAAGCTTCCGCTGTTCTCTCAATCAGTCTGCGCCCTGATTAAACCTATTTTCAGGTTTCCCCACCAACTGCATTATTATGATTGACTTGGCAAAGTTGGAAATGAGGGTAAGAGCTCACCTGAAGAGGGCACACTTTTGCAACCAAAATGTCCCCGTTATGTAGTAAACGTTACACTGCAGTAAAAGATTCGTGAATCTCTATGTTTTTTAATATTTTGTTTAAAAGCTGGATTATCTGGAATAGAGGGGCCGGCCCACACACACGTAGGGTCTGAGCGGGAAGCCAGAGAGTTACTGAACCTGAAGTTTGTGGTTTGTAAAAACCCTTATAAAAGTTACCACAGTATTTTTGCATGGTATTATTCTGCAGTTTTCCCATGCTATGCAATTACCATAGTTTACCCATTTTTAGCAATATGCTTTACCATACCTCCCTATACTTTACCATGCTTTCACTGTGCTATATAACACTCTGCTATGCCTTTTACTATGGGAAACATTTATAAGGGAATGTCCATGCATTGCCATCTTTATACAAATTACCCATGATTTTGAAGGCTTTCCCTATGCTTAACTGTGCTTATTTATTCCTTTCTACTTCACTATACAGGAGTATATATAAAAGTATATATCATTGTGTAGTATTGCATTTAATGAAAATAGTTTAAGGAAACTGGTGGAAACTGATCTAAAGATAGGGTGGACAACTAAGTTAGGTCAGCCGGGGTCATGATCCATGCTGCCAGTAATTAGGCTGGTTCCTATGAGATTACCACTTGACCCCATTATGCTCTGCTCTTGGCTGGAAACGGGCAAATGGGCCACTGAATTTCATTTACTGTTAGTGCAGCAACACAGAGATGACCAAAATTGTTCTGGAACTCATGTTTCCCAGACCTCTCAAATGTAAGAAAATGGCAGATTAACTTGTTCTGAATGATAATGGGGCTAGCACTTTATGATTTAACAGAAGAATATTAATTGTTTAAATGTTTTTTTTGTTTATTTTTTTTTAACAAAATCTATAACCAAAAACGTACAGCATAACTAAATATTGTATTATAATAAATGTTTTCAATAAACACCTTATTTATACACTTGTCATTATATATTGTATACCTCTATACTTTAATGTCAATGTGAAAGAGGAACAATAGTAACAATAGTATCCTTTTTTATTGTACATGAACTGCATATATATATATATATATATATATATATATATATATATATATATATATATATATATATACATATATATATATATATATTCAACTAAGTATTACTAGGGATGTATACTGTTATACATTTTATAAGTAAAATAAATCAATAAAAATCACAGCGTGTTTCATATAATAGCCCTGTTAAAACACAATAACTCCCTAAGGAGGGATCAGAATATGTAGATCTTTGTGAAATATCTTAGTAGACATATCTCGGAAGGAATACTGATGGGGCCAGGTCAGTGTATCAAGGTTGCAAACAAATCAATGTAGCCAAAGAAAATCATCTTTTTGAAGGTTGTATTTTCCTGAACACTGGGAAACAGTGCCACCTAGTGGTTAGGGTCCTGTGATTCACCAGTATGTATGTATTACTGATGTTTTAAGTGGGTTTCCCATACATATTCACACACACACACACACACACACACACATATATATATATATATATATATACACACATATATTTAAGGTGCTTAAAACTGTTTCAGATGGGTTAATCCGGTGTGCTACCATGCCTCACAAAACATTATTTCAGTATCCTATTACAAGCATTCAGGTCATGCACGGCTCTATGTCTGAGCCTAACAATTCAGTCTTGAAACACAGCGTTGGTGAATGTAGGTGCAGCAAGGTTAATGAACTGTATCCTCATGTGACACACAGACGAACAGGCTATTGAGGAAGGAAACTCACTGGTTCCTCTTAAATGCAAAATGGGTTTAGAATACACTGAAACATGCACTTGTTACATTACCACAAACCACTGCTTTCTTGCATTGTTCGCTTTTACACTGGGAGGGTAGCAGTTTCTTCTTAAGGAAACATGATGTTTTATAAAAAATAAAAATAAAAAAGTGTTACCTACTGTACTTTTTATGTCATAGCCCACTGTGCAACAAGGTCATTCTTACCATAGCTTTCTGTGTTGAATATTGTCTGTAATTCTACAGCTGTGTGATGAAACTAAATGAGACTTTGGTCCTGGTTTGCTATCCCGGTAATTGAATAATTAAATAAAGGAATTAGTAACTATCTTTGAAGGGAAGTGGTGCAGTCCATGACACAGAGATATGGCATCTCAAGTGCAGTAGATAATCAGAGGGCACTCTATACAGCCTCGGATATAACAGGATCCTGTTGTCTGCCGCATGGAAATTTGTAGAGTTCTCATTCCTAAGAGGACACTGTGCTGGCAGCATGAGCCACCTCCTTAATGTACTACTACAGCTAACACTACAAATAAAACAAAGACACTGTGGTAATGCTTTATTTGAATTGGAGACTGTAGCATCCATGGCACCCACAAAACAGTGTATTCTAATGAAAACCAAAATAACATGCATATTAACTCAATATAGTGCTGCAACATGTTATTATTTAACAGACCTCATTCATCATAGTAAATGTTTGAGGAGTATGACATCAATTGACTTACAATACGTCCTTTTCAATTACAGTGCATTTTGGTTTGTAATGAAATTACATCTCCTTACAATGTTTCAGCAAATGCTTTCATCGGTGTTATGAGTTTTGTATAGTCCAGTGATAGTACAGTCTATGCATTAGGCTGAATAATAGATATTCTCTACTGCTTATCTTCTCAATGTATGGGATGCACACTGTAGTTTTCTTAAGAAAGAAGAGTGACTCTAGCAAACGTGTTTCTCAGTCAGCCAGAGAAATGCTGGTTGGCACTGTAATGAGATCTCGCTGTGAGCCCTTGATATAATGTGGTTGCTCAATGTTTGTTTATTTCTCAAACCAGTGCTGCCAATCCACAGGCTGGGCACATCTTGCTACGACAAGCTTTTGTCTGACAACAGGAATGCTACTAATTACAGGAAGTCATGTTTGCAGAGGGAAGGTTGAGCAATTCTTGTAACATAGCCAGTTGGGTTTGAAAGGTGGTTTATATATCTTCGGAGAGACGAGCGTTCAGGTGTAATACAAAAACAAAACCCACATCCCTAGAGTAAAGACCTGTCACTCAAATACTGTAGTAATCACGTTATTATAAGGAGAGTGACACTGAAATGTCATTAGAGGAGGGCTAGTGCATGGCATTCCCACATACCGTCAGTGTTCTAAGGTTCTGATAGTGTCCTGTTTGCTCGAACATTTCTGATAACAATCCAAGAAATTCCATAACTTCTAATTTTTGTCCGTCAATCATCTTATTAGCTGAGTGCATTGACCCACAATACAACCAGGGTTTCAGAAACGACTTGTAATTTCCTTATTATCCAACTGAGGGCGCTGTTCGCATAAAATACATCGTGAATTTGAATTCATTTTACAGCAGTCCTGGCTTTTGTCCGCCTCTGTATGCCAAGCCAAATGATCATTTAGCGATATCTCAAAATATTTCAAATATTTAAAGATATCTCTAAATCATTTTAAGATATCTAAAATACATTTAGAGATATCTCAAAATGATTTCCAGATATCTTTAAATTGAGCTTTAAGTGAGATATCCAAAATCCATTTTCAGATATCTTTAAATCATATTAAGATATCTCAAAATTTTTTGAGATATCTTTAAATCATTTACAGATATCTATAAATCATTTTAAGATATCTTGAAATAACTTCCTGGTCATTTAGAGACATCTCTAAATCTCTAAATAGACAGGAAGTCTATTCAGAAGCATTTTCACAGGAAGTAATTTAGAGATATCTTGAAATAACTTCCTGTTAATTTCGAGATATCTCTAAATAGACTAGAAGTCTGTTCAAATCAAATAATTTAGAGATATCGTTCAATGAACGGGAAGATATTATGAGATATCTCTAAATGACAGTTTGGCGTACCGTGCTAGCAAAACATTAATGAAAGTCTGTAAATTAATTTAAAATATCTTTATTTCATTTCCAGATATCTCAAAATGAAATTGAGATATCTTCAAAAGGGTTTATTTACAGATATCTCATATTCATTAAAAAATATCTGCAAATGATTTACAGATAAATGATAATTTGGCTTGCCATATCTGTCTATCAAGCAATTCCCAGAGCTTACATGATCACTATAAGTGTTTTCTATAGTTACAAAATAACAGCTCTTTCAGACTGCTTGGCAGGCCAAAGTCATCACAAAACTTGGCACTGTGGGTTGAAGAGCAGTGCAGGAGTTATAGTTTTGTTGATTGTCAGAAGAGTACATGTTACATTTTCTAAGGATATTTTTAAAACAGGCAATGTAATGGGTCACAATTTGATGTATGTCACCAAGGAACCTTAAGTCACTGCGTTATACATTTTTATCTAAAAAGAAATAGGCGTCCTGTAATTCTTATTGATAATGATGCTGGGTGCAGCCACTGTGCAGAGCACTCTGACGGCATGCTAATGGATCAGTCATTCAGTGCCATGGTAATGAGCCCTGGGCTAAGAGAAGTTGCCTGATTCTCACAGGCTCGGGGGTGACGTAGTGGGAACAGGCAGCCCTACTCCCTCAGCCCCATTCAAACGCAGCCAAGCTTTAGCACTCAGTGCAGCTAATGGGTTCTGTGTGTGTGTGTGTGTGTGTGTGTGTGTGTTTGTGAATGAAATGGAACTTTGTTAGCGGGGGCTGATGTCACCCTCCTGTCAGACAGATCTCGATGTGAGGGTTAGGGTTAGGCATACTGAGTATTCTTTGTCCTTTTTCATTTGTGCTGCACTGCACAACAGCATCAAGTACATGAGGTTGTTTTGCCCACCAGCTGCAGATGAAGGCTGTCCTCTTTTGTGAATCGGAGTTTATAGGGTTTGAAATAGCTTCATATTTTTGGGAGGGTGTGTTATAATGCAGATGGAGTCTGTGGCCTGATTGCCTTGTACAAGTTTAGCTCGGGAGGGTCATTTTGCAGTTTACCGTGTTTTGTTTATGCATTTACTGTGTTTAACCACACTCCACCATGCTTTCACTGTGCTTTCACAGTGCAATACTACACTTTGCTATGCTTTATTAGATTATTAGACAACCAAATATACATGCCAAATCTAACTCATTAGGAACTTTTTGGATGCAAATTTAGCAGTCTCACTCTCCATCTTTGCATACCCTGAAGAAATTGCAATCAGCAATCACCGAGGAATGGCCATGCATATCCCTCCTGAACTATTTAAAAAAACATGCAGACTTGTCATGTTGAATCAGTGCTGATCTAGTTACACTTTATGGTCCTTCACCTCAGTTATAGTTTTCCTCCAAGCCTGTAATAAGACTCCTTTATGCTGTGGGGGTAACAGACCCAAGATCTTGATGTAATACTAATTGATAACAGGAATATCCTCTCTGGTTTTGCAAAATAGCCCATTTCACAACATCCTCCCACTCAAGTGAGTGTTTATGGGGGGGGTGGTATTAAGCAACTATTCTCATTTACAGTTCCTAACAAGACTTGCTGCACCCACAGAGGAAAGTTCTCAGCTCTTTCAGAGGAGGAAAGTTTGTTTTTCATATTGCTGAACCAACTATAGACCGCAGTCATTCTATAGGGGAGCATGTGAGACGTGGCTCGTGATACTAGGACAGTGTTGTGGGTTACTAGTGACGACCTAGCAGTTCACAAGCCCTGCAGCAACTGAAACTAGCAAATTGTCCAAATATCTTTTCATTCTCCTCAACTTGGAAAGTGATAAAGACTTTTATCTACTGAATTATTCAAAACCACTACCTTCCACACTGCAGCCCAGCACCCAAAACACTGAGCTATCTCCAGTTTCATATCTGTACCTATTTCATCCCGAAAATCTTATTTTTAGACAAAAGTGGCAGTTTATCATTTCTGGATATAGAAATCAGTTAAGAAACATCTATAGTTACTGTGATAAAAGGAGGTGGGGGTGTCATGTTGCAAGCACCATTCGCTTCATCAATTATTTATCCAATTAAAAACCCTATCGGCTCTGGAGGACAGTATGTATTTTCACAACCCATTCTATTCATGTTGTTAATTATGCAGGTGTGCACTTCTTTAAACACACACACACACTCACACACTGGCAGACGCAGGCTCTGCCGAGAACAAATATTGTTTCTTTTATCATTCATGCCAAGAACACAACGCACACCGTGCCAGGGACTGTGTAAAGACCTATTTGTTTAAACAATACACATTGTGAAGACAAGGGGCAAACAAGGTTTTTTCATTATTCATTTCCCCCACAGTTACAACCTGGGGAGTAATTCATACATCAGCAACCTTTAGTTTACACAATAGCCAGTGCCAGCATGCAGCCTGAATCTGTACACCACAATTAGGTTCAATAATCTAATAATGGCTCACATTCATATGTGCTTTTTTATACACTGAATCAAGTGTTATAAAGTACAGGTTCAGTGACTGCAGTCATTAGACTTAGCAAGATCCCCTACCAGAAGTGGGAAACAATGGCCGTTTTCATGCCTGTTTTACTCTTGTGCCAGTTGCTATGGTGTGAGGTTTTTTGTAACAAAGCATTATATCTCCTTCAGTCACTAATTTTTAATTTTTACAACTGTTTTGCTGGAACTCTTTGGCAAAACATATATGCAATGTAAAGTATAGCATGGGTAGGAAACTGCAAATGGTACAATTGTACAATCCATGACTTAAGTGGATACAACAGGTGTCTTAATATAAGACAATGTCAATTATCGAGATGTAATGCTCACTGCATAGGGTAGTTAAGAGAAGCTTCAAGTTCGAAGGGGTTTGATATTTTTTCCCAATTTTTCTTACCTTTTTTTTTTATAACTTTTGCAACTGAGTCACTCAAGGTTTCAAGCAGGTCCCAGAGATGAAAGCAGTCCAGAGCAAGGTCATTGTTCCCTGGGCTGTTATAGGCTCCAATGTAAATAGATAGCTTTGCTGTCAAATATTTTATGACCCAGTATAAAATAAATGCAGTAAAATAACTGAAATCAAAAGAGCCACTTCATATCGCAGCCTATTTTTAGTTGAGTAAATAGTTCCATTTAAATCAGTTGATATTCTAATAGGTTAAAAAAAGACTAATGCACACAGACTAGAGAACATCAAAGGGCTTCATTTTAAATGTACCCAGTTTTAGCTCTGTGCTGGAGTTAAAAATGAAAAATACAAACATTCTGTTCATAGCTAATGCTAATGCAGTGTGGCACTTGGTAAGGAAGGAACATCCTGATCTGAGAATTTGAATCTGATGAGAGAGCCCTGTCCCTTCTCTTAAGTCTTCATCCCAGGCTGTGGTCCTTCCGGGATGAGAATGGAGTTGTAGCCTTGCTGGATTTGCAGTTATGAATTCTTTGATTCCTTGGGATTAGTTGGCCATTTTTATTTGATGAATAAAATGTGCACCGACTTGATAATTCATGTAACTCCACAGAAAAAAAAAAAAAAATATATATATATATATATATATATATATATATATATATATATATATATATATATATATATATATATATATATTGCATGTGACGTTTCTAACATTGTAATATCCATAACCAAAAACACTGCGGGAGATGTTTGATCCTTTGAAACATGAAACTTCAGTTCCTCCCAAGAAGCCTGTGGGCACAAGTTCGAAGTCTTCAGAACAAGTTCCACAGTGAAGCTCCTGGGAGTTCTGTTTCCCTGCCAGACTGGCATAGTTTTAGTATCCAAGTTACACCCTGTGCAAACAGATATAAACAGAGATGATCTGTGCCATCACACATGGTTTTTCATGGGCGCTCAATAAACAATTTAGCAAAATAACAAAAACAAAACACTTCCTTTAGCAGCAGTACCATCTCTTAGACTCAAAGAGCCTTGCAAAGGGGAGGCTTTGTATTTTACTCCACGGTCCAGCATTTAATCCTTTTCTTACAGAATCTCCCACCTGGGATGCAGTGAGGTACTTTATCAGTGCATTGCATTTATCTATATTTAGGAGATAAAATTGTGGCACTGGGAAGGGACATTCTCTCCAAGTTCAGCCCCCTTCCAGTATTTGGGTTGCTATTTTAGACAATGGAAAATCAGACATCTGATTGAAATACAGAGCGACTGCTTTTCATCACCTGCCTGAGACATTATAAAAATGCATCCAAAGCCATATTGATAGGCAGTAGGAGCTATCCCCAGGTAACCTGAATATTGCTCAGAGGGGTATCCTCTGCATGCTGGTCTACCTGCTTTAACTGCTTCTTACCTCGGGCCACTTTTTAATGGGTAACTTTGCACTGTGACCTACCTGCTCCAGAGTGTATCTGGTGGTTTTATGGAGTTGTTTACAGTACACATTGCACAGGAACTGCTTTCACATTAATAAGTAACCTGAGGCATTAGTGTGTTACCAAGCGCTCTGTGGAATCGACACCCAGCTTACATTATTTACTGTACGTGCATGTGAGTAAACTTGCAACTGAATTGAGGCTTACAAGCCTAGTAGTAATGATTTGTTGTCAAATAGCCAACACTGGAGACCATGAGCAAGAGGAGATAACCACGGCTTTAAAATCAGTTTTTAGCATTAGCAACACTTTATATAGAACATTCAGCACAATGGTAATGGGGCCATTGTTAATGTTAAGGTAATTTTAAGGTAATGGACAAAGTCTTATTTGGACTGTTCTTTATTAAAGCCCCCATGTATGGAAACAAGGTGCATGAAAAGACTGCTAATTATAATTTGCACAATAACCTTAAGTTCCCTTCACAGCACCTGACACCACCAGGTAAATTAAGTAGTCATGGTGCTGAATGCAATATACTGCTGACCGTAACCTACAGGATATGATAGTGACTCATTGCAGTTCACTTATACGGTAGCATTTTCTTGGTAATAATGAATAATGGGTGACTACGGTTAGTCAGTCACTGTAGAAAAATTGAAACTGGGCTGACTCCACACGATGGATCACACTGGACCCTGAAGCTCACTTAAAGCCTAAAAATGGATTAATATGAGCACCTTTGTTTCCAAGACTAGATCCTGTACATAAACTTGACATAATCAAAAGTAACGTAAAACATACTGTACAATCACAAGGTTCCTGCCTAAGTTCATTCACTGTGTCGCTTTATCGTTACTGCAGACTTATTGTGACTTGTAAGGCTAACGTTAGTTGAGTTAATGTTAGACGACCATGCCACCCCAGCTAATATTACGCCTGTAGGACGAGGCCTGTGTTGTGGTGTGGCTTGTTTGCTCATCTCTGGCTCAGTAAATAGCTGCATGCTGCTGCTGGGAGCACAAGGCCAGTGACTGCTGTTGAAACATTAACCAGTCGGAGGCTGGACTCTGCCTCTAGCGGCCCGCGTTTGTGTGGGGAGGTTGGAGGAAGTCTGGCTTTGCATAATCAAGGGGAGAGAAAAATAAGAGCAAAGAGATGAAGGAAAAAAGGGTAGAGGTGGTCCAGTGGGTAAAGTACTAGAATTTCACCTCCAGAGGTCTGCGTTAGCATCTGGTTTAGCTCACAAGCTCTCAGTGGACAGCAGTGTAAGAAGTCTTGCTATGAAGTGCGAGCCCTGCTCCGATTAAAGAATTTCAGTCTCCACTGCACCTTTAATAAAGCACCAAAATCTTACAAAAACTTAAAGCAATTAAAAAGTAACACATATGTGAAAAGCCACAGCTGAAAGTGAATGGGCACCAAAGCCAATACACAGCTTGGGTAATCCAGATGCCAAATCAACAAACAGAAAAAAGTACTGGGGTGTAAATAAAGGCCAACAAAAGAACAGAAACCTGAAGGAAGAGAACCTCTGGAAGCGATTTCTGCAGCCATTAGCCTCCAGTTCACAAACCCCTTATCACTGGCCAATACAAGCTCGTACCAGTGGTTACTGCAATGCAGGGAAGGCAAATGGAGAGGATTGGTTGGCAGGTACAAACAGTATCTCCATCAGAAATCTATGAAGTTAACAGTCCATACAGTGCAGACTGCACCCTTCCACTATGTATTTTGAGCTGGAGGCAGTTGTATTGCTCGTTAATGTGCCATTCTAGAGAGTGTTTTTTGGAGCATGTATTATTAAAGTACTTCATGACAACAAAGGATAGGCAAGAAAGGAGTGTGTGTGTGTGTTTCAGTGAAACTGAAGGTTCAGGAAAGCTGCGCTCATCATGAAAGTGCAGTATCATGATTGGAGTGCTCCTTAGTATATGCCTAGGGATAGAAGCAGGTACATTGCATCCAAGGCCTGTATGTAGGTTTGAATGAGAGCCTAAGGGACTAGAATGGTGATGCAAATATATATATTTTTAAGGGAGAGGTTTCGTAGAATTAAATACAGCTAGTACCTTTTTATATTCCTTTTTAAAATGTGTACAGCACAGTGTGTTGATTGTAATGTATTTATGCATTGCTGATGTGGAAAATATGATTGAATGACGACATTAATGTTTTAGTTTTAATTCCAGTTTTGAGTCAGTGTGGTTATAAACAACAGAGAAGTCATGCTTAGGACAGACGATATTTATTTAGGAACACAAAAAAAATGATAAGTTAATTATTTATCAGGTAGTCCACAAATATTGTGGGAATGGTATCAATACAGTCATAAAGAGTAAAAGAATACATACAAGGAAACTATTCAGGAACAAGCAATCCTAAAGGTAGCCCAATAAGAAAAAAAAACCAAAATGGTTTGTTGGTGTTCTCAGTCTTACCAAAAATGCTTATTTAAAAAAAAAAAAAAAAAAGACAAATATTTCTGTTTTTGTCTTTTTGGTTTTTTTAGAAATAAATGGACAGTTAAAACCTAAAACCAACTTCCAGAGAAAAAGTCGTCCCTGAATATGCATAATTTCTTTTTTAAATATGTTTTTTTTTACCCTTCCCTCCTAAAAAAAAAAATCAATCCTAGTAAAATAATTATTATTTGTTTATTTAGCAGACATCTTTATCCAAGGCGACTTACAGAGACTAGGGTGTGTGAACTATGCATCAGCTGCAGTGTCACTTACAACAACGTCTCACCTGAAAGACGGAGCACAAGAAGGTTAAGTGACTTGCTCAGGGTCACACAGTCAGTCAGTGGCTGAGCCAGGATTTGAACCGGGGACCTCCTGGTTACAAGCCCTTTTCTTTAACCACTGGACCACACAGCCTCAATAATATTGAAAACATCTGTTGTTTTAAAAAATATTAAAATTCAAGTTAAACAAAACAAAAAAAAACATCCTGTAGTTCATGTGCGTGAGAAACACTTTTTTTTTTCTTTTTTAAAAAATGCATCATTTTGTAATTTAAAAATAAAGTATAGTGTGTACACTTGAGCAAGTCATGCAGGTGGCACATATTTTTACAGAGAGAAAAAAAATAAACTAACAGTAGTCTGTTGTTGTTTCTAGATGCTAACCTACCCCCCCAAAAAGAAATATTTTACAAACCAAAAGAAAATTAAACAAAGATTTGAAAACACCTATCTGCAATCCCTGCAGAAATTTTTTTTTTTTTTTTTTTTTTTACAATGTGTAAACCTTAACCTATTTGCCTTGCTCTAATAAATCGCATGTGTTCTGCCTGATGAAGAGCAGAGACAAGAATTAAAACAGTTATTATTGGAACCCAGTGTGTGATAGAAAACAACTAATCCCTGATTGGTTGGCTTTAGAAAGTCAGGTGACTGCAGCACCGCAGCATTCCATGATGCCACTGGGAAATTACGTCTCCAGGATGGTTCTGTCCAAAGTCTTTAACATAAAACTAAAGTTACTCTTCATGCAAACACTGGTACTGCAGGTCTTGTATTGGACAAATACACTGGCTCTCCCCCCAAAAATATAAAAGTTGTTTAAGACCACCTGAAGTTTTCTCCTTGGGTTAGCTGCAGCATGACACAAGTTGGTTTCTTTAAAAAATGAAAAAAGAAATCTTATTTGACTGTTGTCCACGTCGCAATGGCTCCTTGCTTCCCCCTTCCCCCATCCCCCATTATTCTCCAAAAATAAAGAAAAATGAGAGCCCCCTCCCCCCGACTGCCCCGGGTCCAGGATCTCATCTCTCCGCCTCCATTGTGACGCTGGCCTTCTGTTCAGAGGTGGCCTGCTGGGTGACTGTGGTGGGCCAGCCAGGAGGGGGCGCCTGCGAGGGAGGCTGCCCTGGAGTCCACAGTCCCTGCTGGCTGGGGGGTGGGGGGGTCATGGCCCAGCTGACCTGAGGGGGGGGTGAGGTGGTCATGGAGGCAATGGGGCTGCTGCTGGTGAAGCTCTCTGAAGCCTTGAGCCGAGCAAACATGGTGAGCGCGTCCGGGAAGTTGGGAGGCGTTGCCGGCGTGTTGGCTGGAGTGCACATCTGCAGGTAAGAGAAAGCAAGAGAGAGCAATGACTGTTTCAGTAGGTGTAAAGGGACAGGCATGAAATGCACTGCCCAGTGACCCACATTATTATTTGTTTATTTAGCAGACGCCTTTATCTAAGGTGACTTACAGAAACTAGGGTGTGTGAACTATGCATCAGCTGCAGAGTCACTTACAACAACGTCTCACCCGAAAGACAGAGCACAAGGAGGTTAAGTGACTTGCTCAGGGTCACACAGTGAGTGAGCCAGGATCTGAACTGAGGACCTCCTGGTTACAAGCCTTTTTTTTAAACCACTGGACCACACAGCCTCCTTACACATAGCTCATAACCTGCTCGCTACTGCAGAACTCTTATTGGGATGTCAGAAGCTCCTCAATAAGAAAAAAGCTCCAGCCACAATCCTAAAGGAAATAGCATGGATCTGAAAACACCTTGTTCTCAGTCCCAGCAGGCCGCACTGACATTCCTTCTACATCCTTAAACTGTTTATTTTTTTGTTCTCAACAGCTTCCCTTTGATGACCTCACTTCACCACCCTACATGACCCCATCCAACCCCTATTGTCCATCCTGCTCCAGGGCCTCAAATTCCTAAACATGGAAATGGGAGCAATCGGCTCCACTGCGCTCCCTGCCAGACAGTAACCTCTGTTGTTCAAAACACAGCGCAGCTCATCTAGAAACTAACACATTCGCTCACAGTTTAGAATTCCACTGACCAAGGACAAAACGCTTTGCTTAGCACCAATACTCTGATTGCATTTTAAGAACGGCGCCACTATTCTTCTAGCGGTATCAAAAAATGCTAAATAAGAAAACAAAAAAACTATGATAAAGATAACTGTTGTGGGCATTTTATGCTGTGCTAGCATTAAATAACCGCACATAGTTATGATAAAGATAGCCAGGTCATAATTAAAATCAAAATCTAGGGCAAGGACCTAACAGTACTTAAAAACCTTAAAATGGACAATATAATTACTGTACACTTTATAAATATTTTCTTCGATTACAACCATAATATATTTTACAAGGAGAAGACACAATACATTGTAGCATCTTGCTTGGCAGACACTAAATATTGATATTTTAAAAACTTTTCAACTGCATTGGATTGCACTGGTCCACAGTCAGGTATCATTTTATCGCTTATTCAGTACCCTTTCTATTGTCTCTGCTAATGTGGGAACAACCTTGAATTTAAGTGCATGGAAGAGATATTGATCAGCCCTTGCAGCCTGTAAATAAATTGGATTCCAAGTGGTGTCATTTAAGTATTCTGTCCGTCTCCTCCACTCCCTCCCCCCCTGCCGTTCTCAAGTCCCAAAGCACAGTGTGCTATCATGACCCTGTCACTGACTCTACCAGATCACAATTCCTGCCATCTTGTCTATACATTAGCACCTCTCATCTTCACAGGATTAGAACTCCCCTACATAGGTATTGCATTGCACTGTTAATGCGATTCAGACCGTACTTTGTTTGGCATTTTATTTCAGGAAATTCCTTGCAATCATTAAAACTTGATCTCTGGTCCTGCTCTAGGGTAAAGAAATCTCTGTTTGCAAGCCATGCTCTCAGGTAGTGTTGCACTTCCTTGGTCAATTCACCTTGAGTTAGAAATTGTCCCACCCATTCAACTCCCTTTTCTGTCATTAGCAAACCAGCTGCTTCCTTTTTTGATGGACAAAGTTTCAGCCAGTAAGAGCTCAAATCAGCAACAGACTTCCAAAGTAAGGGATGGAAACTGAGAATCTTTTGCAGCGCTAAATACTATTTGTTAAAATGAAAATGCATGCTTGCTTTAACATGTGTTTCTTTGAAACTAGCACATTTAAGATCAATGCAGCAAATGCATGTACACCACATGTTTACTGCAACCACTTTAAGAACACCAGGTTTAGATCGCTGAACACCACAAGTCACAAGACAGCTTCTTGTGGTTGGAAAGTGAAAGCTCAGACGCTGATCTGCTATCTAAAAATCTGCCACCAACAGAAAACTGACAGGGAGAGACTGGGCCGGGTGCGATAGATTTGAATTGGTTTCATGCAGTTATCGCTGTTTGACAGAGCTCTGGTCACTTGTGTTTAATATTTAATTTAAATGCACACACTTTTAAGAAGGTGTACGTTTGTGATCGACAACATGCTGCTAGTTAAAAGCACTCTCAGTTCCTTATTTTAGACACAAATCATGCAATGGCTTTTTCAAAAAATATTAAAAAACAAAACATTTTTAAACCGTGTGATGAAAGGAGGGGTTGACTGAAATACTCAATGTTTGTGCTTCGTTTCTAATGAAGCAGCATTTTAAAGTCCCTGTTTGTTTTAACCCCTCCCCCCCCCACTCTCCCATTTCCATTAGCTAATCTCCCTCATTTTCCCTTTAATCCGTTCACAATGACAGAGTAGGAGTTATTTCACTCTCAATCACTGCCACACAGAACTCTCTATTGTGTGCAACTAATTCACAAACTCCCCCTCCCACAGTCTGTCACGTGACAGGCTGTGTCTCACACAGAACCGTCTCGTAGGTTTTTAGAGATTTTAAAGTCACTGCAACAGCTCTGTGTAAATCAACTTATCCCTACTGCATTGTGTCCACATTTTTTTTTTTTAAAGGACTGAACTGCATTCATTCGACATGTTTAACTTTGTTTATAAGGGTACATTACTTACTTTTGTATCAACTTGCCGTACAGTAGGTTTCTCTTTGAACACACTATTAACCCATTAAGTGCCATTGTCCTCATTTGAGGACAGGCTGCACTGTAGCCATAGTAACAAATGACCACTCACTGATGTTCACATGGTCAAGCACCCAACAGGCCTTCTTAACTTAAAGTTAACTAGACGTTGATCCGTTATTTGTGTGGATGTATTGTAAGACTTGGATTAAATGGAATTAAAACCAAGTTTATAATTGGGATTAGGCAAAAAAAAAAAAAAGAGAGAGAACTTGCGTTGGAGAACTGAATGCCACACTGAAGGGAACACCAAAGATGATCCGAATTCAACCTTTGTTAACAGTCCCTATCAACTTCGTGGACATGTAAGGACATGCACATTTAAATGACCTATTTTCTACAGTTCATTTTTTATTGCGTTTGGACACAGATAGTGAGCCAGGGTTATGTGTTTTGGGGTAGCTGTTCATTTGCAACTGCTTTTCTTTTTAATGCTGTTGTTTCCATTGACATACAATAAAGGTTATATCAAGGCTAGGTTTCTTGATCAAAATCAGCACCATTTAGTACATACTAGCTACTGTAACTCTTTAGCACACAGCAGCCATCGTTTGAAATGATCTACACTTTGAAAGTCCCTGGGCAATATTTTAAAGAACGGTGTCATGACAAATTCCACACCTCGCTGAATTTTGCATTACTTTGATATGAGCATGCATCACTGTTTCATGGAATTTTGCCTGTGTGATTACTTACGCTATTAAATGTAGTCATCGCTGTGGTTTACTGTGAACTTTCGATATTACAAACTGAATGTACTTTTTAGACATCATATTTTACATATACATTATATATATTTATTTATATATATATATAATATATATGAGAGAGACCGTGAGAGAGAGAGAGAGAGAGAGAGAGAGAGAGAGAGAGAGAAGGTATATCACACACAAACAAATACATTTCTTTCTACACAGCTGAAGAAGGGATTTTGTTCAAAAAGTCATGAAATACATTTTTGTTTAAACCTTTTGTGTACATCCAAAAAAAAAAAAAAAAACCTCATATTTCCTTTTTGTACACTGCAGTTATACCTCCTTCAAACCTATATATACCTCCTTCAAACCTACATTTCATTTGTATTAGAAAGTTCACAGTTAAACTACAGCGATTAATAAATTAATAGCGTAAGAAAATCGCAAAGACAAAATTGAACAAAGCACTGACGTATGCACTGCTCATCCTAGATCTCATTTAGGTTCTAACCCTGACCCTCAAATACAGAAGTGACATCCAAGCAGCTTTATCTTTCCTGTAAAACTATATGCAGTTCAGAAGGTCAAGGGTTCAGAAACTTCAGATATGACTCCCTAGCTGTGAATAGGCACCTTGTGCAAGAGAAGAGCCTCCTGGAGAAGCAGCAAAGTTGGACACTGAGGGCCTTCTGATACAGATTTTGCCTATCTAGGCTTAAATAAAGAGATTGCATTGTGTGTAGACTGGGCCATACTGTTATTACCCCATGAATCAGGCATGGAAAAAGCAGAGGTCTGAGATTTACCCCATAGGACATGGAGACTTGATAGAGGACATACAATTACAATAACAGATCAATGAATCACTTGAATGAGCGATTTCCAAAAGAAACATTCTTGACCATTACACATCAAAGCAGCCAGGATACTTCTTTCTATTTCAATGAAACTGAGGGTGTGAAATATTTTCTTAAGCTTAAATCCAGTTAAAAGCTAGCTAGGACTAGAAACAGAAGACAAGCAGCAAGGCATCAGAATTCAAGATCAAATCCCGTTTGCCCAAAAATCAGAGGCTAGAAATCAGACATGTTTGTTCTCAACTTCAGTACAGTAGCTTGCGTTGGAAATGTACAGAGCCTGCTAACCAATATACATGCTCGCTGTAACCTTTGAAACACATTACACCACACCCCGAGACAAAAAAAAAAAAAAGGTTTTCATTCAAGTCTGAGAGGAAGGTGTCATCCATGACTGTCACCAGGCAATCCTTATACCATTGTGGGTTAGAGCTAAACAAGCTTTACTTAAGGTTACATGAGGCGGCTCATTATTATTATTATTATTATTATTATTATTATTATTATTATTATTTTTATTAATATTATTTTTATTATTATATACAAGATTATGTAAACCTGCTGACTGTAAGGTTTGAAACTGGGCAGACTGATTTATTTATAGGGTACTGCAAGAAGACATTTCAGGATTGGCTTTGTAATATAGTAAGCCACCAAGAGTGAAAGCCAGGGGTGGGCGTAGTTTCAGTAATGTACCACGACGCAGCCTGTCAGGAGTGCCGTTCTAACTGAAAGGATCCAACTGGTGCAGACTGGACCTTCATAAACTAAAGTAACACTCTTCACAAGATAAAGCTAAAAGTACCACTGTCCTCTAGCGCATGCCAGTTTAAAATCAAAAGGACTCGGATTTGCTTTCATTACTGAGCATTACCTCTGCCCTTCCCCCTCCCATCCACCATCTGCAGATATGCATGTAACACTGAATTTGAAACTCTCGTTCGAAACACTATAGATTAACAAGCCTTCGTTTTTTAAGGTTATTGAATTTTATACAACAGTATCGGTAATCAGAAACATACTCTTGCTCGTTTGACCGTTTTCCTGGATTTGTTGGGGAGGGAATGCACTCATTTTACAATTTTGCTTGTTCAGTTGTAAAGGTCCTGGTAGCTGTCTCCACCAAAGGTCTCATATAAATCAATATTGCATATACTAAAGCTGAAAGAGACAGATCGGCTCTACAAACAGCTTACTGAGGAAAGGTCTGCAATATCTTGAACTGAAGGCTCACAAGAGAACTGGCTACAGACTCTCGCAGCTCACCTCAACCCCAACCTGAACACCCTCTGTCATTCAGTTCTGGGCCTCTCTCAAGCAGTGTGACAAATATGTCATAATGTAAGTAGCTGGCAAGGTCAAACAACCCAACTTGTATCCATTGTGCCCTGAGACTGACTTGAACCCAGGCCTCTGGGGGGGTGAGAAGCTAGTGTATTAGCCTGCTGTACCACTTTGCCCCAACAGTATCAAACCGGAACTCATTTACATTATGGATTTTGATGGTAGAAACCTGTATACATATCAATCTGATTGATACAGCCTTCTTAGATTTTATGCATTTCATTTCTTAAATTTAGTGAGCCCAAATGTATCCTGTTTGAATTCTTGCAAATTGCCACCATATCCCATTTAAATCCCATGTCCATAAAATATAATGAATGGCGCCTGCATACTAGCTTAACCACAAAGTTTACAAGTGAAACGTCAATACCATGATATCTATCTTTAATTTCCTACAGAAGTGAACTGAGTAAATAAAAAAGATTAAAAAAAAACGATATTTTAATGGAGGCTATCAACCCCAGTATCTACACAAACAGAGGCTGTTTTTCACAGGCATGGAGCAAAGTTTAATAATTAAACACTCCAAACTACCTCTGGTCACAGAAGGGTTCTCTATGAAATCAACAAGAGCAGGTTAACCTTTAAGGCTCTCAGCAAGTTCCTGTGAGTGTGTGTGTGTGTGTGTGTGTGTGAAAAACCGTCCTATAGATATACTGGTATATCTCCCTGTTGAAAGTTTCTTTCCTGATGGGTAAAACAGTATTTTATTTAGCTACTGTTCCGTTGCCTGGTGCTTCCACATCCAAGATAGCACACAATTACAAATGGGCCATTCCGGGCAACTGACTTTACTGCATATTTCCACAGGCCACCTGGGTATGGAAAAACAGACTGCCGTTCATTGCATAGCAGTCTGATCCATTCCAGATTTGACTTATTATTCACAGTGAACAGGCTGAGGTGTCTTATTGCCATCCCAGTAACACATCCAGTGTACCTTGGCCTCCAGGAGAACTTGCCCAGTGGAGCAGCTTTGTGTTCATGTTTGAATCCCGTTATTACCCCAACGCTGCCGCAGAGCGCTCGCATATTTGGCAGGGGAACTGCTTGGACAGAGCCTCGGCTGGAGCATTACTGTGCTACAGTGACATGGCAGTTAGCTCACATCTGGATTTACATTGACACAAGATATCTATCCAGCCAGCCAGCCAGCCAGCCAGCCCACAACATTCCGGAAAACTCTATTCCTAGGAACTCTCCTCCAGCGGCCGAGCCTGATCCAACACAGCCAGCTGGTGTTGGCTTTCAAAACAGCCACACACACAGCTGGGCTCCCAGCTTTCGTTTCTGATCGGTTGGAAGATGCTTCTGCATCCAAGAAATTAAATATAGATATGCAGTAGCATTATCTCAAAACTAATACTTTTTTTTTTTTAATTCACCCAAATATGACTGTATTTTACTCTTACATGTCCACGAAGTTGATCTATGTACTGTATTAACCAAGTATTCATTACAAAGACACAACATGGGTGTTAAAGAAGTGCACTAGTATTGCCAACTACGTAAATATGATTCATTGATAGTTAACAAGCAGATTATGATTCATTCAAAAAATTTCCCCAAGACAGTAGCCTAGTTTAGTTAGCAATGCTTCCACCTCCTATTAAACATATTTAATTTACTCCTCCGTGGCGAACCGACACAAACAAAATGATGCAGACGAACCCATCTGAACTGAATTACACAGCCCCAACAGGCAGGAAGCAGTATGTTCTGACCATCATCTATGAACAAGCAGAGAAGTTCCTGTAGCATGTTCTGAAGTCCCCAGTGTGTTCAGACAGTGTGTTGGAGGAGCCAATATAAAAGTCTTTGGAGTCACGTATATTACAACATTCATACCCATGGAATGGACTGCATCACCACCGCAGCTACTGAGACGGAGAATCACACAGCACTTAAAGACACCACTTCTGATTCTTTTTTTTTTAGGATCATGAATGAAAGTACAGTTAATTCTCATTTGACCAGCTCACCATTAATACCCTCTCTGTCAGCCTCTTTTAATCTGACTGTTACATGCTGTGGTAAAAGCTTGGGAAACTTGGGGGAAAAACCGTAAATAACAAGCTGTCTGAGAGCACAATAAAGCTGCCTTAGATTACTTCAGCATTGCTGGGGATCAAGTCCACCCAACAATGGCCATCACCATAACAGCACTTGTACCCTGATTGGGGATGGTTACTTTCAAGACAATAATGCACCCGTTCAGCGTGCCAGAATGTTGTGCCAATGGTTTAAAGAAATGTTTGAAATGAACTTGAATGCCTACCTCCCCTGCACCAGCTGCACCTAATGGATTAACATCCCTTGAGACAATTTCCAGCGCGTTGTATTGTCTGTGCCACCTCATGTTAAGGTGTGATCAGGGTAAACAGTTATGAGGTGCAGGTCATAATGAAGTGGCCAGGAGGTGTAGAAAGCTCAGCAAAGTGCACTAGAAGGCGTTATCAAAGACGGTTTTCAGAACAACAATGAAAGCGCCTGATTTGATTCATGCACTGCAATTTACTTCCCCTTTTTTATTTCACTATTCATCTGCACACAGTGGCACATCACAAGTGGTGCGCTGAAATCTTTTCCTAAGGCTGTTCATTAAAAAAAAAAAATAGAACATGCATATTACACAGCACAGAGGGAAATGAAGGTCAAACGATGGGAGTAGTCCCCAAGATCTTTAACCCTCTTCCAGCATTTCAAATACTATAGATCTGATTAAGTATAAGGCAACAGACTAAATACTGCAAAAACAGAAGTGTGTGTGTGTTTTTTTCCCATTAATGGGCAGCTTTACAGACAACGAGAAGCAACTCCCTGACCTAAGCAGTAAGCTGAAACTCAACTACCGAATCCTATTACCGCGCACCTTATCCATTTAGGAGAGACAAGACTTCATGCATCTACACATTATAACAAGAGCGATCTGGTTTATGAACTTTGACCTGTTCAGTAGAAGGAAAACAATCTTGAGCATCTCTTCTATGGAAAGTACTTGTAATGTTCATGTGGCTTGGCAATGTGCTCTATTTGAAAAGCGGAGGGGGGGGAGAGATGACAATAGGAGAATTCCTTCCTGTGTTGACAGTACTCAAGCCCTTTGTCAGTCCTGCACCATCCCTTCCTTCAGCTACTTGTGCAGGCCTGCTGTGGAGCCATTTTCTGGGCTCTGAGCCGCGTTTCCTGTTGGAATCAACGGTGCTGTCTGTGTTTACACAGGGTGAACACAGCCCAGCCTGCCAGGGAGAGGAGCCACAGAGAGAAAGAGCGTGCATGAATGGTACAGGATGTAAATGAAACTGACATGGGCCACTTCTGAAAGGAGAGCCTGTGTAGACAGACCGCAAGAGAGCAATTTCGCATCTCCTTTCACCCTTCACTCAACAGACTGGGATCTTCTGTTTTGAAATGAAAACAAGCTTGCATGATGCAGAGACATAATTCTTAATACAGTAAAATACATTCCGATAAGGCTACAGTTTCTGACCATCTCGTAGGGAAAACCTTAAACTTGAAGACCATTTTTATACGGTCACAGTTGTTCTTATTGGTGTTTAAACTGTCTTTAATTGATAAGAGCTTTTATTGTATGGTACAAAAACACAATCAAAAAAAAAAAAAACACACTTTTGAGGACACAGATATGTTTTGCTAATGAATGCGTTTCTTTACCATCTGGCGAAAAGGATCACTTTGATATTGAAAGCTATCTTACTTCAAAATGTTTGCTTGTCCAATAAGGTCTCACAGGTCTCCATTTTGAATGTAATTAGATAAATATTCATTGGTTGTCTGGTTTTGGAATAGACAATTGCACTGTATGGGAAAAAATGATAGTAAACGACACCAATATATAAATGTATCTGTTTATCTTGTCTAAGTTTTATATTACAATTTGTCACGCATGTGCAGTACACTGTTTTAATCTGGAATTTCTATTTCTTTTAATCTTCATTACTCTTATCCCATGATGATCTACGAGTCATGTTTTCTTATCTATATCCTTATATATTCCTTATCTATAATCCCAGATGAAGTCTGGGATATTATACTAGTGAGGAAGACTTGTCTCCATGTACACTGCATGCATCCTCGTTATGGTTATTAGAGGATAAGTGCTTTGGTCTTTCCTTGTTTTAAGATACTGTTTTTTTATTTTTAAAGTTGTCAGTTAAGTGCAGCTTCTGTTTTTGAATTTGATTTTAACCAATCAATTCAGAGACAGGCTACTTTGCCTGGTAATCAGATCCACGTGTGTATCTGAACTGTAAAGTGTCCTGTCATCACAATCTGAAATTCCATTGAAAGTGAATGGCAGAGATTTGTCATAAAATGAGGGAAAAGTGGCCTTTTTTATTGCTCCCTAGGGGGTAGGGAGTGATCAGGAAGGGCACTGTGAAAAGGATGTCACCGTGATGTTTAACAAAAGCCAAAACACAGAATGTAGTGGAAATGTGCACATGGCTGTAGGTTTAAACTTCCTCTTTCTCAACCTGTACACAGAGTACTAGCACCATCAGAATTCATGTCAAGTTTAAAGACAATGCTCCTGTTTTAATATAAAGCCCCTCTGGAATGTCCAGGTTGATCATTGCTGCTGCACTTCCGGGATCACAGAACATACCAAGCATTGGCCACTGCGATACGTGCAGTTAGTTACGGTTACAATATAAGACTCTATTTACAAGTATCCAGAAAAAATACACAAAGAAAATACTAAATAAAAATCACACCCACCTCCCCCTTCCCCCTATGTGCGTGCAACTCTGACAAAGCACCAAGCTTATCTTCGGCACAACACACTGCTAACTGTAATCTCCAAGGGCACGGTTTTAAAACCTGATTAAACTTTAATGTGGAGCCAATCTGTCGTCCCTACTAGAGGCAACTACTCCTACCGAAGCTTGTAAAGGAACACACATTAAAGGGCCTCTGTAATCTAAATAAGAGAGAAGGGTTCTGCCGATCGAGACATTCTCACACGTGTGACGATAAAGGCTGGTTTTCTGTGCCATCCATTTGCGCTGCTCCCTCATGATGACAATGCTGTCCTTTAAAGGCAGAACCAGCTATAAGGCGTTATTCCTTCCATTTTCCCCTTTCATGCCATTTCACAAGGACCTGCATCCTCATTATAAAGCAGAACACATCTACTGTAGCGTGGTCTCTTAACAGCAGTGTTATAATGATCTGATTATTTACTTTTAACTCACACTGTTGCAATTCAGGGGCTGGTCTGAGCATTTGAAACATTGTCTTTTGTGACTTGAAAGGAGATGGAAGCCTTGTGCCCTTATGAGTTTTCTCACGTTGCATTTGCACAGCAATTTTGCACACTATATATTAAGCATTAACCGTGCTTTTTTATACACTTTGCTAGGCATTCACCCCCCCCCTCCCCCCCCAAAAAAGATTCCTTCAGCTATGACCCAGGGATAACACTTGAAATACAATCAGACATAGCCTGAAGTAATTCAATAAAACAAAATACAGATCAGATGCTAAACTCTCACCTACTGTAGTGTACACTAGATGCTTGTATTTCAGAAATAAGTAAGAGGCAATTTCAAGGCCACCGCGACCCACGTAGAAATGCAGTGTTTACACATGCAGTAGTGCAGCATGATACAGCCGTGTGGGAAGCTTGTTACAATGTATTATTATTATCCATTCTGGCTATTGCAAGACGTTTTCACACGCAATTCAAACTGTTTAAACTTACTACTGTCTCCTTTTAAATCATAATACTTGAATGAATTTGTTGCTTGAATGTTGCTTCCTGTTACGCTGGGACATGGTGCCAAAGAAACGCCCTAAAACAAGCTGGATCACCTCCTTTACCATGGACATTCACAATCAGGCATTTCCCTTGTTCGTTTTTTTGTATGAAGGGAGTTGCAGTAGTCTTTCTGCTGGTATCTTTCCTACTGTAGGATTTGCCTTTCTGGAACTGTGTGGGGATTTAAATTCTGTAGGATTGGAGACTTAAGAACCCTGCAGGAAATTCAACATTAGGAAACAGGTGATAACAGCTGTTATCCTTTTTTCTAATTAATTAAAAAAAAATCTATCCAAAAATTCACAATGATTACTTTATTATTTCTCCCTACTATTACATTTAAAGAAAAATATACAAGTTTTAAATGGACTCCTTTCAAACTGTCACAAATCTTAATAATAATAATAATAATAATAATAATAATAATAATAATAATAATAATAGTCTATAAATGATGTACTGTAACTAAAATGTTGATACAAAATAAATACAATATTTAAACTTAAACGTATTTAGGATTTGTAGGGGAAAGTGTAATCTCAACCATTTAAGATCATAACGACTGCTAATGAATTGCTACGTTTTTTTTTTTTAAATAAAAATCTTCAATGTTTCAAAACCTCATTTTTGCGTTATTACTCGACCCGCCATCCCATTTTTTTCCTGCATTCGTAACACTAATGCAGCTAAGAGTAACAGTAGCCTACATAAAGTAACGAAATAAAGGCCAAACCTTATTCCTGGCCTACATGTGACCACATAATTGTAATTCCTGATACCAGTATATGAAATACCAGTTTTTTTTTTGTTTTTTTTTTACTGTTGCAAATCCTGTAGATCGTGCAGCAGTGGATCACAACAGCTTTCCTGGTATTACTGAAAACATGTTTTTATAACTCAAAAAAGGAAATAAAACATTTTTCTCACGTCTTGACTTAAACGCGAAATTCAAATTAAACAATAGAACTAGTGTTCGTGTTTTTTTCTTAAGCAAACCAGTAGTGAGCCGAGCAAAAACGCGGATGTTTTGTGTCTTATCATTAGTAAGGGGGCCAAGTGTGAAACAGCAGTTCAACAAGTCATGTTTAAGGTTTTCCTGGAATTACCCTCCCCCATCACTTTAAGAGCAGAACACATTTTCAAACCCTGAATTATATAACCGAACTATAAACGAAACCACCTCCAATAGTCTGTAGAAACTGTTTTTGATTTGTGTTTATTTTTTGCTGCCTTACTTCCAAGCACAGTTCTTAACCAATATGTTATTTTACATGAAAGAAAAAAAAAGACAATACTGCATTCTAAACGTGCTGTCTGCGTGGTAGTACTTGTGTTTATTTTTTGGAAGACTCCTGGGCTCAACATGGCGGAGCGGCATTCACCATTTATGATAATAACCACAACACAATAACAATAACACACGCTTTTGTTTTTTTTAAAAAATACATACAAATAAAACTGCACATACCAGTAAATGTATAATAAGCAAATACTCACCATCTGATGGTGGTGACTGTACGGGATGTTGGTTTCTTGAAAAAAAGCACTAAGAGCAGTCTAAAAAGGAAAACAATGGTAAAAATCCTCTCGGGTATACAGCAAAAAACAACACAGTATAAAAATACTTTTAATATAATGTATATACAACATACCACATATTTGTTCTTAAAGAAAGGTATCATTTTTGTTATTGTGTTTTTGTTTTTGTTTTGTTTTTCTGTTGCCATAACCGGCACTTGAAAAACAAATTTCCTGCATGTATTGCCATTCTAGACAGTATAAATGTTGTAACAATTAAAACGGTCTTGATAAATAATAGTGTAGGTTACTACAAATCTATTATACTATCAGATTACGTTTGCATTGTTGTTATTTGGGAGAGGCTGCTTTACTGTGCGTTTACACATTGCCAGTCATTTATTTATAGTATTACTGCCCAGGTACTTAGAACCGTGTAAATGTGGAAATGGATTATCTATTCATGTGTAGCAGCCAATTTATGTTAAAACAATAGATAACCCAAATACAATGCGGTTAAGTGTTTCAATATTAAACATAAGGTTGTAAAACCAACTGCAAGGAATAATCAGTTACACAATATTTATATAAAGAAGTGGCTGTATATAATTATCCTCTGCTGTCCCACATTTGTATTGGATTTCTATATGCATATTAACAGCATGCAATGCAATTAACATGGTAGTCCTCGCTACATTATAATATATATATATATATATATATATATATATATATATATATATATACAGTACACACAGTGCCACACACTGTACAAGTCATACCTCAAATTGCCAATGTGCCGCTTGCAGAAGCTGTTTCGCCTGGTCCGCCGCGCAACCCGCGGTCAACACAAACTGATTGATCATGACTTGATGTTTGAGCTCGTCCATATTGACCGAGATCTCGGTTTTTGTATAGGTGTGTCTTTGCTGTTTTCCTTCTCTTTCTGCGATTCAGTCCCTAGGATTTTTCTTTTCTCAGTGATCCACCATTACAGCCGGCTGTGCAAACAAAAATATTTACTGTAGGTCCTGCAGTCTGGCGAGCCTGCCCCTGATTGACAGCTGACGGCAGTGAATGGGAGGGACGTCATAACTTTGGGAATTGTAGTTCTTTTTGTCGTCATGCGCAACGTTCTTGTTTTGAACAGGTGACAGAGGAGCTGCCAATAACTACATCGGCACTGGGTGACTTGGAGGATCAAATGATAACAAACATATGCCTGCAACATACTGCATATGTACCGTGGACAAATAGATCATTCAATGTAATATTTAACATGTATAGTATATATACATTTCTATTGACTTTTTCCAAAAATGACAGATCAGAACGAAAAGATTCCTTGGCATGAAGTGCTTGCCATGAATACTGTTTTGTGTGTTATTTTTAACAATGGGAAAGATTACCGATGCTGTCCTTTCAATCTGAACATTGTTTTCCGTACTCTGTAGTTTGTGGCAAATTAAATGTAGCTACTATACCCATGCTCAGTTAAACATAATGTCCCTCATGTGCCCCTAGTGCTAAATATATTTTCTACAATTTACTCTTTTCTATCTACCAACTGGACTGCATTTCCCAGCATGGCTCGCTTTGTTTATTATAATTCTGGGGTGTAACAATTTTTGAATGACAGCAGCTCCTGCCCAATTCCCAGCCGCTTTGTGCCACTATCTTACCAAATAAGGTAAACAAATGTCCCAGCACCAATGGAAGGCAGAAGGGGCGGAGCCAGCAGCCGTCAGGTCAGGAGTTCCATGCCTCTGTGCGTGTGCGTGTGCGTGTGCGTGAGCGTGTGCGTGTGCGAGTGCGAGAGAGAGAGAGATGTAAATGTTGAGCTCCCTGGAATTACTGAGAGGTGGGAATCGTGGCAACTTGGCAAACACATGACAAAACTAGCGTGCCTTCCAAAACAGGCGTTCGTGTTCTGCCAAGCATAAGATGGAGTTGATCAGCCAAAACACAAAAATAACAAAAAGTAAACAGCTTTCCTTAGTTTAAAACGTTTGCTGTATCCACTGTAATCCGTGATATACTGTCGGATATTCACTCCATTTTAGATTTCAAAAACTGCTTTATTATAGAACATAGATAATATAATCGGTATTTTGTAATACTGTGAAATGATCCATGCAAATGCTGGCATGGTGCATAATTCATTAGCATCCATATGTAAATAGGGCTGCAATGCATTTTACTTGCAAGTTGTTGCATTATTAATATTAATAAAAGCACCCCAATCCACAAAGAATTACAATCCTGCTGTTGATTGTAATTCAATGACTTGTACACATTTTAGCGCATATTTCGGGTTCTAGTAAATAAGCAGACGACGCAAAATATGTAATGTAACATACAAAATAAGAATGGAGTCTGATACTTCACTTTCCATGAATCCCCCAAGCCAAGCTGACAACCTGACACTGGACTCTGGGAGTTGTAGTTCTTTACACACTTCACAAAGCCCTTGATAGAATTTGACAGTTTGCATTTACACAACGACATTTCCCGAAGTGCATTGAGAAATGTGAGGAAACGGCGTAACTCGCGCGACACATTGTTGCTGGGACTGAAATAAACTGGTTTTTGTCGCCTGTATTTGGGTTTTTATCAAATTTCGGTGCATTAGGAGCCTGTTTTCCTGAATTGTAAATGTAAAGCGGGATTCATATTGTTACCGGAAAGTCTTTATGAAAACACGAAAACCGTGCGAAGTCTTTCATGATGTCTGATTGAATTTTTGGGCTCGAGCTGTGGAACGTCGTTGTTATTATTTTAGTTGTGTGTGTTTTTATAACGTAACCAAGTCAATATCGATTTGTTTTTTTCAGTTTTTCTTTTTAACCTCTTCCCTGCGTAGTTTTATATTTTGTTTGAAAAATGGGTTCAATATTAAGCCGAAGAATTGCTGGAGTTGAAGATATTGACATCCAAGCAAATTCTGCATACAGGTATCCTCCGAAATCGGGTAAGTACTAATCAATAATACAATATATAGATATGATTATTTTCACATATATACAAATACTGTTAGTCTGGCTACCTGTGAAATGTGTGTGACCAATTGAGCAAAAAAAAAAAAAAAAAACACACACACACACACAAAACAAAACTTGTTTTTCGTATACACAGATTTATTTTCATAATATTACAACAATAAAAATTAACGTAATTTATCTACATTAAATCACACGGACAGAATAAGAAAACGGTGATATGTTAGCAAATAACTGCAGAAATTGTGGTGTAATTTGGAATACCTATGCAGAGCATGGAGGGTGGCACTGCCAGTTAAGCAAAGGTTATGCCCATTGAGTCAGCTGCAGAAAACGTTTAAAGGGATTCATTTTTTTACTAAGGTTTTTATTCAGCGAAATAAATAAATAACAATTTAAGGGCTTCAGCACACACACCTAATACATTTGTTATTTTCAAGTGATCAGTTATTTCATTTTGAAGCAAACTGAACTGATTTCAGGTGACCTTTCCCAATTAATGGAACTCTCCAATCCCAAAAGAAAGTGATGTGGGGTCTGTAGGTGAAGTTCACATGTTATTGCATTACTCCACATATGAATGGTAGTTAGAGGTGGATGAATCATCCTATTGTAATTCCAAAGCAGGATTTGCACCTGCCTCTCTTCTGGAGCTGTTGGGTTGAAATAGGGTTGCTGTTATTATTTATTTCTTAGCAGACGCCCTTATCCAGGGCGACTTACAATTGTTACAAGATATCACATTATTTTTTACATACAATTGCCCATTTATACAGTTGGGTTTTTACTGGAGCAATCTAGGAAAAGTACCTTGCTCAAGGGTACAGCAGCAGTGTCCCCCACCTGGGATTGAACAAAAAAAAGTGAACTAGGTGTGTCATTTTAGTGTTGCCTTGTGCTAAAATAGTGGAATACAAACTATAGGAGCATCTAGCAGTAAACAAGAAGTTTAGATAAAAGGTGATTGCATGATAGACTGACATGTGTAATTCTGCTTCACTACAGTACAAATCCTATTAGTGTTTGTGTGTTTTTCTGTTTGTTTTTTCTAAAAATAGCACTTTTGTATTTACGTATTGTTTTCAAGTTGGCTTGTGCTGTAGGTAAGCCTGGTTATGAGCTCATGGTCTAGGAGTATGACCACACCTTCAGTTACCTTCACTTCAGCCTATAATTATTTCTATTTAACCTGATTAAATAATACTAAGCAACTCTTACAAAAATGGTTAGTTCCGGGTATGCTGTGAGTTTTAGGGTTCATGCAGACATGTTAATAATCTAGGCTGCATTCTAACTATGTTGTTTTGGTTTGTCACATTATAGCAATAGCAATTTCATTTACCCACCAGCAAAGCGTTTACACATTATTATTATTATTTATTTCTTAGCAGACGCCCTTATCCAGGGCGACTTACAATTGTTACAAGATATCACATTATTTTTTACATACAATTACCCATTTATACAGTTGGGTTTTTACTGGAGCAATCTAGGTAAAGTACCTTGCTCAAGGGTACAGCAGCAGTGTCCCCTACCAGGGATTGAACCCACGACCCTCCGGTCAAGAGCGCAGAGCCCTAACCACTACTCCAGACAGATTCTCTCAGCCCCTCCAGATGTTGATATGGCATAACCTTTTAGGTTTTTGTTGCCTTTCCTCTGCTCAATATATAAGCTCCCCTGAACTGTGCTGAATTTGTTTAGGTAGCCGTTGCTGTTTTGTGTAATTCATATCTTTGATTGAAAATACTTGATACTGTGTTTCAGAGTTGAATCTTTCTTCTCTATTGGAAATGCCTTATTTTAGTAAGGTGAAGAAGCCATAAAACAGTAAAAAAAAAAAAAAAAAAAAAAAAAATACTGGAAGAAAAGATGATGTGGTGCTATTCCCTTGCATGTTTCATTTTAGGAAACTATTTTGCAAGTCACTTCTTCATGGGAGGGGAAAAGTTTGATACTCCACACCCAGAGGGATACCTGTTTGGAGAGAACACAGACCTGAATTTCCTTGGGAACAGACCTGTGCAGGTAAAAGGAAAGCTGGGAAATGCCTAACTGTACAAACCGTGCATGTGTCATGAAGGAATTGAGAAGTAACAAATGAGTTTTTAGGTAGATTACTGGAGCCAGGGTCAGGTTTCAATAAATTGATGTAGAATGAGCCTATAAACCTTGAACTTGTAAAGCAGATCAAGGCTAGAATAAGACTGAAATGGTATATCGTATACAGAACATACAGAATGCAAGCTCATTCTTAATTTTAAAGCTGTCCTTCCCAATCAGAAATCTATTCCCTCAGGGTTCCCTTTATTAAAATATGATGGCACTATAGAATTTTATCTTTGTGTGAGCTACAGCCAATCTTGTGTATATTTTTAGTGTCAGCAATAATATAGCTACATTATGTTTGTGAATTAAATATATAAAGCAGAGCAAATAAAGCACAAATCATAGTGCTACTAAAAAAGATATTACAGAACAGAATACAAACCACTTTAATATTTTGTTTTATATGTATTACATGGAGCATCTGTGCAATAAATCATTTTGCTTTTCTAATTAAGTCCTGTCCTTGAAGTAGGTTAGTGTGCTTTTGTCTGTTTCTTTTTAGAATGTGTTTAAAATACAGTATCTCTGAATCTCACACAAAAGCTTAGATCATTTTTTTTAATAGCAAGCTTTGTTTTCTTTGTTTCAAGTAAACATACAGCACATTATATTGAATAAATATTAACCAAACCAGACATTGTGTTGAATGGATTGTTTACACCACCTAAGACTAGCACAGGTATATTGCGGGCATTTACATTTTTAGTTGTAGCTGATTTATTTTATTTATTTTTTATTCCTGTTTGTGTTTATTTAGTTTCCATATGTTACCCCAGCTGCCCACGAACCAGTAAAGACATTGAGGAGTTTAGTTAACATCAGGAAAGACTCCCTTCGCTTGGTCAGGTGAGTGAAAATGATTTAACACATTTTAAGTCCTTTGGAAACCGTGAGTGTTTAAGGGATGGCACGTATGATATCAGTTTCGTATGCCTAGTTTGAATGTAGAAACATAAAGCCCCTTGCACAATGCTATATGGAAAAGAAACTAAGACGCACAGGCTGATTGTCATATGTGCAATTCTGTAAGACGGTTAGCCTGAGCAGGTTCCCCCGGTGGGGGAAGGTGTTAGCTGAGTTTGGCTGCTGTGGCAGTTTCACTGAAGCTTGTAAAAGCCAAGGTTAGTTGCAGAAAGCAATGTCCCTGAGGCAGGAATAAAACATCATCCCATGTATGGCATTTGAGTGGAAGGGCGCATTCTTATACAGAACCCTTTTTGCGACACCAGGCTTTTTGCACTGCCAGTTTACCACAGCTCTGGTTTATCCTGGCCTGTGCAGGGAGGAGTCCCAGCAATGCGTCAAAGCCAACCGTTTCCTGCATTCATACTCATCATCCTGCCAAAGGGGTCTGAGTTGATGATAAAGTGCTGACTGTATATCTGATGTCTTGCAGGTACAAAGATGATTCAGACAGCCCCAATGAAGAGAATGGGAAGTCCAGGGTCCTGTATAGTGTGGAGTTTACCTTTGATGCTGATGCTCCTGTGGCAATCAGCATTTACTGCCAGGCCTCTGAAGAATTTTCCAATGGGATGGCAGTGTAAGTTCAAGGCTTGGTTGAAGTAGGTGTAGTTTACCCTCTTCCAAGATTTCTCTGAAAGAGGCTTAACATAAAAATTATAAAATCTCCAGACTTAAAAAAGACAAAGTAAAAAAAATAGTTCCAGTAAATCTAACACGTATGTATTTCCTTTCACTTTGTAGACCTCATATTTTCATGTATGAAAGACACACACATGTAAACGTGTATTTGATTTTTCAAGAGGATTTATTTTTGTAGGTATTAGTGAAGACCGCTTCTCCATGCACAAAATCCAATCCCGTACTGCTGAATTATATTCACTTACCCAGGCAGGGAGAATATCTAGTGCTCCTAGCAACTACCTTGTCACCATGGATACACAAAGTTGGAACAGCATTGACATGTATATTGAGAGCAGGAGGGAGGTTCAGGGGTATAGCAGAAAGGGTGTATATCGTCTTTTTCAGTTTACAGCTAATGGGGCGGGGAAATAAGAGGCATACCATAAAACACTATATTGTCAGATACAGTATTTGAAAAATAATTTTCAGAGATAGGAATTAAGTATAGGTCCTTTTCCCTTACAATTCTCTTAACGTTAGCCACCAAAAACATGCGTACAGTTTATTCTGTTAGTAGAAATGCGGGTAAAAAGAAACCAGGCATGATTGGATTATGTGTTTATATACAGTAATATGAAATGTACCATCCTATATCACATTAAATACTTGTTTTCTGTTGTGAAAAGGAAACTTTCTGTATCAATAGATAGTGTTCTTTTTATGTTGTTTAAAATAAATGCATGCACCAATGCAGTCACATGTATATGCCCGCGGTACCCTGTGTTTTTGTATTTTGTAGATACAACCCACGGAACCCTGCCCTGGTCTCTGAAACAGTATATTACAAGAGAGGGGTGAGCCAGCAGTTTTCACTGCCTTCTTTCAAAATGGATTTCTCCAAGTGGAAAGAGGAAGAGGTGAGTAGCCATCTCCTCTACTTTGATCAGGCTGGCTTATTTATAGCTTATGTAGTAAATTACAGTATTTAAAATAAAAAAGGGACTGCACCAGAGCAGTTAATTAGGATTTCACAATAAGTTAAGAAGATTGTACAAATGACACCAAAACACGGGTTGACATTATCGTATCCAGATCTGAATTAGATTTTAAACCCTCGCAAGACTGTCATACATGATTTTGTATCTCCTTCCTGCACTATGACACTTATGGAAACAAGATGATGGAAATAATACTCCCATTGCTTAGCAGTTTGACCCATTCCTGTAATCACTATGAGTTTATAAGACACACCTAAACTTGTTACCTTATACACTGTGGCTAATCAAGCTTGTAGTAAAACGGAATGGGTGAAACTGCTATGCAATATGAGTCTTGTTTCCATGCCTGTACATGTGAACTTAGACACATTTTATGCAACGCTTGAGCTTCAAACATAAAATCTGCGTAAAATGAAACTTCTTAGTCTTGTAGAAAACAATTTGACAAATGTCTTACGTGAACTGCATGCTTTTTTTCTTTTTAAAAGAGGGGCTGGGGGAGAGTTACAGCCTTTTCGAGTGTTGAATAAGTTAATGGCAGTTCTTCAAATTCCCATTATAACTGCTTTAGTGAACACTTAGGTCCTGCTGTCTGAAAGGTTTCTGACGCTCCGTACATGACATCACTTGACTTTGACATCCTGCTAATTCTATAGCTTGAAACACGAAATAAATCAATACCGCTAATAGTACAGCATGTTCTAAAACAATGGGGGAAGGTAATTCCTGTTCTTATGTAAGCCCATATACTTTAGCCATGGCCAGCAAGACGTAAAGCCAAATGTCACTTGTGTAAGACTGTACTTGAAATGTTATGATCTCAAAACATAATAACGTTGTTTTAGCAGTACAGAACGTTTTCAGTTACAGGGCATTTAACCGAAGCCGCAATTTTGCTGTTCCTACCAATTTGCTGCACTTTCAGTCCTTGATTTGTGACGAAGGGGATAGAATTGCTGCTTGGCAGCAAGTTATACAGTATATAGATACATTGGGTATAATGTTTGCTAAAATGTCTGGAGGTTTTAAGGAGGGTCATCACTAATTAGATAACATTTATAAATCACTTGATTACAGTGTGATGGCAATTAGTTCCAAAAAAAGATTCTCCTCCATATAGCTGCAGGCACGGAAATGATATAAAGTAATGGGTAATTGTAATTAGATTTTGCTAATTGTTTCTAACTATTTAACGATGAATGATCTTGCAACAGTGTTAGGGACTAACTGTAATTAACAACAGATCATTAGAAAAGGGGTCCCAACTCCTTCTATAAAACTGTAACCCCCACCAAGTGCAAATTTATAGTAAGTGTTACTCAACACCCATACTGATCCACATAGGAAAGCAAACTGCAGTTTAATTGCACTGAGCTCAGTTAGACATCTGATTTAACTGCATATACATGCATTCTAAGTGCAGTTACTATGGAGAATACAGCTGTAGTATGGTTAACTGCAGACACAATTTTAATATGTGGTCTAATGAACATCACTCCACAGTAGACTTTCCGTCCTTTTACTTTTGAGAACCAGGCGTAATGATTGTGCTTTGTATTGATACCTGGGGATTGTTGCTGAACATCGTGATTTTCTTTCAGCTGAACTTTGACCTGGAAAAAGGCATTTTCCCAGTGGTGATCCGAGCTGTGGTTGATGAAGGTGATGGTAGGTTTTGTAATTTAAGCATCACTGCGTAAATCTAATGATGCCCCTTACTGTGACCTGAGATGGCTGCCATGTTGTAGTCGTATGACGTTTTTATTTTTGGATGATAAAGAGCTAAAGCTTAGAGATATTCATAATCTATTCACAAAGGTAGTCTATGCTTTTTTATGTTAGTCAAGACCTTCACACTGACCTAATAGGACTGATGTAATATTTGGCTTCAATATCAGTTATTTCTTGTTTGTTTTAGTCCTGTGTGCATTTGAACATCGACATTAGGAAGCTTAATACCATTGTGTTCTTCATTCCTCCTTGCAGAGCTCACAGGACATGCACATGTTCTTTTGGCAGCCTTTGAAAAAGTAAGTGAGATTTAAAGATAACCTGGTTGCTTTTCTAAATATCTTGATATGAATTGGTAATCCTCTGCTCTTTAAAAAAATGTGCAAATTATTTTAATGAGCAAAGCGTCTCACAAATGCAGAGGTACTTCAAAATGTATCCCAAAATTCTATTCAATTACTGCCAATGCAGGGGTTACTGCCAAGACTGGTATTACTTTGAAAAACAACAGTTCCATTGACCTGAAAAATATTACCTGAGGGCAGGGTCTACTGAACTGTTTTTATTAATTCTTATGTTTGTTTGCAAGCAAGTGTTGTTTCTACCTCCATGTACCACACAGTCTTTTGAAGCTGGAGTATTTACAGTTAAGTAAGCTCTGTGGATTCTCCTGCTGTGAAAGCCATTAGTGGTTATTAAATGGCAAAGCAACACTTTATGGGCATCATCCTCCCTGAGGGACTTTCAATGACAATCATTCTATTGCTTTTTATTACACTTTAAAATGGTGTTTATAAATAGTCATGCAGACAGTATCAGATTCCATAACGTTTATCTTCAGGGAGAGTTCAACTTGCATAGTGTGGTTACAGACCAAAATGGATAAGGTATGTGCAGTGTTCCCTCAAAGACTAAATTGCGTGCATTTTTCGCAATAACTGGCAACAACCTTCTCACTCAGTTTACTAACTTTCACAAGTTGTTATCATAACGATCAACCTTAATTGAGACCAACATCTCGAGGTAAACCTGTCATTTTGCGAGCATTCTTGCAAAACATTAACATAAGCATAAACATAAACATTAACATTTGAGTCTGTCTTGCAGCTGATTGTCTGATTTCCCTCTGTAAAAATGCACGTCACATTCATGCAGAGCTTGCTCGGGCGCCAGCGAATCTACTAGTACAGGGTGAGCGAAGCAGGCGTCTGGTGATTCTGCCTCTATGGAGAGGGCTGCTCGGTGCTGGTCATGAACTTGGCAGTCGTATAATTTAACACTAATATGCACAATCTTTCTGCATTATTTAAACTATAAATACTCTGGTAAACATAAATAAAAATCACAATACTCATACTTAGATGATTTTTGTTGTATTTCCCTTTTTAAAAAACCTACCATTTCAGAAATATCATCATCTTATGCGTTTTTAAAAACTGGTAAAAATGTACTCAAAACACACATTTAAGTGTATTGTATAGATATAGTAATTGAAGACATATCATGTTTTTTTTTTTTTGCAAGTTGAGTTTATTCATGTTACTTCACTCACGTCTCTCTCCTGAAACTCAACATGGCAGCTGCACCAACGAAGAAAAAAAATGCAATGTTTCAGTAAAAGAGCTAAAAAAAACCTGATTATCTATAATGTTTTGATGTCATTCCATTGATCATGTATAAGTCAATACCATTAAAAGATCTTATTGCCAGTCGTGAACACAGAGAGAACAAGAAAGTAAGTAAGATGGCAGTAGTGGCAAAGCACTGCATTCTTTTGTGCTGAAAAACCAAGGTACTGTAGTACTGCAATCAGACAGCGCTTTCCCAAAGTAAGCAAGCCAAATTAATTGCGTGTTTAATTATTGTTTATTTCTTTCCATGCTACCTGCCTTTTAATAAAGCTATAATTAGCTATATTAAACTGTGGCTGTTTCTTAATTGCATTATCTGACGATGAAGAAACAAGCTCAAAGCTATTTTTCTAGCCATACATTCCTTAAAGGAAATTGATCACTTTAGTCACTAAAGTATGTAGTCACTAAATTTAGCAAATAAGACCGCATTAGCAAAGAAACAATTGGGAGGATTAATTATGTGTTTACATTAAAAAGGGGTGCTATTTAAATTACAATCGGGTAATGCACAGCACTGAACCTGTGTAGAGCAACGAGTCAGTCAACAGTACGCCTTTTTTTAAACCAGTGTTTCATATTTCATCCTGGTTATTATAATGCCAGTAGAACACTACACTTCATTTGTGGAGTGCTGTACATAGGATTACTGTCACGTGACATTGCTGGACTGTTACTAAACTGTTTGATATTTTTTATTGTTATTGTAATGCCAGCAATAAGATAAATGGTTCTTTTTAAAACACCTTAATTTGTAGACTAAACTGCATTTTTAGTGGAAGACTGTAAATATGATTCTCACAGCTGTGCTGGACATTTGTTTTCTGAACTGTAATATAATTCTTGGGTTTTCCTGCTTATTTTAATGCCAGCAATAAGGGAAGGGATGTCTGTAAACATTAGGACAGGTGTGAAGTGTCTTCAGGTGCTTTACTTACTTTTAAATTATTTAAAAAAAAAAAAAAATTCTTGGCTTTAATAAAAAAAAAAAAAATGTTGGAATATTTATTAATTTACTTATTATAACTGTCAACATTATATTTTGTTCAAATGCCTTGTTTAATTATTAATACGTTGATAAAAAGTTGGGGGGAGAAATTGAATTTACTATTCCCAAAAATGGAAAATCAGTGGCCCTAAAGATGGTTACAATTGAAGGCAGTGCAGACGCCAGTGTTTTGTACAGTAATATAAAGCAATTATATGCAGGCCACTAAGTATGCAGTCTGTATCTATGATAACAACTGACAGGGCAACATTTATGATAAGATCTCAGACAGGCATCATAAAGGCAAATATACGTTTCATAAAAATTCTGGATTTATTTTACCGATAAAAAATCAGCAGATGATTCAGAATCGGAGGCAGAGCCACAATAAATGTCTTATTTAAATTTAAAGCTAATTGTTAAATTGTTGAGATACTTGTGTTGGAATATTGTTTAAAAATTGTATAATGCAACAAAAATAATATATTAACAATGACAAATGCGTTAACAAAAAAAAAGTAGTAACTTAAAACTAATTGTTTCTGTCATTTTCTTGTTGGCAGCACGTTGACGGCAGTTTCTCAGTGAAGCCTTTAAAACAGAAACAGATTGTAAGTAACCATACATCTTATGATTAAAATAGTTGTGTAGTATTGAAGGCTGCAGAAGTAGGACATCTTACTGTATTAAGCAGGAACGTTTCTGATTGTGCTTTGTTTACTGTAGTAGCAGCCCAGCTGGCTCAATTTGTTACACTACTATTTTTTTAATCACATACCACCACTACTACAAATAATAAAATAAGTCCCAAATTTACATATAAAGTGCTTTTTGTTCCATTAGCCTGTGGCATTCTCTCGTCAACCCATGTTAATGATCACCCTAGTCTTAGTCATAAATAGGAATTCAGGGGTCAGAATAAAGTTGGAGGAATATGAAGAGTACAGTATTCATAGTAGAATAAATACAACTTTGTCTCACCACTGTTGCCTCAGCTGTTGGCTTTCCACATTTTGAAACTGGTTTTAAGGGACACATTGCCTTCAAGCAACATCACTAATGTTTCCTTCATGTCAACTGCAGTAAGTGACAATTAAAGTATAGAGCCTCTACAGTGTACTGGATATAAGTGGTTGAACTCCAAATGCCAGAGATATAGACTAGTTGCCTGCTTCCGTTGTCTGTTAAATATATCTGGGTTTAGTGAAGCTTTCTGAAAGCCCTACACTAGGAATTGGCACACCCTGTTAGTTATCATCTTTCAGCTAGAGCCCCCTTGTGTCTGCAAATGTAATTGCATGAAAATTACAAGCTTGGTAAGCCAGTGTTGCTTTTTATTATAAAAAAAAGTGTTTGCTGAAACACTGCTGCACCCATGCTTTAGGTGGATCGTGTGAGCTACCTGCTTCAGGAGATCTATGGAATAGAAAACAAGAACAACCAGGAGACAAAGGTATTATATCAGTATTGATACTCTTGTCTAGAGCCATACCGATCAATTTTACAAAATACTGTTAGTACAGGAAATACATTTTGATTGCATGCTTTATGATAACCATTTTATAATGGGTAGTGTTTGGTGCTGACACCTTTGTTTTTAGCCCTCAGATGATGAGAACAGTGACAACAGCAATGAGTGTGTGGTGTGCCTGTCAGACCTGCGCGACACCCTGATCCTGCCCTGTCGACACCTGTGTCTGTGTAACTCTTGTGCTGACACACTGCGTTACCAGGCCAACAACTGTCCCATCTGCAGATTGCGTGAGTGCTTGGAGGAGGAGAAGAAGAAGAAGCGGGGCAATGAAATAGTTTAATAGGGGCAGTAACTTGTGATGCGTGCTCGACTTTAAAGATGCCTTACCTCCATTCTGTTTTTCACATTCTGATAGTCAATAAATCTGGAATTAAACTGCTCCTAGATGTCATATATAACATTTTTGCATGAGAAGATGTCCCTGCTGGTTACTCCAGATGACACTGAACATACATTAACAGAGTAACACAGTGGCCAGGCAGGGAGTGTATTTTCTGCCAAGGACTTCAAATTATTTGTCTTAAGTAACTGTATTTGGACTAGGAAACTGAATTTTAAAGCCTTTTGGAAAAAGCAGAGTACTGTCATTTTAAAACTAGAAAGGGGGAGCATTTATTACAAATTATGTAGCTATTATATCTTTACCTAGGGGCTCAATGAGACACTAGGTACATTTTGTTTAGTTAATTACAAAATATGACAAATTTAGTATTTCTTTATTGTCCATAGCTTTCCGTGCATTGCTTCAGATCCGTGCTGTCCGCAAGAAGCCAGGGGTCCTGTCTCCTGTATCCTTCAGCCCTGTCCTAGCACAAACAATGGACCATGACGAGCATTCGGTATGTGACACGCACAGTCCGTAGTCTCTGATGTGCCCAGATATACAACATATACAGTGTACAAGGCAAAATGGTTGGTCTTTGAGCTGTTAAGGTATCCTTTAGAATAGCATTAAATACACCTCTGTTGTGTGCAGTAGTTATCTTGTGCTGCAGTCCTGGGTTTTCATGTTGTCACTTTTGGTTTAATCTCAGTGAAATTTTCATAAGAAAAAGAATCATCATAAGCTAATCAGCTTTTGGGCCTTATAAATAATGCTTGTCTCGCAGCAAGTGGCATTCTGACAAATCCAACAATGTCTCCAGTTAGAAAGCAGACTTGAGCTGGGGGAATCGCAGCCTCCCTACTTCTCAGTGTGAGCTAGATACAGATACAGTTCAAAACATTGATACATGTTTTTTTTTTGTTTTTGGTCTTGCTTTTAAAAATTTCTAAAGTTTCACAAAATGGTTATAATCTTCATGTTTGTGCTCCGATAGGGTACTCTGAAGATTTTATGTGATAAACATTAATAGTTTTAAAACCGTAATCCACTGCGATCACACAAGCATTGATGGCATCAGTTCAGTAAATTGGTCCAAACTAAGCCTTGTTTAAATGAAGTTTAATTCTTCCATTTATTTAAGTATTATAATTAAGTATTATGAAGTGGATGCATACATATATATTTTATTATTTCTTTATTTTTTTTAAAGAGCTTAGACAATATCCCACCAGGCTTTGAACCCATCTCCTTGCTCGAAGCCCTGAATGGTCAGCAATCGGTATCCCCAGAAATCCCCTCTGCCCCCTTGTATGAAGAGATCAACTTCTCTGGGAGTCTGGGGGAATCTCACCTCCTCTCTAGCCTGCCGCTGGGCACCAGCGACCGAGCCATGGACAAGGGCAAGGTCAGCAAGTCCCCGGACAGGTGAGGCCCGTGAAATGCTGATCTGGAACTACTGGATTCATAACTATCGTGGGATAAAGTTCTAGTATTGAAATGTAGCCCTCCTGAGGTGCAGCATCACATATACTGAACCCCAGCAAGACCCTTCGTTTACATGCAGTTCAGGCTAAGCAAACTTGTCATTTAGCTTAAACTACTAGGGTAATTATTAGCCACTGACTGTATAATCCAATCCTTTCTTTTACTATTCATTACAGCACACTGCGCTCCCCCTCCTCCCCATTCCAGGAAGAAGATGAAGAGAAGCTGTCTGAAGTTTTTGATGCCCAGCCTCACCCTCTGATACTGAGCAATCCCACCTCACCAGAGGTAGGCACGGCAGGGCTCTCTCAGTTGCCCAGGAATTGGTAGAAATATGATTTTTGTATTAGGTTTTAAAAATACAAACAAAAGAATCACCAAGTAAACATGCAGTATATGAACTATGGGGCTCAGTGCATTCAATAATTAAAAACCAGCAAGATTGCCCAACTGTACTAAGAGTACAGGATCTGTAAGTTCCATTTGAATAAGTCCATCTGTGTCCCTGATACATGATGCAATCTGCTGATTCTCACTTTCATCTTAAATTCTTTGATGGAAGTCTTATTCTTTTTTTTGTATGTTTTGTCATCCTAAGACCACACCAGCAGAAGATTCTGTCACACCGAACAGAGGTGAGGAAAAACTAAAATTTAAAGCAATTATCTGTTAACTTGTTTGGAAGATCAGTACTGATAACTGAATGCGTGAGTGAGTGAGCACCATTGTCATTTGATGCTGGTGGACTGAAAACAGCTTTTGCTTTAATATTTGCAGTTCAGAGATCCCGGTCCATGGAAGATATTCTCCAAGACAGCATCAGCGAGCACAGCAGCCTGACTAAGTCCGACAGTGACCCGCTAGTTGAGATCTCCCTGTCAGGTAAACCTGCCCTGTCAAACCTTGCTCTCTATCCCACTCCTGGGGGAAATACTGGGCTATGCCTATGGTTAAAGTATGCTCCTTAGAGCAATGAAAATTTGACAGACCTACAGCGAAACACAACAAATCAGGAATTGCAAACACTCCACCACCAGATTTCGCCAACACAGCTGCCAAGCTACAGAACTAATTTTCAATTAATTTGTTGTGCTGGACTTCATAAAGATACTGACAGGCCACATTGTGTTGACTTACTTCCATCTGTTACATTGTTGCTATATAACCTTATTTGCTTTTTGGAAACTATCGAAGAACTTCTAACATGGTTATCCTTTGTGTCTGTGTAATTTTTAAATAGATTTTAAGATTGATTGATTGATTTAGTTAACAAATAGCCTGTTGGGTGAATGAACAGATGAATGTGTAGGTAAATTAAGGAAAATTAATTCAAGTGAAAAAGTAATTTACTCAATAAATAGAATGAGTAAATAAGTTACAGATTGATTTACATCTAATCAATGGGGAGTCAAGTAAATCGGTAGATGTGATTTGTAACTAGGTAATTTTTTTGATAGCTATAGTATGGAGATAAAGAGCTTGCATTGTATCAATCAGTAGATAATGGAAAAGAAGCAATATGTCATTTATGGGTTTATGCCTTGATTTGATTGCTTGCGTTAAGTAATCGCTTGCCATTAATCAGAGAGTCTCGCCTCTAACCTGTGTGTCGTTGTTTTTCTAATATTCTCTTCCACTCCCCCTCCTCTGCTTGGTCTGGGCAGCCCTGGGTCCTGACTCCTGCTCAGTTGGTATTGAGGAGTAACTCTGGTATGTTGCCTTTACTGTCTCCCTGTTATTTTCTGCTGTGGATCTACATGGCTTCTTATGTGTCTGTGTCTCTAGAATCTGAGAACTATGATATACCAAGAGATGTGTATCAAGCTATGGAGGCTTGTTAACCAGAACCCAACTTTTAGTAGTGTTTCTATTGGAAGTATTCATTACAAGGTTCAATTATTATCCTGGGCTGTGGTATAGTTATTTGTTTGAGCATTCCCCTTACTGAGGTAAAAACAAAGAGGTGTGTTCAGGAAAGTGAAAACCTGCAAGATGTGGGTCAGCGTTTAAGCACAGAGATGGTAGAACAGTTGAGCCTAATCGCTGTTTGACCATAAGGAGAGTTTGAAACTGGTATCCCTTTTAGTACATTTCTCCCAGGGTGACTTCTGATTGCTGGATGGAAGAACTTCTGATTCTGCCTCCTCCGGTAAGCTGTTTGACAGATTTATTCCACACTACTTCCTAATTCCTCAGCTTCTCAACAGGATCCTCCGAGTCGACCGAGAGCCTGAAAAGCCAGAGCACGAACAGTTCAAGCCAGCCTCTCCTCTCCCAACTGAGCAGCCTCCACATCGAGGACGAGCAGCATACTTCATGAACACGGCAGGAACTTTCCTTTCAAAGCCACCTACAGCAAGACGCTGTGTTTTATGACAACGACGCCGAGCACTAACCAGAATGAGTACAAACACGCTCAACAGCCTTTCAAAGGGTCTTTTTAGTTACTACAGTGTTGATGCAACAATGCTATCTTCATTTTACATTAAATTTGTTTCAAGATAATCATTTAAAAAAAAAAAAAAAAAAAAAAGTGGAAGTGTGACCTTCAGATACAAAATATTTTGTAATCTTTTTTCAATCTTTGCTGTGCCATTTTCACACAAAAACGTGTGCTTCTTCAGCTGCAGTACAATCGTAGTTTATTGCTTGAAACAGGTGTCAGCAAGTGTAAATAGTGTAAGCAGTAATGTATCTGGTACATAGAATTAACAAAGGTCTCAGAATAATTATATGTGTTCTCTCAAATTAATTCATAAAAAATTTGATTGATTGAAATTAGAATTTTTTTGCCACAGTTAAAATGCAAAAAGCCGTTATATTTGTAATGCCCAGAAGATACAGTAGCATTGAACTGTATTCCTGGAACTTACTTCCGTCACTTGAGGCTGAATTGATTATATTAATTAGTGATTTGCATTTTAGATTTTAGATGGCAGTATCACAACATATTTGACTGATTGATTAATTAACTAAATGCACAATCTCATGATTATTACTTTAGCGTTATAATTCTGTTTCCAATCAATGAGACACAAACACAATGTTGTGTTTGACTACCACGTACAGTTTATTTTTATATTTCTGAAAGCAACCCTGCTTGATTACTTTTACTATTTTTTATTTTATACAAATGAACACTGTATTTAAAAAAATATTACAGTTTTAAACTACAGTATTAGATTAGCTATTTTTTCATCTGACAAACATTTTGTTTATCCGCTTCACAAATAATGGTTCCATTTTGGACATCTTTCAAAGGTATACCTTTAGTGAAATGTTGCTGAAAGAGCATCAGCAGAAACGCTAGCTTCTTCCAGACTTTATAAATGATTTACTGTATTAGAAATAACAGCTATCGGAGAAAAGTCAACACCCCCCCTCCTGCCACCCCATTAGGGTCCTTACTGAACAGTGATGTGGGCGCCTACAGATTTTAATTGTAGAAATCTGATTGTGTGAACAAGTTATGTAGATATCTGCATTGGTTGCTTTGCCATGGTCATTGTTCCTAGCAGTCATGGCTTGTGTAACTGTCATCTTGCATGCATGTGCCTTCTTTGTTATAACGTGCCAGTCCTTTTGTGTTTATAAATGAGACGGGCAACACTCAATGCACATTTCGCAGCATGTTGTATAGCTTTTGAACTGTACTTGGCCTTAGTTTTATCAAGAGGGTTGAGTATTGTAAATTATATTTTTACTTTACGGACACCAATTTAAGCATTTCCATAAAGGACACTTTAAATATACCCACATCAGATCTATTTAATTAATAATAAATAAACTATTCTGCCAATCTATGGTATATTTTTTATATTTGGTTGTCCTGTGTGTGTGCTTTTTTATTATTATTATTATTTTTATTTTTGTGTTGGGATACAATAAGATTTATTTTCATTGAAGTGGTTACTGCACCTTCACATACGTATATCTAAGGGAAATGTAATATTATATTATTGATGTGGCTTTACTTTGTGGCACATTTGAATTTATGCTAGAAATTCTAGTGTTGATTCCTCCTACATAAATAATTATTTTGATGGCCCAAGTAACGTGTCCTCAAGATGATGTGTAGCCATTTTTGTATGCCGCAGTCCTGCACAATTTCAAGCAGTGGATGATGAAGTAAATAAATATGCACTTTTTGGAATCCAGGGGGAATTACTTGCTGGTAAAAAGCAGAACTACTAGGGGAACATGTAGCTGATGCTTGTCTCTTTCGAATCAGATGGTAGATTTAGAAATCCCCCGGAGATCCAACCCACAGATTAATGTGTACCTCTTAAAGATCAAGTATCCTGAATTTTTAATTCTCCCTGTGTATATTTGCAGTCAAATTACTTTTAGGAAAAAATTTTAGGATACTTTTAGGATAAATTTTAGGAAAGAAAACTAGAAAAACACTTGCTGTGAAAGCAACTTACTTCCCAGGACAGCAGGAGTGTCTCTTGGTTAACTAATTTGTTTTACTGAGCCACAAACAATCAGAGCGACCTGCACTTGTAATTCCCTTGTAAAGTGTACTATTCGAGAAACCATTCTCCAGTGTGCTCTGGCTATGACCCAGCTGATTAGAATGCCTGGAACTGCCACTATATCAAAAGAAGTAGCAGCAAGCTTGATTAGTCTGTAACATGAGAGGCAGGTGATAGACAAGATTCGAGGGTCATCGTCTGTCCGTTCCCCCTCCCCGTCCCCCCTTTTCCATTTTGAATAAGCACATATAGAAAATCCTGTTAACTGCTTGACATCGCTACAGTACCAATTAAACACAACATTTCTGTCTTTATGTAACGTTATTTAAAATATGTATAAGCAAACCAGGTTTCTGGTAGAATGTCTATCGCACCCCCAGAGCCAGACTCACATTTGTATTCATATCTCTAATCTGAAAAGCCTCCAAATCTGATTTTTACTTGCATTTCTACCACATGGATTTTCATTTTCAGAACCATGTCCCATATTATGAATGATTGTCATGTGAGAATACAAGAAATTTACCAGCCTGTGGGGTAAATGTGCAATTTATTATAATTAAATATAACATGGTGATACAACAATGTGCCTTGTTCTCAATATAACAATCCACCTGTAAATACTGTAGCATTGCATTCAGTGATTGTGCTTCGGCTACATTTGTATCTCTGGACAGTGAAGCAGTTCTATTTTATAGATAAAATGTACATATACATAGTGACTTTGAGAAGACAGGTTTTTGACAAAGAGGGCAGAAAACCTTTGTGCAAAATATAAATGTGAGCTTTAATTGGCTGATTGATTTATGTATTTTTTGGTTGTTTCCTTATTATAGCTGATACCAGTTAATGAATGTATGATTGTTCATCACAAAATGTTGTTTTCCCTTATTACTAAAGCTTGATTTTTTTCAGTTTCTGCAAGTATGGTAATAAATGAATATAAAGCGGTATTTACTGTGTTATCGTTTTCTTTTATATTGTTGGAGGAAAACTCACGGATTTCACAGTAATATTTTGTATATACTGTATACAGAATAATAGACACTGTGCGGTGAATTACAAGGTTATAATTTCATATGAAGGGTTCAGGTGACCCCTAAACCACAGAGCGAAACTCGAGTGGTTTATGATGAATTTACCAGAACCCCGAGATGCAATTATAACCTAAAGTAATTCACTTCAGCCCCATTTGTTATTTCGTATAATATATGGATCCCATTATTTTTTCTAAAGCAGGATTCTTTGTGTTTTTTGTTTTCTTGCTGCCCGAAGAATAATTATCTGGCTTCTAGTGTGGACATTTCAAAATGGGACACATTCTGTAAGTGGAATTTTAAGACGTATAACGGCTGTCATTCTGTGGTCATGTGCCTTCTTGGTTTCCAGTCTAAACACTTATCTTGAGCTTCGTAACTGTGATTCTCTAGGTCATGTTTGATAATCAGCCAATAAAATGGGATTATTTTCCCAAAGAACTTTCAAGAAGTTTCAGTGATTTTAACATCGATCCAACATACCGCGGATATTTTCTGCATGATAGAGGTAGCGCACTTTTAGATGGTGTCTTCATGTATTTTATGATTCTCTCACTTCTGGTCCATTGTGGATGTAGTCCAGTAAAAATGTCTAACTGGCACATGATTTAACCTCTTGCCATATCAGAGTACCGTTCCTCTCAATTAAAGCAAGAACAGTAAGAGGCATCAATATTGGCCATGATGTGATGTGAAAAACAAATGTTTTGGCTCTGTGTAAAGAAACCGATGTCTCTGGCTAATTTGTTTCCTTATGCAGGTATTGCCTTGTATGTACATTTGCAAGTCGTTTCTTAGATCGGAACCAGAATACAGAAAACAGCCCCAGGTCCCTTTACAGTTCTGCACCTGAAAACAAAACGGTACAAACATAGCATTTACTGTCGCCACTAGATGGTGCTATCTACCCTCCTTTGAATGTCAAAAGCTAAGCAAAGCAGTACCGTATTTATTGATATTTTTTTCACTCCGTAAAACTACTACACTTTTTAATTTATGTTGTATTATATTAATTTGAGCATTTCCAAAATAAATCGTTTTCCAAAAGATGATAAATGACTTATTTATTAAGTTGCCCCCAAAGAAAAAACGATACTTGGTAATTATTCTAAAACACAATTTGTTGTTGAACATGTAGGACAGCTCTGTGTGGGCTTTACACTAGAACCTCTCCTTTGCAAGAATTACATTTACAGTAAGCAGCGGGTTGACAGGTTTTCAACACGCACAAGCCTCGTTTTAATGGGGATTTCAAGATTGTGTGCTCTTATGTAGGATTCCCCCGGGGCGTTCGTTCACTTCCAACAATTCATGTGGTAGTGCAAACAGCTCTAAAACCAAAAACAAACACTTTGCTTTATGATAATCTCTGAATAGTTACACTATGACACATGTTGCATCAATACACGGCATGATGATGCAATTTATTGGCACTGAAAACAACTAGGAGGGATTTATCCCTGAAACACAAACCAATAAGGGACCCCTTCTAAGGTGCTTTCTGTGTCACACAATGTTGAAATAGCATGAATGATGAATTAAAAGTTAAACTGTTTCTATCTTCTGGGCTAACTGCCAAAAAGCTACAGGCTACCGTTACACTTTACACTATATTATTTCAACCTGGGTTTAATCTGAATTAAGAAATACCATTCAGGAGTAAACAGTATAATGTAACATCTTTAGCTCATAAACAGAAATTCAACAGTACGTGTTTACCTAAATACACATCTACAATGAATCAAGTTTCCTATTACTGTACACATTTAATTTATCAATACAGTAATTGTATAGACCACCCTCATCAGCCGTCCCAGGAACGCTGGGTTTCACTGAAACCTACGTTCCTCAGGAAAATATATTTTAAAAAAATCTGCACCTTGTCACCGTTTTCTTTACATTTCACAAACTTACAAAGACAATGTTTTTTTTTTCACTATTTAAACAAGAAATGAGCATAGTAAAGTGTTTATATCTGTCATCTTGAAAAACAAGCCTCACAATGATTACTGTCGGTGAAACTGTAAACTCACATCTATATTGTATTTTCTTTCAAACATGAATATACACTACCATAGGCCTAATAACCAGTAAATGGGAATTCAGACCCATTTTAAGATGACTTGCATAAATAAAACAGTAATTAAAACACTTCAGTGTACAGAGTTGTATTATACTAGCTTCCTCTGAGTCAAACAATTCACCAATTCTGCCAGCTCTATATATTATACATGGGCTATGTTGATGATGCTGTACTAGACTGTGTTATGTATTGATGTAACGTATGTGAATATACTTCTGTTGTAGCCCTGTGACCCCCTTGGAAACTCTGCATACACACTGTTCTATATGAAGTATGCTCGTGGGTGATCGAAACAGTTTGACATCTCGTCCTGGAAAGATACAGCGGTGCAAAGTTCCTACATGCAGACTGTACGTGTTATATAGCTTGGATATTGATCGCTATAATTAGCCGATGCATTGTGATGTGTATTATTTGGCGAGTAACTGTAGCTGCGGAATGCTGGGGACAAAGTGCAAACACACGCGGGGCTGACTGGCGCGAGTTTTCAGCGCTGGCGCGCACACACTGCACAGGTCGGTCTATAGGTCTAGTAGTATTACTGTTTCGCAACATTGTGACGTCCTGCGAGGTCTGCCTGATGATTTGATAAGAAGATTGCCTTCACAGCGTTAGTGCTATGAATGGATCGTCAGATAACGCTTAGAAGAAACAGAAACACTGTCACCATTGCTGCATTCCCTGCGTACACTCACCTGTTCTTGGGTCAGTGAAAGCTACAACACATCAGTAATAGTATATATAAACATGATGAACATACATACATACATGCATACATACATACAGAAAGGATTCTTAATGTCATGGGGAGGGGGTCGGTAAATGCGCTGTGCAAGTACGTACGTGCGTTTCAAACATAATGCCATCAGAATGGTATAACAAAAAGTGATAATGTACAATACTGAATACAATATGCTAACAAAAACAGGCTACAAATACATAGTGGATGGGAATGAGGGGCAGAGGCAAAACTCACGAGTCTTAAAATACTAAACCTTAGTGCTCACTGTACAAAATGCATTTAGACATTCTGAAACCGGTTAGGGAAAGTCGAGACATAGCATACTTGTTCAATAACCATTTGAAAGTTACATACACAACTAAATGAGAATTTTAAAGCTCAATAGAAAACAAAAAACTCGAGTTGCATGTCGTTCGTTTTTTTCTCACAGCGCATCATCTCTAGGATCCCTAAGCGCTTCAGGGCATAGCCCCCATTCCAGGCGTCACTGGGAGTGGAGAAAGGTGAAACCTGGATACCAAGGAACCAATCAGAGCCCTCAGATCTGTTTAAAGAGCCATTAAAACCCTTGGCAGACTTTAAAAAAGGCGATGTGACAGCTGCAATGTTCCCATCTGACCAATGCAAGCCTTGCAATGGATTTATTGCGCGCTGTACCGGCAGGGATCTAAAATGACACTTTTATTTTGCAAAACTGCTTTACTTTTGCATCAGAATATTTAAGCTGCAGACCTTATCAAAAACAATTGTTGCACACCAGCGATCTTCACCCTCATAGCAAGTCTGGAGGAGCAAGGTAATGTGCGACAGCGTTGCAGGAAGCAACAGGTTGCAAGACATGGAGCATCGCTAAAGAAATAAGGATATGTGAAGTGAATGTTAGTGGGGACATATCACTAGTGATAAAAGCCTTTGCAAGCCATTTGAGTTTGTGGCAAGAGCTAAAGAATGTATTTTAACTTCAACATACAGTAACTTGTATTGCATGGCATGACTGATTTTAATGTAAATGTATTATATACAAACATTACCACTTGATATCGTAACAACTGGAAAACATTTTATATATATATATATATATATATATATATATATATATATATATATATATATATATATATATAGTTTCTTTTTTCTTTACTTAAATACAATTAATAACAGGACTACTTGTTTTGTTGTTGTTGCGGTATAACATTTTGTATTGTATATTCTGCACAGGGAGAACTTGCGTTGATGCTAAAAAAAAAAACACATTAAAGAATAGAAGAAAAAATCCTTCCATCACTGTGTAGCCTACATAATGCCAGTACTGACCAGCCCAGAGATTGCCACCAAATTCAAGGAAAAGTGGATGATGCTTCACCCGGAAGACCAGGACAACTTTAACGGCTCTGTGAACCTGGACGATAGCCTCACCAGCCTCCAGTGGCTGCAGGACTTTTCCATCCTCAACGCTAACCTTGAGAGACCCCCCAGCTCCGGCTACCACCCTCACCACCAGATACACCCCCAATTCCACCAGAAGCACTTCCACGTGCCGGGCGCGGATGCCCCAGCCAGCCCGCCCGCTGGCGACACAGCGGCTACTGGGATGCCCCTCAGCCTGGGTAACCCCACCTCGGCCTCCACCTCCAGTAGATCCTCGCCCGGTGGGAGTACCAGCTACCTGCAGCAACAAGCAGCCCACAGCCACCACACTTCTGCCCCTATGAGCCCGCCTGAAGAGATCGACTACAAGACGAATGCACATGTTAAGCCCCCTTATTCGTACGCTTCCCTTATCTGCATGGCAATGCAAGCCAGCAGGAAAACCAAGATCACCCTCTCGGCCATCTACAACTGGATAACCGATAATTTCTGCTATTACAGACACGCCGAACCCAGCTGGCAGGTGAGTCAGACCGATTCAATAATTAATGCGGCTTTACTAGAAAGAAGGGGAGGGTTAGGGTATTTCTTTCAATTGTTCAGAAATACGTGATCCCTGGTATCCATAGCCCACACTGTCACAGCAATACAACCCTTTCCTATCTGACACTAATGAAACCCATTGGATATTGAATACACATGGTAATTAACTCTTGTAACCCGCATCGTCTAATTTCTATTCATCCCATTTTTTAAATAGATATATTAGCATCCACACCATAGTGTTTTGCGTCTTTCTCTTTAAATGTTCTGGTTACATAAAGGTATATATTTAGTAGGTATTATTTACACTATGTTTAGAAATTAAAAATTAAAAAATTAAAAAACAGATCGCCTAAACAGAAATGTATTATTATTATTATTATTATTATTATTATTATTATTATTATTATTATTATTATTACAGGTGCTAAAATGAAGCCACGTGTGTTAAAAATGTATCAGCTGTTCAGGCACTGCAGAGACAACAGGTGTAAGTCAGGGTTACACAATCCTCGTGCCGGGCAGATGTCTAGGAGACCCTGCACTGCACCTTCTTAAAGAGACAATGCCCTATTTCTCTCGCAACCTGCAGCACTGTTCGTTGTAAACGAATACAGTAGTGGGCTACAGCTACATTAACAGTTCTCCTACTTAATTAAGCCTGTGGCATTGCATGTGGGCTACACTTTACAATACGTGCCTGTCCATCGTAATAAATAATTATAGGGGAGTTTAACTGTTAGTGTAGAAGGTAACATATTCATCTTTAATAGACACTTATTGTACGGTGCTATCGTTTTGTATACTGTACCCTACTTCATGAGTAACAGCAGCAACAACAACAACCTTGGTTTAATAACATTGCATTAGAAAGAGAAGCAGGGTGACGAGTTTGTTTCACAGGATACATATTTACCTCCTTCTTCCTGACAACAGATAAACAAAGGACTCAGGTCGAAGTGCCGCGTGCTGCACAGACTCGCTGTTAACATTTCATGACAGCAAGCTCTCGTGCTTAATTACGCTGCTTTGCACCTTCCTTGGCACGTTGTTGTAACTGAAACCGGGTCATGTAAAGCGATACAGGGGCCGAAACAGACTCCGTGCAGGAGTGCGGCAAGATGCGCTTGATGTTAAATGCACAAGCAGGCTTATATTTTTGAAGGCTGCTGGTCCCGTTTTTTTTATTTACATTTGACTACAGCGTCTGCGAGCCAGGCACGAAAGCAACTCGACCCCATAGCTCAGGCGAACCGGACACCAGACGGCAGCGGATGCGTAAAGGTTTGATCATGAGCACTTGCTTGCACTATGTTAGTTAACCCCGTCCGGTCTTGTGAACTCATGATAACCCTCCAAAACGTGCAAATAGACAGTTGCCCGCAGCTACCGACTGTAAAGACAAGCATTTGTGTTTAGTCACATCAATACCCTTTTTGCGCATATGGAAAAAAATGTAGAATACTAATGGTACTGCAGTTGTATTAGTACTACAGCATACAACATTCACCCTGAAGTTTTCCTGCATGGCCAATTGGGACAGAGACGCTTTTGAATCAGTAATAGGTTCTGTGTTTTCTTTAACTCCCTTTTCCACGGACTGTTTATAGTTCATTTGTCATTTGTCCACATTTGTGTTTGAACCTGTCATTTATTTTACTGACAAATGGCAAGCAGATATGGGGATTTCAAGTGTCATTTGGGCTACAAATCAATTCCTTATCTTTTATTTACAGAAAAAGCATAATAGATATTTTTCAGTAGAGAATCAAGCTTTATCCTAGGGCTCAGATATCTGCTACTTGCAAGTTCACGATTGATTTACTGCTTCCTCTTGCACACTGGAACCAAAGGGCTACAGTCTGACTGAACTGCTATAGCTGCACTATGCCTATACTGCAAATCTAACTGTAAATTACTATGACAGACGAACTGTAGTTATATTGATGAAAACCTGCAGAAAAAACGAAATGATTTGATGTTAACGACACTCTCTTCATCCGCAGAACTCAATCCGCCACAACCTGTCGCTCAACAAGTGCTTCATGAAGGTGCCCAGGCAGAAGGATGAGCCTGGCAAGGGCGGCTTCTGGCAGATCGACCCGCAGTATGCTGACATGTTCGTCAACGGCGTCTTCAAGAGGAGGCGCATGCCTGCCACTCACTTCAACCCCCAGTACCAGAGCAAGGTGTTGCCCGTATCCGAGGCCTCCTGCAGCCCTCCGGGTCACAGCTATCTGCATCAGCCCACGAGCGGGCACCAGATGGGCATGAACCACATGGGCACCAACCACCACCACACCCAGACTGGCTTCATCTCCCCGGCGGAGGTGCACCGGCCGGGCAGCAAGCGCAAGCAGCCTGTGCCCAAGAGGAATGGCAAGGTGGCTCGCAGCTCCAAATCGCCCCTGCTGGCACAGGAGATCAAGGAGACGGAGGCCCTGAAAGGGGACTTTGACTGGGCGACCGTATTCGATGAAGTCTTCAACGGAAATGGCAGCAACTTCGAAGACTTGGACATTAACGCAGCCCTCAGCTCCCTGGGCTGTGAGCAGCTGGACCTCACCATTCAAGGACACCACATTAACACCAACAGCAAGTGGTGCACGGCCAGCATGGAGCCGCAGTGCAGCTTTGCAGAGGTCAGCGGTACTAATCTGCAGTTTCAGCAGCAGCAGCAGCCACAGCATTTCGAAGAGTTCACTTTCTTCTCAGACCCCCCGCGACACCCCTGGGAGGAGATCAAGGAAGAGGTGCAGGCCATCCCTTTGAATTTCGACCAGAGCTTTAACTTCTGCGAAAGCTTTTTCAACGAAATGCAGCAGTGGGAGAGAGTCGAAGCCTATCTGTGACATCCCGCCCATCCTTTTCCCAAGTTAAAGGACACAGACTAAAGTTTTGCTACATTAGCATCTTAAGCTCTTTGATTATAGAGCACTGACAGGAAGGCACCATGTTTGTTTTTGTACAAGTGAAACTACAGATGCTTCTTTTCTATTTTATTTTGTAATAAGTTGACTGAAGCCGTACCACTGTCAGTGGTTCCAGTAGCAAAGCAAGTCGTAAAAGGCTTGCATAATGTTTGTTCATTGATCAATTACCAGATTGGTACCACCCCACTAACGAAGCAAATTAAGTTGCTGTACAGGAACAGGGAGAAGCGAGTGAAAGCCTTCCTGATTGTACAGAACGGATGCTAATTAGATGTCGCATGCACTTGCCACTTTGAAAAAAGAAAATGCTGTTGCATTAGTGAGGAGGACAGCAAGCTAATGATCAAATCAAGGATATATATATATATAATATCATGTTTTTGAAATTTGTTGGGATCTAAGTACAGTACCAGTTGTAATGCCTAGCCCTTTAGACTCTATTAGAAGTATTTTGGCCATTGAAGATAAATAATGCAATACACTGTATAATAGCTGTGACTGTGACTGCTGAGGCTAATTGCTGTTTAATAAAGTACTGATGCAAGGTCATTCATAGTTACGTCACCCTTATATTCAGTGATGCGTTCCACAGCTGAAGGCCCCACTCCAGTCTAATCTAAATGCAGCTTCAGTGTGGACTGCATCAATTCTTCGAGGGGTGATGCTGCTCAAGTCTCTGATGCTTTGTACAGAGCTCCAAGCCTTTCTTACTAGTTTATTGCATTTATGTAACGCTAATGTTTGTGCGTTTTAAAGTCTTTGAGTGCGCGGAGTGTTAAATTTCAGGTACTAAAACTGACTTTAATGATAAAAAGTATAGAAACTTGAGCTTCTAGGCCCTACAATTTTGTGCGGTAACCAGTAGATAATCCCATCGGCTCTGCACTCTGATTCTAGGCTAGTTTGTAACTCAGATTGCTGTCCTGCAGCATACAGCCTTGACTTCCACTATGTACGACTACAACTAAAAACGAAAGAAAATGGCTGGGCAATAATATAAAAGTACTTCATTAGAATATTATTATTATTCAAATTATTATTAAGAATATTATTGTTGTTGTTGTTGTTGTTTATGTTTTAGTTATTTTTGCAATTAGAGTCATGTTAAATGTAGTTTTGTGGATTTCTTTTTAATTAATGTGAGTGTGAGGTACTGTACTTTATCAGAACATGTTATTGTGGGTGGTGTTTAGAATGGACAGTGTTTTCTTATAAGATTTGCCCTGATTCACAAGACCACGCTAAACTGAACTTACACTGACAACCCTGGGATAACATATAGATCTCTAGGATTGTCTAGAGTTAATGTTCCAGGGACTTGATGGGATGAATTGATGGCTTGGTCTATGCAGAAATGTATTTCTTTGTGGAGATGAGTCCTGACCCTTGACAATACTCCTACAGAGTTTTCAAGACTGTTCTGGCATTCTACAGTTATCGCCATTATGTTTTAAACATTCATTTCTCTGTGGGAAAAAGAGACTCTATAAAGGTTAACACTGCTCCCAGATTTTACTGCAGGTTATATTGCGATCTGTATGCTTCCATTGAAAAAAAAAAAACAGGGTTTGCTGGAAGCTACAACACAGATTGTCTGAGAAAAGCATGTGTGGACTCATTATTGGCATAGCTGCTTCTGTTTTCTTCTACAAAAGAATAATGCCTGGACTGTGGGATTCCTGCAGCCAAAAAATACTTTAAATGATATATATATATATATATATATATATATATATATATATATATATATATATATATATATATATATATATATATATATATATATATATGGAGGGTTGGGTTGTTAAAAAAAAAATCTAAGAAAAAAGTTTATAAATATGGTGTGTTTGTTTGCTGGGGTCACTGTCAATTACTGACTTAATGAAGCATGTCACCAATGTGTGCAATCTCACATTTTGTATTCAAAAGCTGTATGAAAGACCTCACTGCAATAAATATTGTGGGTTTTAAAAAACATCATTGTCTTGTGTCTTAATGAGTTCATATAATGTGCTTACCTGTCAAAATATCTCATCGTCATTTATCTTTACTTTACAAACAGTTCAGTCATTGCTTCATCTGACTGCCCTTATAAAGGTTTTTTTGCAGTTTTGCCTTGGTTATACAACGTCTCATTTAGTTTGTACTATTACTTGAAACCTCTTTAATCTCAAACAGGGGTCACAGAAAAGTTTCAGGGGGGTCATGGAAAAACCACACCACCAGCAGATCAACTCACTTCTTTTTTTTTTTTCAATAGCTGCTCTGTCAATTGGTCAATGGCAGTGGATATCTTGTGGTTGTTTTATGAAAGTCTATCAAAGTTTGTAAAAATCTTCATAGCTGCAGATGTATTTCTATAATATGTCAGTATTGGCTTTAAACAGTAGAGCTGAGTGATTTCAAAGGGGTCCCAGCTAGAAAAGGTTTGAGAACCGCTGTCTTAGCTGCTCCACATCAAAGATCTATAATACCCATTCATCAGCCTCCCATTACTAGATGTGACTCAGGTAAGGTCCTGCACAGGGAAGTCCCTTATAAAAGTTTATCCCAGTAAATCTCCACAGTATTTTTGCAGTTTTCCCATACTTTTCCCATGGTTATACTATGCATTTACCAAAGTTTATCATGGTTTACTGTGTTTTTTTAAAAAAATTTACAATGCTTACCTATGGTTTGCCATGCTTTCACTATGCTTTATTATACACTTTGTTTTGCTTTTACTGTGGTCAACTTTTATAAGGGTAGGAACAGGAAACCTTAAATGTAGAGTGTTGTGGTAGGATAAATTTCACCAAACTTACTTTCATGAGAGGCTTGTATGTTTTAAAAACTTGACTAGACTTAAAAAGTAAGTAGCGGGGTTCTGTAAACATCCTGACAACTTTTTACACTTATCACTTTAAAGTCTTTTTCAAAGTTATTTTCAAAATGGCATCCCTAGTGCGCTGGGGTTTGAGATATGTCCTCTAATCACTGCAGGAAGAGCTATTGAAAAAACAAAACAAAACAAAAAAACATAACAACAATGCTCTGGCTTTTCTGTTCCGTACCACATCATGGATCATTATTGCTGTACCTGTTTGACAATGTGGGCAATAATCCTTATCCTATCAGTGCACTGGAGCGGCCATTTTGAAAAGAGCTTTGAAGCAGAGTTTAAAGTTATAAGTGTAAAAAGTTGTCAGGATGTTAACAATGAAAAGAAAAATGACAGGTACGTTATTTAAACAGTTGTAGCAACACATGGGGACGTGTAACACTATTTTTCAGAACCCTGCTGCTTACTCTTAAAAGTAGTTATTTAATGGAAGGGCACTTTTAAGTAGATTATGTTTAAATTTTTTGTATTTGTTTGCTGTGAACTGGAAAAAATAAATATTATATCAGTAATCAATATTAGCATATACGATTTGTATATACGTCAAGGGCTTAACTGTGACATGCCTTTACAGCACAAGGAAGAGATTAACAGAATAATGCACAACCACAGTCATAAAAAGTTTCAGAAATGTCCTTCTGACTGCAAGGCAATTGGAAAATTCATATATGAAAAATTACTCAGCGCACTGCAAGGCTGCTGCTGTGACATTTATTGTACATGATGATGTGGACTAAGTCATTTACAAGGTGGTATAAAAAATGGAGAAAACCATTTTAGGCCATTAGTGGTGAACTGTCAGTGCTAGTTAAGATACATACTTAATTTTGAGAGAACCTCTGACACCAGACACATTGTGTAATATTTTGTTGTCCTTAGGGAAATATTTAATTATAACCCTTTACCATATTTGCTGTAAAGTAGGATAAGCGATGCTCTTCTGCATATCATATTTTTTTGGAATCTCTGATCAACAGCTCACATGTACAGAATTATTTAAAAGAACAATACATTTTTTTCCAATCACTAGTGTTCATTGATGGTACAGCACACTTGATTTAACTAGTCATCCAAGCTTAACCACATTTAGTTAGTCATCCAAGTCGACTGAGTTCACATTCCATAGTGCTGGCTATCCGCACAGCACTGCAATCTCTGTACTGTCCCTTTGCATTGTTTCGGTTGGTTCTTTGTTTACAGTACCATATGGAATCCTCTGGCCCTAAGATCCCCATGCTGAAGATCTATGTATTGAATTTGCTGACTATAACACCTCAATCAGACAATCTTGAAGTACTGGTCTCTTTGTTGTCTAAATAAATGGCTCATACCACCAGTAGGTCTTAAAATGTTTTAAAATAAATACAAACAGTACCGCTTGCTTTCTAGTGCTGCATTCTCTATTTCATCAATGAAAGTATCTTTATCACGGCCACAACAGTCACTGTAACTGCTTGTAATTAAAACTCCATTAGGATCTGACCCCCCTTGGATTAACGCAGAGCAGGGATCGGTGATGCAGGGTGGGAGTCTGAGATAGCCCTTCGAACACATTCACTTCCACTGGCTTCTCAGGCAACGCTTCACTGGGTGACAGAGTGAGGGGGCGGACAGTGGAGTGGTTATTGACACACTCTGAGAAGATACACAGAACAAACCAGCAGGGGTATGGATCCGTGTACAGTTTTTATGTATGCGTTTCAGTGGGAAGAGGTCATCAGTTCCTGTCACCCAAAGTTTGCTCAAAATCTGAGAAAGGTTCAACTGTACATTAAAATAATATAAATCATCTTTGGTTAACAACATGGAGGCAGGTATATTTACATTTGGTTTTCTTTTAGATGGATTTTACTTCTCCAAGTGCCTGTCTTTGACTTTTTCCATGCTAGGAACAAGTCTTCTGGAAATATAAGACTTACTGTCATTGGTTGACTTAAGAATTTATAATTTTCATGTCTCTTGCTGATCAAACCATTCATTTCACTCACCCATTGTGACATATAAAGGCCTCTTCAATGGGGGTCATTATTATTATTATTTGTTTATTTAGCAGACGCCTTAATCCAATGTAATTTACAGAGACTAAGTTGTGTGAACTGTGCATCAGCTGCAGAGTCACTTACAATTATGTCTCACCCGAAAGACGGAGCACAAGGAGGTTAAGTGACTTGCTCAGGGTCACACAATGAGTCAGTGGCTGAGGTGGGATTTAAACCGGGAACCTCCTGGTTACAAGCCCTTTTCTTTAACCACTGGACCACACAGCCTCCTTGTGATAGACAACAGGCAATAAGTTATACTCAACCAACAACAGAAAAAAAAGTGACACTAAGTGTGATGGAAAATATTAAAATGCGTACGTTCAACATAAGCCCTTGCGCCACACATTGAGCATATTTAAACACATACTGTTCTGCATCATTAATCAGCTTGTTTCATTCTGGCCATGAACTGTGTGCAAACCTTTCATCTCATTAGTTATTTATTGTTTTAAATACCAGCTTCTGTTCTCTACCATTGTGAAGATGCTTTTGCACATTGACTAGCAAACGAAAGATAAATAAACTTGGGTCAAGTCTGAGCATGTCCTTGCTGGGTAGAGTTTCTCCACCCATTGGATTAATAACTCTATTGTTGTTTCTTGTTCCTCCCAGTGTGCAATTCCTGGTAATCTTTGCCCTGGACTTGCATACCGTAGCATAAGGTGTTACGGAGTGTGCCAGTTGGAGCTGGGCAGGTCTGGGCTTGCCTGAGGTACTCGGCCTTGCTGTGTTCATTTTTGCCTGTGCCAAGAGGGGTGAGAACACAGGGATCAGTGAGCAGGGGGCAGGGTGTAATTATGCTGGCTCTCTTGCTCCTCTGTGCTGGACTGCTCCACTGGAGGAATGTTCTTTCTCAACAATGTCAGCCTGAAATAATGCTAGAGAGAGCTAAAGAAAGAGAGAGCTGGGGGGAGAACATGTTGTTTTTATCACAATCTGGAGTGCACTCACCCTGCAATTAGATGTAAAGCCAAATGAATCCCTACCCAAACTGTAGTCCATTCAGCCAATCAAAGGTTTACAAAGTTTAGTGGCGGCCAAACGGATACAATATGCTTTCAGACACGTGTTAGAAAGCAAATGGTACGTTCACAAAGACAGTAAGGTCAAGGCTGGGACCATTATCAGAACACATCATTATCAGCAGCAATTATTTCTCAATGGATTTGGAACTAATATTGCAGTGTGGCATTAGTGTGGAGTAGTGGTGGAGTAGTGGTTAGGGCTCTGGACTCTTGACCGGAGGGTTGTGGGTTCAATCCCCAGTGGGGGACACTGCTGTTGTACCCTTGAGCAAGGTACTTTACCTAGATTGCTCCAGTAAAAACCCAACTGTATAAATGGGTAATTGTATGTAAAAATAATGTGATATCTGTATAATGTGAAATAATGTATAATGTGATATGTTGTAACAATTGTAAGTCGCCCTGGATAAGGGCGTCTGCTAAGAAATAAATAATAATAATAATTGCACAGTGATACTATAATGGTTTGTGCCATTAAAAATGATGACAACAAATGGTACCATTGTACCAATAGCTTATACCATTGGCCTTGTTCTACTATTAGCCATTATTACGAACCATTTTCATTGCAGAACTGGAGTATTGCCATCAAAGGTGTTTTTAAAAGAGTGTTTTCATGAGAGCACCCATCACTGTGTTTTAATCATGCTATATCATGCTTTGGCTATGGTTTCACTTGCTACACGGCCCTACCTCATCCAACTTATCAAACACTGTGTTTTATGTTTGGCACAGACTGGGTTCTTTCAGTTTTTCATATTATAATGTCAGAATGGGCCATACAAATGCTTTGTTGTACAAATGGGAAAGAATAATGTTTCAGCAGCAGGTACACTTCACATAGACTATTTCAAATGTTAACACATGTTTATATGAGGTAGCTGGGTTATCTGGGGTGGATTAAGGATAAAACTGTTCAAATGCTTGGACACAGCGACACAAACTGTATCAACACACAAGCAGATAACAAACTGTCGATGTGGTCAGTGCACATAATGCACAATGTTGTTGAGTTGCTATATGTGGAGTTTTCACATTAGCAATACCCTCTTTCTTATATTAAAGTGGAATGTGTTTGACAAAGAACTTGGATTTGTAAATATCAAAATAATCCACTTGGTTTGGTCTAAAAAGAGTGCTCTTATATTTAAAATCTGATTTTAATTAAAAACACCCTGCAACAGGAGACAGGAGGTCAAAGGTTGAAATCCTGGGGAAACCTGGGCGTATTTCACATACCAGCAGCCCGGCAGCTGTGTTTGGGGATGCAGTGCTGTCTAGTGGTTCAATCCACCAAGACCCCAACATTGCAGTTTTGTGCATCCACAGCATGCTAACAATTGTACACTTGAAAAACAATAACTTCTATTTGTATAACAAAAAAACTATAGCATGCACATAACATAGCCTTTATAATCTTTGTTGTGCTGAGAATTCTAGGTTAGTGGTGAATAGAACAGTCCTCCATTTAAAATCAGATAAGAGAAAATCTAAAATTGCATGCGACAGGATGTGCAGTGTTAGCTGTTGCTGATGACAAAAGGATTCGAGTGTGTAGTATAGGTTCCCTGGATCTGCTATGTAAATACATAGATATGTGCCAACTATCGCATGGGTCCCATTCGGCAGGGCGCTGCTTTTAAAGAACCTGCTGTGTCAGGCACTCCGGTCCCCAGGGCGTGCTCTGCAGTGATGGAGAGGGTCTGGGGGGGGGGGTGCATTAGCAGGGAGGAGTGTAGATAACGTTATCTCCAGCAGCACACGCTGGCTTTTCATTGAGGGGCCTGTGTAGAGCCCCGCTCCCTGAAAATGTGGACCTGTCAGCAGATCAAGGGCCCCCGTTTGTGCTCTCTAACCTGCCCGTTATTTATGTGCCCTGGGCGTGACCCATGGAGCTCCCCTGGCAGAGCTGCTGAGCTGCTGATTACAGAGGAAGCCAGGGACTGCTAGGAAGCTGAGTGACTCCAACCACATACCCATTATCATCATCATTATTATCACTATAATGCAAGTTTAACAGTCACCATTCAGTGCTGAAATATTATAAGACATCAGAACTATCGTGAAAATCTGTCACAAGCTACTCAACATGTGGGCACATGTCTTTTCTTATTAGGTCCTGGCTTTGCAAATAGAAACAAGTGGAGTGCTGTCGTAGTCAGCAGCCAAACTCATGCTACAAGCTTCTTTAATATCTATAACGCAAATAATACAATATGTATACTGTCGCTGATTCACATATGTAAACAGCAGTGAGCAAACTGCAGTGTACTCATAGTGAATGGATAACCACTGTAAGACTATTGTTTATAACAGCAGTGTAACTGCTGAATATTATAGTGATCTCTGATTGCACAAAAGAGTTGTAATCCAGCTAAACTGCAATGATCAATAATCTGATATACTGTTCTTGTGTGTATCAATTCAATGCACTTTCACATGGATTATTTATAGTAAATTGAATTAAACATCCCGGGACGGCACAGCGTCTTTATGGAGAAATAGTGAAAGGGTGAAAGGGGGCCCTTTTGGGGAGGGTGGGCATGACTCTCAAAAGGAAGGGAAGCAAACAATCCAGCATGTCTAAACTACTGGGAGCTTTTCAGAAACCAACGGCTACAAGTTTTGTTCCTAAAAATGCTGAAAACTCAGAATCAGACTGAGGCTTTTCCCCCTTCAAATACTCAAATAACCAAGCCGACATAAAGACAAAACAACACGCCTGTTTAAGCAAGTACCACACTCACGGACCCCACTGAGCTTGCAGCCTGCGAGGCTCTCATTGTTCCCAGGACGCCTTTTTTTTTAGCAGTTGTTAATTCCCAAAAGCGCAAAAAAGATAGAGCAAGAAAGAGCGTGGGTGTGAAAAAAAAGCTTTTATTATCTGTGAGTAAATTTGACAACCTTCCTTTTCGGAGGGCCGTGCTGATGTTCCTCTGAGTGGCGGAGGACACTGGGCTCTTGTTATTGGGCTTCTCGGGGTATGGCAGCCAAGCTGATCTTCACAGGCCAAGACAGGACCATGGGGCTGGGGGAAGCTGTCTGTCACCTCCCATGAAAAATGTGCAGACAACTGAAACCCTGACTGAAAGCCTAGGGAGGCGCGACTCCTTGCCTTGTGAGCCCATGCCAGTTTTTTTTTAAGCAATACAAATATAACAAACTGAATCTGAATCTTTTTTTCCTGAAATTCTAACAGTAAAAAGCTACTCAGAACAATAATGTAACTAATCCTACCTATTTGTTGCTAGTTGTTTTAATATTGATAACAAAATGGGTAGCAAACTTTGCCAGGACCAGTGGGGTGTTTTGCCATTGGGACTAAGAATAGGTGATACTTCCAATAAATGGCATTCTGGATCCCAGCGTTGAATATTATAACTAAAATACTGATAGCCATTTTAACTGATAGGTACTGATGATGACATGTGTATGCTATATGTATAATAAAAAGGTAACCAATTAATACCGACTACCATGCATTCTGATTTTTTAATAAATTATAATAGTTTTTTTTTTTTAAATAGCAATACCAGGAAGCTGAGACATCAGAAAATCTGAACATTCTTTGTTACTTTGCTAGCCAATTATAATTCATGTTTGTAATGGTTTGGTTCACAGAAAGCATTATCCACTGACTATTGCCCTCTCGATTTGGAAACTCTGGTTAAAACAATTGGTGCTAACAAATGTAAAATCAGCCTCTAATTCAGTATGCTGCACTATGAAAACAAAGCACACCTGAGATTCACCAATGATAGTCTCATGCTAGAGGGTTAGCGCCCATTGTATTTGGAAAGCCACACAGTGAAAGCCAGGTTATTACTGTTAAGTAAACTCAAAAAAAAAAAAACAGTTTAATAATTAATTAGATTAGAAACAACTTGATTATAATGACACAGCAAAAGACATAATTTTAATAATCATTTGAAATCAGTCCCCCTCTGCAGCTGTCCATTAAAATGGACTGGCACACAGTCCTGTGCATTTCTTGGTTTAATTTGTGTTGAATAGATTATACAGGGTGTAAATTTCCCACCCTTGTGTTTGCAGAAAAGGGAAGGGAACTGGGCCAACCAGTCTATGTTTGGTTTCACTCCTCATTAAGAATCCTAAGAAGCATTCAGAGCGCTGACTCTTAAGGCCTCTGACCATTATACTGGTCCAATAAGAGTGAATCAAGCCACGGGAAGCTTGAACGCTGTCCTCGTGAGGATTTTGGCTCTGTTTTAGGGAGTATTTTAGGGAGAGTTATTATTATTATTATTTATTTCTCAGCAGACGCTCTTATCCGGGGCGACTTACAATTGTTACAAGATATCACATTATTTTTACATACAATTACATTATTTTTTCTACAATTACATTATATACAATTACATTATTTTTTATTATAAAGGAGGACACCCGTTAGCTTGAGGAAAGATATACTGATGAATAAACAGTGGTGACTCCACAAAAGAGCCACCAGTATTTTTTTTCCTTGTGCAAAACCTGAGTAAGCAAGCCGTGGACAAGGTCAAAGGGGTAGCATCATTGAAAGGATTTGTTGGGCAAGTTGGTGGAGGGGGGTTGGGGCTATGCAACACAGAGAACCACACCCAAGGCAGGCACTATGGGTGTGTATGTTTCATCCTACTGTGCCATTAGTAATTATTTTTATTGCTCCAGATAGGAAAACTAAATCTGAATGCTTGGCACATCTCCACCCAACTATGATTCTATAATTCAGACATATTGACTCAGAGAAAGGGTTAAAAGGCTGGTCCAGGACTGTATCTTTCTTTAACGATTTGATTAAGAAGCACACACAATCTAGCTGGACTGCATGGAAATACATTGTCAAGGCAGCTTGGCTCTGTCAACAAACTCACAAAGCAGGCTGCAGAGCTGAGCAAATACAGCGTCCAGTAAAGATAACTAACTGTTCCAGCCATTGAGCTCCTTGGGGCTGATTCATAGCCTAGTCAGGTGGTACAGTATTTATGTCCCCTATGTATTTGTGTTGGTGTGTTGCCCCCTGAGGATCTCACACAAGAACCAGGCAAACACTGAATTATTATCAAGAGGATTCTGTGGGTTTGCTGAGTTTGAAGATGGGTTGAATCATAGGCACCCGAAAGGAAATAAAAACATGAGTTGAAACAATGATGATGATTTGGAAACTGAAACCAAATAAAAAAAAAGTCTTCTTACTCACAAATGGCGTTAATGTATTATGCTGTATTCAAAGATCCTAAAAGCAACTGGCAACAGGTTGAAGCTATTATGAGCATTCAGTAAGTGTAAGTTCTGATTGCAGGGATGTTTGCTAGCCTAGTTTGCTACCGGTGACATCAATAAGAAGTATGATTGATTAAAAAAAAAAAAACTCCCAAATGCTAAAATAATTAAAATAGTTGTCTGGCTCCAGGATGTTAAAAAGGTTAATTAACCATTCATTTTTTCCCCAACGCATTAATCACACAGTTCAACCCAAGTAAAAATATCCAATAACATTTTTCTTTCCTCATTTCTTTATCATGCCCACACCCACCATTAGCACACCTGGGAGCCAGCATGAACCAGTAAATCAGAAATCCTACCAGCACAGGAGGATCTTGTCACGCGTTTATTACCGGTAAGTAATTAATAATAATCATGTTTAAAAAGACGTGGCATAGTTCCCAATGATTCACTCCCCACAGATATGTTTTATTCTGGTTATTTGAGTTCTTCACCACTGTTTTATCATTTTCTGTATTTTCCTTTTGATAAGGGTACATAACAAATTAGATTTTTATAATAATATAATCCCTATGCATGTCTGCTGGATACTGCATGCGGGAGGCAGCCATTTTAATAATAAATAAATAAAGTCGGCACATCAAGTTCAGGATGCGTCAAGTGATTGTCCTGGAGAAAGTTTGGCTTGGGATATTATAGTGAATGTCACATAGGGAGCATGATATAGCAGACTGCACCTGCAACCTGGAAAGCAGGGACCATTGTCTTTAAGACAATTACAGCAATCCTTTATTTAGTGGCATAAATAAGTACAGACGTGCTCAAATTTGTTGGTACCCCTCCACAAAGAATGCACAATTTTCTCTGAAATAACTTGAAACTGACAAAAGTAATTGGCATCCACCATTGTTTATTCCATATTTAATAGAAATCAGACTTTGCTTTTGATTTTTTATTCAACATAATATTGTAAATAAGAAAACAAATGAAAATGGCATGGACAAAAATGATGGGACCGCTAACCTAATATTTTGTTGCACAACCTTTAGAGGCAATCACTGCAATCAAACGTTTTCTGTAGCTCTCAATGAGACTTCTGCACCTGTTAACAGGTAGTGTGGCCCACTCTTCCTGAGCAAACTGCTCCAGCTGTCTCAGGTTTGATGGGTGCCTTCTCCAGACTGCAAGTTTCAGCTCTTTCCATAGATGTTCGATAGGATTCGGATCAGGACTCATAGAAGGCCACTTCAGAATAGTCCAGTGTTTTGTTCTTATCTATTCTTGGGTGCTTTTAGCTGTGTGTTTTGGGTCATTATCCTGTTGGAGGACCCATGACCTGCGACTGAGACAGAGCTTTCTGACACTGGGCAGTACGTTTCGCTCCAGAATGCCTTGATAGTCTTGAGATTTCATTGTGCCCTGCACAGATTCAAGGCACCCTGTGCCAGGCGCAGCAAAGCAGCCCCAAAACATAACAAGCCTCCTCCATGTTTCACTGTAGGTATGGTGTTCTTTTCTTTGAAAGCTTCATTTTTTCGTCTGTGAACATAGAGCTGATGTGACTTGCCAAAAAGCTCCAGTTTTGACTCATCTGTCCAAAGGACATTCTCCCAGAAGGATTGTGGCTTGTCAATATTTATTTTAGCAAATTCCAGTCTGGCTTTTTTATGTTTTTCTTTCAAAAGTGGATACATGTCTGTATCTATCATTAAACTTTTATTTAAGCTCATATTTTATATGTATATTGAGTATGTTTTTTGAGACTTGGTAGTTTCCTGCTCCAGTAAAAAACAAACATATAAAGACTGGCATTTAAAGCTACTAATACCTTATTCACATGATCATCACAATCTGAAAACATCATTGTGAAGGGCACTCATGTGGTTATTATTTGGGTGGTGTGGATAGCTTATAGAATAATATTGGCAACACTACAGTCTTTTATATGTCTTTTATAGACACACACACATGCATGGCATATCTATTGAGTATTAACATGGAATTAAACTTCAGCAAATAGTTAATTATATATTGATGAAATACTTATTTAAGCCGCTCAAAATAAAATGTTACCACAATTACAAATCGTCTATGCAAGGTAAGTAGACACTATTGGCTAAAAAGGGGAAGATGACAGAAGACTGTCTGACTGGGTATCAATCAATAAACACCCAACAGACCCTCACATTGCACACGTGATTACACTGAATAGATTTTCACCAAGTAATAATGCTCCTAAAACTGTTTCTGAGCTTGCACTAGTATTACTGAGGTTAAAATGAAAATATGCTCCACCAACCTATATAATATGTGTTATGAGACCAAGTCGTGACAAAACTGAGTAACCAACAGGCTGAAGCTATTATGAGCATTGGTGATGAATATACAGTAAGTGTCTTGGAAATAGAATCCTGTCCTGATTGTAGGAATGTTTGTGAGTTGTAGCCTTCTTTGACCTTCGTCGATTCTTACTGCCTGTAGTACAGAACCCCCATCGATCAGTTAGCTCTCCCTGTTGCCGGCAATGAAATTGATCCCTTGTCTAATCTGAAGGAAAGTGAAAGTGACAGAGCCCCCACTGGGGCTTCTCAAACAGGCGTAGGTGGAGGGAATTAACAGTGGAAGCCATAAATGATCCCGGCAAGGGAACTGGAGGCCAGGATCTTTTAAATCAAAAGCAGCCGCGACCATCCCAAAGCTACAATGTGCGTTAGTAGGCAATTTAATGTAAAGAAGAGAACAAGACTGGAACCTGAAATCTCCAGACCGAGAGCAGTAGCAGTGGGGAGCATTTACGATTTTCAATAACAGAGCATGGCAATATATACAGTATTTCTCATAATTAATATAAATAGGTGAGAGGACAACGTACATCAAATTAGATAAAACTGATCATGACCAGCATCAATCACCATGAATGAAAGTAATTCATGGTCCACATGCATGTCAATATCTATTTTCAATTCTTATGATAAATGACAGATCAGGGATTTACCACCACACTCAAACTAATAAAACCCATTTAGCCATTAAAATACCTGCAAAAATTTCATTGCATTGTTTAGTGCTTATAAAGGTCAGTATTCTGTTAATTTGCTGCTGGCCCTATTCACAAAGCTTTAAGGATTGTTTAAAGGAACATTTTGTTAAGGACGCCTCAATGAAACCCTTTGAATTTTTACAGAGGGTTCAGTGTATTCTCATTTTCAAATCTATTTAATAATGCATTCTGTTCCAAAAACAGTCCTTAAAAAAATATTGTGCGTGCTTTGTGAATAGCTCACTATAGATATTAAGCCCTACATAAAGTCCCATCAGACACATACTTTGATATCTTCTGTAATTTGACACACTTACAGTAAGAAGCCCTTCAAAGGGAATTTTCTGGGCAGCAGTTTCTATCAAGGTGGGTGGCAGGCAGCCTGGGTCTTTATTTCAGTAATTTTTTGAAAATATCTTATTTATGTCACTGTTTGACCATTGCAAAGGGGGTAATATGAGACTGATGCACTGTAATGTGTGTATCTTTTCCTTTGAAATACTTCCCAGACAACTGTACAATAATATCGCACTGGGTTGAAGAGAAACACAGTTTCACCCTATAAAAGAAATGCAATTTTTGCAAAGGTTCTTTAATCTCCATTCATCCCCAGATTTATTGGCCCCCTTCAATGAGAGCAGCTGACTCATATGGTACAAATGAGTTTCTTTGTATCGAGACAGATAAGGGGGATGGCAACCCAATAGCACACAACATAGCGGAAGCCATTAAGCAGACGGTGGGGGAGGGGTTGAGAGAGAGAGCTTACAGACTAGGGTCCTCTCTCCAGCTTGGGAAGTGCATGCTGTCTCTTTTTATATTGATTTTTTAATCATCTCGAGTAATCTATAATAGCCTGCAAGTACACGCACTGCTCCAGTCATAGCATCACCCTATTGTGACAATTGTACAGTGCTCCCTTGCCACTTCATGATGCGATAATTAGACCAAGTTGACAGTAAATTGTACATGCTGCTGTATTAGGGCACTTCACTAATTCATGTTTAAAATATTTCACATGTGTAAGACAGATAGATAAATACTGAAGAAGTATTGTATATAGTATTACCAGCTTTATACAGAAGGCCTTGGTTATCATGTATATTTATTTCATAAGAAATGTTTTTTGATAAGAAAATGAGCCTTTTTTTATTGTTCCGTACATGAAAGGCTTTCTGCTTCGTTTGCGTATTCCTGCAATATCTTTTTCAACATAATCTTGATTGTTTTGATATCTTTTATTGAACACGGAGGACAGATGAACCCATCAAAATGTTGCTCTTTGGGAGCAGAGTCTGTGGAACCAGTGAAATGTTACTGATTGAACAGGCTGGGTTCAAAGCTGCTCATATTGTGACTTCAGAGATTTTGACAGGAAGACCTGATGCATAACTGATGTGAAACGACAATAACCGGTCAAAACTGACTTATGATTTATATTTAAAAAAATCTATGTAGAAGAATACGTACAACAAAGCAGAAAGCTAGGGGAAATAAAACCCACACCTTGCTCAGTAACAGCTTCAATCTTTTGGAGGCTTTGAGAAATGTATTCAACTGTGTTAATATCCAATTAGTACTTACCAGAGTCACAGGTGGATGTTCAAAGCCCTCAGCAAACCCTCCCCAACATTACGGGGTCTTTAAACATTTTCCTTTTCAGGCCTTGTAGAGATAGCCTCCCACAGAATGCTAACCTTCTGAAAAATTCCTACTGGTTGCCAAGACAATGGTGTTGACTTTCTTTTTTTTCATTTACTGGAAAAGACTTATTTAGAGTGAGAGGCCACCAAAAAGCTACTCTGTGTGTGTGTGCGTGCTTGTGATTGTGTGATCATTCACCTTTCAGTCAAAGCCATCTTGACTCACCTGTGACACATTGATGACGTGATTGACATCAGAAAACACAAGGAGAGAAAAGTTGCCAAGAAGTTTAGCTTTCAAAATGTAAACATGTTTTCCACGCTGAGTGTGTCTCTTTTAAACCCCAGAACGCGAGACACTACTGGCCCTGAGAAATTGCCCTTAGCCAACAATAGAGAGAGAGTGATTGACTCAGGTTGACCGGTGATTCCCTGGTTTTCTAGAAATTCCTTGTTGTCTGTGCTAATTCCCAGAAGCATGAGTCAATTCTGCAAGGAAACCCGGAGAAGAAAGGATTCCAGTACTGAAAGGAACGGGGGACCTTTCCAAAGGGGTTATATTGTGGTTCAAATCAACTCACTTTTATTAGGCTTTAAAACTGTTTCCTTACCTCTCATTTGAATAACAACAGCATTCTTTTCGTTTTCCAGACTTGTGCAGTGAAAAAATGTGCCTATAAAAAAAATAAAAAATAAAAGATAGACTGCAAAGAAAATATAGCACATGTGAGAATGCTGTTATGCTGATCATGAGAGGTAAGGAAAGTCATGGTCATCGCCTCTTTAAGGTGTTATTGTTTATCTTGAATGCTAATTCCTACAAACCACATGACCAGGCTGTTCTACTGGGACTCACTGTTCTTGGGATCCACACTCATTTGGTTCACTCTGTATATCAATGACCTGCCAGTACACTGCAGCACAGCATTGCTGGCCCCCTTTGATATTGGTTTTATTTAATCGTGTTCTGACATGTTAGGCTATTCAGGAGCAGCGTCCTTGGAAATGACACCAGTTTGAATGCATACAGCAGGCTTTAGCCTCTGCCAGGGGAAACAGATTGATTTCTTTCACGGGCTGTTGTTTAAGGTGTTGCTTCATCTATGGGAACGCAATGTGGTGAACTTGTTTTTTTTTTTAAATACATAATGGCTTTGATTTTCAAAGCTCTGTACTCCAAAAACATTGTGGTCACACATAAGGCTAGCTAGCCAATTACCATTTTAAACACGTAGGGTGACTTCCTGTACTGTGCATATGTGAAACACAAACAATGATTGTATTCATAGAGCATCACCAATGTTTTACAGTCCTTTGCAATTAGTTAAGCCAGTATCCAGCACATTAAAAAAAAAGACATAAAACCTGAAGCAAGACGTCTGTGAAGTCTGACCGGATTGCTTTCAGTTGCACAGTGAGATAAATACTTGTAAAACCAGTGACGACAATAACTGTCACAAAAACAAGAAGGGTTTTCCAGTCCTGTATTGTTGTACAGAATATCAGGTTACTCCCTCCCTCCTCTAATCTGGCGACGAAGGGGGGAGGGCTCTGTTGGTTACAATGAAAAGGAAAAACATTTACATTAGAAAGCATTGTGCTTGTAAAAAAAAACCCATCTTATTAGCACATTTTTCTAGTGGTCTCTTTCAGCAAGTATTATATCTTCTCCAGTGGCACTGCTCTGGGGAGATGTGTCTAGGTCAGTGGGGGCCAAAGCCCCTGCTTTTCTTCAATATGTTAACAGATCAACCTTGATAAGACAGGAGCACAGTCTTGTGTCTAAAGACGTGGCCACAGGAGATGTGTAAAACAAGGTAAACTGACCCTTTCTATATTTCCCTTAAAACAAAGCTATAGATTAGCTAATATTAATACTTGAAGTGTTAATGCTATAAAGGCACCAGAGTTCCATGTATCTTTACCTTCTTTACGTTCTCCATCTAGCCTCCCCTTTCATTTATATTTGTGTACCCCTCTACAGTTTATCAGTATTGCTGGGGTTTGCAGGGCTTATTGTGCTGAAGAACGGTATGATTGGCAACGAGCACGGAATGTATGCAGAGAGTCCAGGGTTCTGATTCTCTGAGACACAGTTGAATGAGGCTGGGTCATGTGATTGTTCAGAGGAGGCTGATACCATCTTGCTACAAATCAGCCATTAAGCAATGATTAACGATTCCAGGGCTTCTGGAACAGGGCAAATCACAACCCCCACCTTTGTGTTAATGTGATAATGTAGTTTATTCCATTAAAAATACACACATGCACACACAACACCCTATGTATGTCTCATTTTAAATAAATCATTTTTGAAGTATGAATCTGAATGGAGATTCAATTAGGGTGGAGTAAATGAGGAGATAAAATGATCTCTTGGGAGTGGAGACTGGGGTTTCTTTCTGTTTTACTTGCCCGAGAATGGGATACAGTTATTCTCATCCAAGTAGCCGGTCCCTTTATTAAAAAAGGGGTGGATGTTTTTTAGAAGGCTACAATACACTTGTTGTTAGTGAGATCCCACTGTTACAGGAGGGCTTAGCCTCTCCCACCCACCCGAAAGCCTATGACAAATGGCCATAGATTTTTTTCATTATTTTTTTCTACCGCTTGGCACATCTTGCTACGTTTCGGTGTGAGAAAATTCTTGGCCTTGAAATCAGAAGCTTTGAGAGCAGCAGGAAACAAAAATACTCAAGCAGATGGCCTTTTTTCTTTTTTTTAACTGGAGCCTTTAAGAAAATGTCTTTGACAATGAAGTAAGCATATAGGACCCAGTGCCAGTGCTGGCTCTCCTCCCCTTTCTCTCAGTACCAAGAAACTTTCAATCACTCATAATTCTAGAGGAATAAACTTTGTAATAAAATCAAACTCACTGCTATCTGTTTACATTCTTCCAGAGTGTAGCTTTTCACTGTATCCGAATGCAGACCCACATGACAGGCCAAATTTGGGTTCCTGTTCCTGCTTATGACTACATAGGCTTCTAAAAAAGCCCTCAGATGCAGCAGTTGTAGGTTAATACATTTTATTCTAATGTTTTAGCATAACAAGAAAAAAAACATGGAACCACTTTTTTAATGAATTCTTTTTTTGTAACACCTTTAAAAGAACACATAGTGTTGTGTTGGTGGAAGACAATAGAGACAGGTTCAGACAATAAGAAACATTTGGACAGTCAGAGGGTCCACAAGAAGCTCAATAGTCCCCAGTCCCCTAAAGACCACGTGTAGAATCAGTGAATGACTCCATATGTGTATGGCCCATGTCTGTGGTCAATTGCCTGTAGAAGAATATTATTTGGTGTATTACCCTGAAGAAACAGTATACAATTGTAACCATTATGGCATAGCATTCGACTTTTGGCTTATATCAGTTTAACTACCCTTGTGCTCCTTGCGATGAGTCGCAATTCTGTTTAAAATCATTTAGTAAGGATGAATCACTGATGTAGGTATGGATTTGGCTGGAATCAGAAATACCCTAATCCGTGGGGGCCAGTTTGGGAGAGAGAGGTGAGGGGGATATTTTATTGATTAGTAGCTGAGCAGTATTGACTGGTGGAGGACGGTGACCATAGTCCATTAAGAATGGCTGACGCAAGTTAATGAAAGCCCAGCGCTGAGCAAAAGATGATGGTGGTGTCAGGCGCCAGGGGTTAATGTGAGTTAATCTGCTACTCTGAGGGCTAACTCACTCGCCAGAAAGGGGGTGGGGGTAGGTCAGGGAAGGCATGTGCATAATAACAATCTACTAATAAAAATAACTTGGGAGCAGGGTTACAAAGTCGACCCCCCCCCCCCCCCCTCCCCCCCGCTAGGGTTTTAATGAACTGAGACTTCAGAAGCGGCTCTGTGGTTCCGCAATAAGTGACACTACAAGCACAATTGCAGCTACTGTACAATATGGTTCAAGCCATTGGTAGGATGGTACCAAATTGGTGACATTTCCATATTTCGACATACCAAAGATATTACAACACACTGGTTATTTATTGCTGTACGGTGGTTCTCTGTCAGTATTTGTGTGTGCACTATTTGTGTGTAATCTATTGTGTTGGTAATGCTGTGATCTGCCAGTGTGTTATCTGGATATTATAATGATATCCCAGTGGCATTATAGTCAATTAATAAGTACAGTATTACATGTTGTGTTCCCCATTTACAAAAGTAGGGCTGTATTGAAAATAATATAAAAATGTATTTAGAAACAACCTCTGTAGCGTTCGCACTTATATTGTGTGGTATGATTACACAATTCTGTAAAGCAGTAACTAATAATAGTAACTAATAATAGTAAAAAATAAATAAATAAATGAATACAGCCAACAATGAAATGAAAACGAGGCACTAATCCAAGCTCAAGAAAAGAAAGTGTTTTTATTATTGAGAAATCCAGGTTGCACCTGATCCCTCTCATTTCAGCAGTGCGGGTAGGTTTCCCTCGGACTGTACCAAGGCTTCTAGAGCCAGGGCAAGCTGGGACTTGCACCACAATGAGGCTCAAACACCAAGCCCCAGTGAGAAAGAGAGAGTGCTGCATTCCTTCACCATCTCCTCCCTGGCCGTTCTCCATCTAGCCTCCCCTTTCAAAGTCAGATTTGCTTTCATTGTCTCTCATTCCTATATTGTTCCCTTTAGGGTTTCAGGGGCAGTCCAGGGCTCAGCCTGGTTGCTTTTCCATCTTTGCATGGGGTCCCTTCAGTTTGTTATGTGTTGGCAGGCAATCAGGCAGACAGGTAGGCAGGCAGGCAGGCGGGCAGACAGGCAGGGGGGCGGGCAGACAGGCGGGCGAGCAGGCAGGCAGGTGGGCAGGCAAGTAGACAAACAAGCAGGCAAGCAGACAAACAAGCAGGCAAGCAGGCAGGCAGGTGTGCTGCAGTAGTGGGACTTTACCTGCATGTTTAAAAACAGCTCTATAACAGGTAAGATGAAGTAAATACAACTAATCTGCAACACCTGTTGATTAAACAGTGAAACAGAAGCACTAACCCAGCAAAAGAACGCGGGTATAGCTCTGAACACGCACGCTCCCTGAAACTTGTGGCCAGTTTGTTTACCAGTAGTTTGTGCTGTAATTAGATGTCTGTAGGCCTTTAGCAGATTAGGATTAGCACTTGTAAAACAGGTGTGTGATCAATCACTTCCGCCCCTAGTATTGACGTGAGTGGCTAAGAAAACAATTTGCGGCACCTAGATAAATATTGGCGCCTGGTGTGAAAAAAGGGGTTAAAAGTCTATTACCAGTTGGTAAGATAGCTGTTTAAACATATTAGCCATTTAAAATGCAAGGGCCGTCTCATACTTTCCCACGGTGAATCCGTCATTTTACAACCTGTGTATCACGATGGATAAAACAGAGCCATATTAACAAACAGACGTGTTACTTAATTAATTAAGTAACACGTTTTATAGTAATTGAATTGTAAGTTAATTAATTAATTAACAATGCAGTTTTGAGAAAAAAGTAAACAGAACATTTTCTGAAACACCAAGCACGCGTCTCTCTTAATTCCTAGGCAATCTAACGGCTGCTGCAAAAACACAGACCGAAATTAACTATTTAGCTTCCGTGTTTGTTTAAACACAAATAAAATAATAATTGATTGTAAAGTCAATTATTGCGAGTTGCAGGCACATGCAAAGATCTGATTCTGTTATTGAATCATAGGCGTGAAATACGATGCTGTCTCTCACAATGCTCTGAGTTAAGCTTCAGCTTGCAAAGGGTTACTTGGAACCAGAAAGCTACTGTCCTTAAAGCAGTTTACAAATATCTTTAACAAACAGAGGTAATCACATGTATTGATTACACATTTAAAAACAAAAAAGGTGCATGTATTTATTTAAAAAAAATAATGCAAAAATGACAGTTGACAGCAACTTTGTTCTGATGGCACTGATTTCGTCTGTGGTCACTGTCTGAGCATGCATGAACCATGCACTTTGAAATTCTCTATGCTCAATATCTTGTAACAGTTCAATCATATTCAGGCAACAGAAATACTCCAAACAGTTTTTTGAAATACAAATATGTTAAGAATTACTGGGAAATATTTATGTGGACTGGAAGAGTAATTAACAATGTAACATCTCAACTTTTAGACATGCTGTTGGACAAATATGCACAAAGGTTGTTGTGTTCAAAGTTAGCTGGAAAGTCTATTAAAAAAGTTAATGAGTTGTAAATTGAAATTGAATCTAGAAAGGGGAACAGAGCTCATTAATCACAATGACAGATCTGCATTCTAATTACTGATCTGACCCAAGTGCCATCTCCTTCACTTTGATGAGACTTGAACTCACACATCACAGCATCCCACTTCATCTGTTTACTCATTTCCATTGTCTTTCTCTGTTTGTGCTTTCAGAGGTAATGGGGGAGGAATGCAGTGCTTGAGATGGTGTGTTTGTGTGTGTGACTCTTCACTGGAAACATGGTTTCCGTGTTTCTTGTGAATCTAGGAATTTTAGATATCTATGAAAATACCGAAAAGCCATATATGTTAGGGAGGTCACAGCCTGCAACCTGAAAAGTGTGGATTTGAATTGCAATTAGACATTCGCTAAGGATGTGCTGCTATTGTAGGTAATCTAATTAAAAATGCCCTCTCTTGAGAAGCCCTAGGGTTCACATAATGAATTCTGTTTGCTTTCTTTGTTTAGCAGGACTTTAAAATAATGGTTGCGAATCCCTATCAATCCTTCAGAATTCAGCTTCAGCTGTTATTCCTGTGCTATTCCATTAGAATTTATGTGCGGCAATTATTATAGAAACTTATCTGGAAATCTAGAAAATCCACATTGAATGCATAAGCTGTTTGGGCATCTCTCTTTCTTTCTTGATAATCTTGCTTGGTCAGGGTAAGACTTGCTTTGGAACTTTGTAGATCCACATTAGAATTCATCACATATTCATTGGACCTGCGTGTATAATTAATGTTTAATTCCAATTTAATGTGTGAAGACTGAAGAGGCACTTGGAAGATATTTCCCAATCCTTTATTTTGGATTAGGCTTACAGTATCTCATTTAAAACTGTCATCCTACTGGCATTTCAGCACATCAATACAAACAATCAAAGAAACTCTACTAGTATAGCGGTAGAAGCCGTCCTGTTGGTTAATGATCGTGCGTGTGAGTGCTTTCAATGCATCTACCCATTGTGCTGTGTAATGCATGTATTCACTGTTGCGACAATATGTGTTTGAGGCTGCTGAGCTACGCCTGGGTACAGGACTATTCACACAGTCCATTGTCATTCACTTTGCACATCCCAAATGCTGGGGTTTGAAAGAAGCACAGGTGATTGTAAACGTATTAGCACTGCAGAATTTGTGACACAGTAATAATGCAGTAGTACTTAATATATATTGAGAGCATTTTTCAGTACTACTGTAAAGTTACTGGGTTCAAAATAATTAATTAATACAGTACTTTTTTTGCTAGATGTGTAGTCTATTTAGATTTAAATGACCATTGGTACAAGTGTGCAGTAAATAACAGAATTTAGTCTTAGCATCAATACAGTCAGTTTGCATTAAAACAAACTTGGTCAACACAAATTTACTCAATATAAATTAGTTGAAGAATAATTTTACTGTTTCTTTTCAAAGAGCTTTGCTAATGTGTTAATAAAGCACCCAGGGATACCTTTTCATACAGGGCATCATGTAAGTGAACCTGGGATGATCTGCTATGTCATGATGTGGTACTATGTCATTCTAGACGAAGCCGATCACTATGGCTCTAGAGTACCCACTTATCGCACAGTCACCAACAGAGGTAGCGCTGTGCAGGGCAGCAACAAGCGATGCCTGTCCATGTGCACATGCATGAGTGACTGTGTGAAAAGGGTTCCAAAGGGGTAATATTCTAATTTGATGACTAAGGAACCAGAACCAGTGGGAAGTTAAAAAAAAAGCCTATTGTCATCTAGCAAATTTTGTGTGATGTATCAGCTTCAGCCCTGACATTTTGTTCCAGCACAATGGGGGATCAACGTGGTCTTTTATGAGGGCTTTGTCTGCAGACCCTCCCTGCGTGGCTGGACAATAGCACAGTCACCCGTGGGTTAACCCCTTCTTGCTTGGAGCCAGGGGAGAGGTGAAAGGTTACATATCTATTTGATAGTGGCCCTGTGGTGCCTCTAATTACCAGCAGCTTCTTGACAGAGGAGGAGACAGGCTGCTTCAATGTCTTCCTTTCTACTTAAATGGACCTCAAAGAAGTGTTTGGATGCTGTACACTGATCTAAACATGATCCTGTTCAACAGCCTGGCCAAAGCTTTTTAACCACACGAGTGAATGGGATGAGTGCGAGTACAATGTGAAGGTTTTTGGTTTTTTTTGTTAAAGGGGTTGATCTATGAGAAAGCATACTCTTTTTGTGTTTGAGATCTGAGCAGATATTATTTTTCCTGCAAAAGTAATTCAACTGTTCCTCCTGTTCATGCAGCTCTACAATGTATTAATATTTTAAAAATGATGCACGTTTTCAAGTACCTGTGTACTGGTCCATTGTATTTTTGATTTCCTTATTACAGTATACTATCCCAGTAGCTTGTGGATTTTAACAAAATTGTTTCAAAGCAGGAAAGGTATTATTATTATAGAATAAATGCTTTCATCATAATATACTGGGATGCAGTGCACTACCATTGCAACTGCTGTTTAGGTCTCTGAGTGCAAGAATAATGCTGCACTTCACATAGGTACTGCCTGGAAAGTGGGCAGCCTGCCACGCCCCTGAATAGCAGATCTGTCTCCAGACTCCCTCCTACCTGGCCAGGTATCAGACCCCAAACCTCTTGATCGGAAGACTCCTCCGCTCACCATTAATCCATCAAGCCAGCCTCTGCCTTTCGTTAATAATAAATAGGGAATAGGCCCTTTAGGCACATGAGAGCAATAGAGGTCATGCTCTAAATAATTCAGCAGCAGCCCAAACCAATAAAATGTAAAGAGATACCTGTTATAGGGGTGATTCAGACTCAGATCAGCTTGCCAAGAATTCACCCAGAGACGGTTATTCAAGAACATTTTGTAGTTTTGTTTTTTTTTCAATTTATTTGTATTTTAATGTTGAATCCACTCAGCAAAAACGTATCCTTGATTTATGTTTTGAGGACTAGGTAAAATGTTGTTGCTAGTTAAATTGCCTTGCTGGTGTCAAGTTGTCAACAGTAGTCTGTAGCTTCAAACATGGAAATAGGAGAGACAGGATCTTTGCTCAGGTCAAGATTAAGGTGCCGTAGAAAAGGTAGTTTGGGATGCTAATTCCTGGTACAGGTCAGTCTTGCTCCTGTGGTCCTGTCCTCACTTTGGCAGACTATAGAAGGAAATATGCATGAACAGGAACCTAAAGGCTGGTTTAGAAAAACCTTCAGATCAATATTTATTAAAGCAAATAATAAATGGCTCACAGTGATGATGTTTGTTTGGGGACATTTATGGTTGAATACTCTTTCCATCGGCTTGCTGGGACAAATTAGGCTTTGAGCCAGCCAACTTCAGACACTGTCTGAGAGCCTGTGCTTGAGTTTTCATAATGCACCCTTATTTAATTAAATGACAAATGTGGGCCTGTCTGTCTGTGTATCTCCCTCCCAAAATGGCAGCCCCTTATTTGATTAGCCTGCATCTGGTACTCGGGCTGTGTAACACTACACCTGCCCAGGGGCTTGATGGGCCTCCTGAAATAAGCCGTGGTCTTCCTGTCTCCTAATCCACCCCCACCCCTCTCCGTGTGCCAGGCTGTGGAGGAGGCAGATGTGCTGTGCTCTCACCTGCTCTCCATCAATCGCTCTCCCTGATGCATGCATTCAGCAGCTCTGCAGCCACGGCTCCATGCCAGACAAAAGCACAGGTCGGAGACGGTCTTTATTTATTGTTCATTGCAGATGGAACAAGTAAATATCCATATATACTGTATATATATCTTCATCTCTGCAATAGCCCTTTATATGCAGGGCTCTCATTCATCTTTCATCTTCCAGGGCTAATAGTTAGACAGTTGAACAGTATCTTTTGTTAAAGTATATTGAGGTCTTCTCTAACGTAGACCTCTTCTCTATATTAATTTCATTCATTGATGTTAATATAGGTAGAGTCATTGAACAAGGCTTGTTGTCCAGCATCTATCTCCCGTGATCAGGTGAAGGCAACAATGCTATGGGGTCTATTTTAATGGTCAAAACAGTCGGGGTGAAATGATTTGTTGCGTATTTTTACCTTATATATCGTATCGTATTAGAGGTATTGTTTATATTGTGATACACAACCAAAAGCACCACAACACTGTAGTTCACTAAACGGTTCTTAATGTTTTATAGTTGGTATGAGTTCATACTATCTCATTGTATGTTTAACAAATAATTGAATCTTATTATGCATCATACAAGTAGCTCATCAGGACCATCACATCATGGTTCACATAGCATTGTGACACCGGAAAACAGTGACAGCTCTTAATACCCCTGCTATATAAAGCCTCCACTGCTGACCATTCTCCTCCATCGTTACAGGAAATAGGACAGCATTGCGGCAGGAAAAAAACACTTTTGCATTTTTTTAATCTTCTGCAAATGTCTTTTCAGTTTTGTTCATAGTACATTCAAACAGTCATCTTGATTGCTATGTAGGAGACAGCATTTTGGTTCTTCATCTGGGCCAGTTCCTCACCCATCCACCCCCACTCTGCCTTCATCACAAGCACACCCTGGAATATGGGACTCATGCAGTGTGTGAATGACGACCTCAGAGAAACATGAGCTGTGCCATTGTGTCTTTTAATGGGGCTTGTCTTAATATGCATAAATAATGTATTACTTAGCTGTGTATGAGATCCCTTTGCCAAACATGTCATAATGTCCTGGGACTGTATGTCAGAAACAGACCTCATAGGGTATGGTATGTGTCTTTCTAATGCAATTAATTTGATGCCAGGCTGCCAAATTTAAATATTGCCCTGTCAGGATGCGAGTGGTGCGGGTAAGGATATATTGTCCACAACAGAGGGTGTATTTACAATTGGTCATGGTTTAATTTAAAATAAAACTATCCCCTCTACCAGCAATGGTATCAGGGATTTAAACAGTGAGCTTGAGGTCCCAAAAACAATAAACAATAAATATTGTTCCAGGGTGCAAGTGCCCGTTCTCCGTAGTGCTGGAACAGGTTGAAGTGATGTGGCAGTGCAGGTGTGCCAGGTGATAGTCCTGGCTTCGTGGCTTCAGCTCCCGTGTCTCCATCTGCTCACACAAAACAACAACAAACACAGCAGTGCTCCAGTCTGCTAACTTGTCAACATAAGGGGCTGTACTCACGTAGCTGCATCCCCTTAGTACTGCTAAACTCCTCCCCATGATCAGTACGGCGCCACTCTCTATCCAATCGCCATGTGCCCCACAGCTGATCACAACAGAGCTGTGCAGCAGTCTTGCAGCTATGCCCTTTCATCAAGATGGCCTACTTCCAGTTCCGTCCTACCATCGAGTCGGCCCATCTCTGTGAAGGCATACTACCAACCTTACTTGGTGTCCTTTCAGGTTGGGAGGTAGATTTACAGTTCAGATTCATTCAAAAGGGTATCTGGGTTGTCTACCAATGTCATCCTCAATCTATATGTGAGGATCTGTACAGTATCTCCACAGGACCCATTCATTCAGATTTTCTACATGAGGTTCTTGGTCCTATTTGCACTGTTCAACACCTGTTCTTCCCATAAAGACCACTGGAGTCTACTGCTTTGGCAATATTTTTGTAAACAACTTTACCTTTAAGAGAACTACATTGATATCGCCTTAGTTGGAATTCTTTCTTTTAAATTTACTCTTACCATAGAGTGCTTTATGGTGGCATATGGCTAGAATAAAAATGACGTTTTGAAATTAATAACCAACCTCATGACACGGTACACTTATAAATATAATCCCATTTTTATTTTTGTTGATTGTTTTTGTAAGCAAACTACCGACTGCATCATTGCCCACCTCAACTTTTTTTTAAAGCTGTATTTCTGAAAAACAGAAGGAAGGAGGGGCTCTGTAATGCAAGGGAATATACCGGTGCATTGTGTTATGCCATCTATTTGGCCAGTTGAGTTAATAGCCAAAGACAGAAAGTATTTATTAATTTGCTCGAGACAGCAGCATCTGCAATCTGCACTTCGTTTTGCAGAGCTCAGACTGCAAGGTCGAGAGCATTTTTAGAACAGGATCGCATGCACTGGAGGCAGAGGGCACTGTGAAAAACAAGCAAGTGCCACTGACTCTACACATTAGATACTACTGGCTAACAGAGCAGCTGCTACGCTTTTCAATCTTTTCTTTGGCAGCTGAGGGCGAGGTAATCATCCCCCAGAACTGTGGAGCAGTCGATCGAACACCTGTGTGCAGGAAAAAGCATGACCACTTAATTATACCTGCCTGTCCCTGTGTTTACTCTGAACTCCACATGGTACACAGTGGCATCACACCGAATCTGTAGCCAGTGCACTAACACCAAGAGATGTAGTATTTATGGCCCGTGCTTTTTAAATTGGTCATATTTCCATCTGTAAATTCATGATTTGGTCTGCATGTACTACACTTTCAGGGAACAACTGAGGACTCTCAATGTGTAGCAGTTTTTGAACCAAGGTGTGTCAAATTAAGCTCACACTAAAAGCTGGAATGGCTCGAACTGAAATGCAATGGGCGCTATTTTTTTTTGGCATGATTGAACATTTTTTATTGGAATGGCTCCTAATTCCTGACTGATTATTGACCAAGTTTTTGCCCAGAAGCAATAAGCTGGGGTTGAAAGATATACATATGATTCTAGAGGATGTTTAAGAACATCTCCAGAATGATTCAAGCCCTGGTTTTGGAACATATCCCTAAACTTCTCAACCTACTCTCTCCTTCAAGCTAGCCACTATGTTGCAGGGTATCCCCTTGATACAGTTCGTAATAAATTATTTTGTATCTTGTATTTGCTTAATCAAATATCAGATTTGACTGCCCATCTCAGGAAATTAGCAGCAAAATATTGTAAATAGAACACAGATTTTAAATCAGACCAATATAAAATAAATAATAAAAAAAAACTGAAGCAAATGATAACAGCGTAGGAAGCACTTTGCAACAGCTGCTAGCTAGGCCCCAGCAAACAAAAGTCATTCTTAAAAAGTAAACTCACTCTCAGGGGGTTAATTAAAACTGATTGGCTCTACGGGGGTTACACCTGCTGTTGACAGATTGCTTATCTTGGTCAGAGCCCTCGAGGCCCAGAGGGGGTGGGGTATGGCTGGGATGCAGTAGGGGTGTCTGGGATACGTCATTTGACCGTGGTGGTGGTGTCACCCCGCCCAGGGGACCGCAGTAATCCTTCTGCATCCTGGCTCAGGTTATCGCCTGATCGAGAGATGAATAAACAGCACTTTAATAATTCAGAAAGTTTTTAAGCTCTTCGGTATTAGTTCATTTGAGAAATTGGCCATGGTTGTCTCTGGTGGTGTTTGTCATCACCTTGTTGTTCTCCTTCTTTCCTGGTGAATGTTAGTGCGTGAGAGAGGCTCTGGATTGATTCCATCCTCTTATCTACAGAGAGGGAAGCAGCGTTGCTTAAAATAAAAAAAGCGTTTTCCTGGATGGTTTTGTAGTGAAGGTAAAGGTGTACTTTACGACTGCAATATTTTTTTTTTACAATGCTGCTGGCATTTGAAGTAACAGGATGAGTGATGAAAGGGATTTTGCAGTCCACATTTGAATATTGGCTTGAAAGTCTATCAAGCAATAAAACAGGGTGATTAATCATATGTCTCAAATGGTAGTGAGGTTTAGAACGTTGAACATTTCATTATCTGTTAGATGTTTGGTTTTTTTTGTCTGTCCACAATGTTGAGAATCCGTACAGTTTTAAAATAAAAAAAAGTATACTTAAAAGATAAATACATTTTAAGAGTGGACTTAAATCCTTTTAGAAAAAAAAAAATCATGCACAAAATAAAAAAAAAAAAAAACATATTCTATGCATTTTGGGATGATTTCATTTTCTTCTGTCTGTATCTTTTAAAGCATACTTTGATCTTTTCCAAAAGGGCATAATATAATGCAGTCATTTGTAGGCACCCAAATACTGTATGTCAGTGGACCTCTGTATTGGACTGTACCTTTAAATCCAGCAAAATGAAAACAGCTTGATTTAGCGGATACACACAGCACACCCTGGGCTGCAGCGTGAGTTGTGCAGTCTCTAATTGGACACCCGAGGATGGTGGGGAGGAATGGTGATCCCAGGGGTGCTGTAAGAGCCGGAGAGCTGTGCTGCAAGGTTCTCTACATCGCTCTGCAGATGTGAGACCTATCTGTGTGGATCATCATTACCAAGGTGCAGGGAACAACAGTGCCCTTGCAGTGTTTGCTAACACCGTGCAATAGTTTGACAATGCCTGGCTCGCTAATTACAATTCAGAGTGTACATTGTGCTGCGATGCAAAACCACATGTGAAGCTCGCATTGTTGGCTGCTTATGTTAAATTATAAATGAGAATGTGGATGATGCTGTCACAAATTCACACAGCATGTTAACATAAGTCAGTAAGCAAGTGTAGGTGGTGGGGTGCCATGCGCAAAACAAACAGTCTCCATATTTAGCAAGGCAGATTTGTTTTCCTAATTCAGGAGGTTAATCGGCACTAGCTATATTTAATCAAAAATGTGTAATTTTGAAAATGAAGCTTTTCTTCTACAGCTGCTATCGCCATGTGTTTCATTATGATGTGTTGTATTGGATTATAGGTTCATTTGGATGAACGGGATGTGGAGTAGAGAGTACTGTTGAACTGATAACACTGCCTGAAATTGTAACTTTTTTTTCGAGACAGTAGGGATTCTCACTATATATTCTGATGTGGGAGTTTACATAGTGGGGATGTCACTAAATGTTTCGTTTTATACTGTTCTGTGTCTCAATATTCGTAGCTGCTTGTGAAATGTATTCCAGTCTGGAGGAAATGCTTGAAATTCCCAGTTCCTGTCTCATACCTAAAGGGGATTATTTCAAGACACATTATCTGATGTATCGTTCCCCCCTAACCTTTTAATTACACGTGTGCTGAACGAGCTGGGTATCCTCTGCCCCTGGCGTGGGTTTAATGCCAAGCGCTCCCGTGGGATGCCAATTGACAGTTCTGCTATTCAACAGGTGGCCCTTGAGCAGACAGATCATTCCATAGCACTCCTTGTCTCCCCAGTTACCACCAGTCAGTGTGTCTGGCTGGAGAATATATATATATATATATATATATATATATATATATATATATATATATATATATATATATATATATCGATGGGCTTTTCCACTGCAGTAACCCAGATTGACATAAAATAAGTGGGGTAATGTGAGGGCTCACAACCTGAATGTTTTTTACCTGAGATGCTCAAAAGTTCACTTGTAGAAATCGATAAATGCAATATAAATCAAAATGGCTATACAGATAAACAGTTGGTAATGTGATATTTTGAAATATTTTTTTATAATCAAGTTTTGGGTGTATGGATCTTATTTATTTATTTGTATCAAATAAATAGTTCCTATAAACTCCAAGCTGTATAAAAGGCTTTGAAGCCCTCGCGTTTGTATCTCTGATCTCTGGGCTCACAGTAGGGGTGGGTGTGCTGCTGATCTTTAACCATCCCCTGGGTTTGCTTGTAATCCTCATTATACCGAAGGTGAAATAGGGAGGTTGCTTAAGGAAAGGAGGTGGGGGATCGCTAGTGTCTTGATAGGCCAATGCTAGCGATGCTGCAGGTACTGTGTCGAATGGAGACCTCCCACCACACACTTTCCAGGTAGCTGACAATGATAGTTTGGACATTCCTTTCCCTGTATAGACAGCCCCATGACAACCAGACAAGCCCGCTTTCTTTTTATGCCTCCTTGTAAAACGTCATTTGAAGGATTATTTAATTTAACTTTTTTTAGGGGGTTTCTGGCTTCTGCGTATTTACAAAGCAGATGCAATTCACACAGTTGGTACACACACACACACACACACACACACACACACACACACACACACACACACACACACATACACACTACCTTTGAAATGATGTATATGAAAACAGTGGTCATTTAGATGAAAACTATTGGTTGAACTAATTTGGGGCAGTGAAATTGATACTGTGATGAACTATGGGTAAGGAATCTAGATTCTTAACTATAGTTACTGCACCTAAATCTGCACCTTTATCCTGACTCTCAAAGATGAAACGTTTCTTCTGGTATCTTGCTAGATTTCATTCCCCTGACATTACCTGCAGCAGTCACACATTGGCTTGTTAACCCCTCTCTGAGACCCCTATTGTTTTAATGAGCTCTGCTGTTGCATTGCCAACACCTCCACTGTCCAGCGCCTGACTCCTGACACCTGAGTCTCATAACCTCTAGCAGTGTTAATTGCCTCAAGCCATGTAACAAGCACTGCTGGACTGTGGCTTTTAACCATTTATTTATGTTGTGATTTCTTTCCATCATTGTACTGTGTAAATTAACATGTAACCCAATTCACACCAGTTGTCAAATATACTTCCCTCGGCTCTCACTAGGTGGCAGCATCAAGCACCGTGGCTCCCTCTAGTGGTCCAAAGAGGAACGAAGGGAGTTTACTTGGTAGCAGGCACTTTTCTGGTATACAAAATAAGGTCACTTTTTTTTTCTTCAGATAGTAAGATTCAGATTAAGACTAAGATTTTATCCCAAAAAAAAGCAAAACACTTTTTGACATACTTTTTAAATATGATAATGTTAGTAGTTCAGCAACACACTATGTTAGAACAATGATGGTTAGAACAAAAATAGTTATTGGTTTATAAAACCTCCCTTTTAATTTGTTTATCAGCTACTCTATGTACCTGTTCTCTTCCAGCCTTGGTCGCTTGGTGGTTTGGTCTGTAAAGCTGCAGCCTCAATGGATTACCTTTAATAACAAGCTCAAAAGGAACTATGGAAATGTATACCGTCTCGATTCAAAAATATGTTATGGGAAACTGATTGGAATTTTAAACAGCCTCCATCTAACTTAATGAGGGGTTTATAATCAATATAAAAGAAAGATTTAAGAGGATTTGCCTCTTCACAGTTTACACAAGCTGGAGCAGTACAAACGTACACATACACACACACACACACACATACACATGGAGGCTAGTGATATGTGTAAACAGGCTCCACGCAGCTTGTGTGTGCTCTGTGTCACACACTCTGGGCAGCACTAAACCACCGGCACACAGGGCACAATAGACACGGCAGGGGGTGGCATTCCTCATGTGGGTACCGCTCTCTCATTGGCAGGGCCGGGAGCGCGATCGAAACATACAGCCAATACAGCCTGCTCTCCTGTTTGCAAAGGGAAACCTAGAGACTGATTTGGAGTCATATTGTTTTTACACTTTAATTCTGAATCTGTAGTTTTTCTTGAATGACTTACATTAGTGGGGAATATATTGGACTTTTACACCGTCAGCATGGCCCACCACTGAATTAAGTAAATAGTGAATTATGGAATGGATACACATTGAGGGAGCACTGTATATGTTATTTGTCAGCAAGGCCAGTAAAGTAATATAAGTTTCATTAACAAGAGGTGGTAGCTTTGGTAGTGTGCAACTCCTGTATGTCTGCCCCTCAGGGTACCCTATAATTACTATTGACTTTTGGTTTCACAATCCCCTTTGTAAATATGCTTGATGTTTATTATTGATTTACTTTTGTAAGTAGAAGCTAACTCTTATTGTCAGATTACAAGCTGGCCACCCGGGACTAGTAAAATATTACTGTTCTGTTGTTAAAGATGTGAGAGAGGTGGGGTCAATATTAAAATATAATTAGAATTACTGTACAATTACAGCAGAATTGTCTGCTGAAATTGCAACTACAGGGCTAGTTTGTTCAATTACAATTATACTGCAGTAATTACAATTACACTAAAAAGGAACATAAGCATGGATCAAGTGTAGTGACTGGAGGGAATATCTAAGAGGCCATTTGTGTAGAAAGGTGACTATGAGAAAATAGGCATCAGATACCACGTTGGTTTTCTTGTATTTCGTTGGAAGGGTATTGGTGATTTAAACTAATCCCAGACAAAGCGGTGATGTGATTTTAAATGATTAGAACTACATTTACACTGCCGGTTCATTCTCCATTGTCTTGAGCACTGACATGCTCTGCACAGATCACCGCACTGATGGCAATGTAGATATGAACACAGACGCCTGGGCCATCCCTAATTACAAGTTTAGTTCTGTGACGGCCTGATCATCAGGGGAGCTCACAGGCTCTCCCTGAGACACAGCACTGCTTTTGTTTGACTTGAGTGTTTCTCCTGTATTTTCTTTGGCACGCTTCACATTGTAATTTGACTTTTAGTGACTATTACCTAGAATTTTAGGATTGAGAGATCATTTAAAAAAAACAACAAAAAAAAAACTATATGAACATGATTTAGATATTTTATTTAACATCATGTAATCAAAGAAAGTCTACCGGGAGCCATAATAATAGTAGCCTACAGCATTTTACGTTAGATTTTGAAATGTCACATATTTCCATTATATTTCCATTATGTATATGTAAAACTACAAACTGTTTAATTTAATATGTTAAAGTAACATTATTCAGCAGGTTTCATTCGACTTTATGAAGTGAAATGAGTTAATTCTATAGGGTGATGCAAAAACCTTTGATCATACTGTACGTTCTGTACACTGTAACAAAATCAAATACTGTACCCAATTCAGTGCAGTGCATAAATATAACCTAGTTAAGACTTCTTGTTACAATCAGACTGTTCTAACCACAATTACACATTTTGTTTCCTTTATAGGTTGTTAAGACATTGGGTTTGTTTTTTTAGCCTCTTGCCCTACCCTTCTTAAACCAGTATTTAATAACAGAATACATGTATGGCTTTTAAAGGGACGTTACCACATCCGAATGCTAGCTGATACTGGAGGGTTAAACATTGTGAGAGGCTGTTCTGTATTTTACAGTGCAGTACAGATATCATTTCAGGATTCTGATCTTAGCACTGTCTTAGCACACAGTGGGTCAAACCTGTTATTGGAAGACAGCACACTGGTAGATGTTGTTTCTGTGACGGTTGACTTTTCATTTATTTACAATTCATTAGTTTGCTCTAGACCCCACTATCTCTTCATTAATGGGGTCAGTGAATATAATGAGAACGGGCTAAATTAGGGGAGTTAATTAAGTTTCAAGCACCAAGCACCAAGGCAAAGATGTTTCATTTTAACTGCTGGAGAAATGTCCCTCCCTAACAAAATGTGGAAGAATTCTAGTGTGAATACGGTAAGAAAGATTTCTAGTAGAAAGGTGTGTCAAAGAAGCTGCTTTATTCAAGGTAATTTGCTGTTGCTTGATTAACAGCTACAGAACTACAGTATAACCTCTTCCTCAGCTGCACGGGTGGCAGGGAGACAGGCCTTGATAGAACGATGCACAAGGAACTGACTGCAGTATTGAGCAATTCATCATTTAAAATACTGTACAGGCTCCATGCAGGTTGCAGCTGGTTAGACATACAAATTGTACATTTTCAGATAATGCCACCATTACCATACCAGTATTTACTCTTAAGACAAAATGTTTGTAATGTTTCAGATTGAATTTACCCAGAGTTTGCAGGGTTAGAAGGAAGTGTTTCTTTAATAAATCCATTTTTTGCAGCTGTTTTCTGTCTGTTCTTTTCTAGATTCATTAAGCTTCTAGGGCAACAAGAGTGGAGGACTGTGTGTGGGTGTTGCTTCTTTATAGGAAACGTAAAACCAAGACCCAGGTCTCAAAGGTAAAAACGATTAATGGCAATTACTGTGGAATGAAAAAAACACAAAGACATGTAGCTGTGTACGCTGTGCAAAATATGATCAGCTGTAATTTCCCCTCAAATTGTTAGTAATTCAGAGAAGGGCTTGGGGTTCAGTCCTCAGAGGTGAATGAAGAGACCTGGATTCAGAGGTGTGGCGTGTGCTGTCTGGTTTTGTAGCACCTGTCACATTTTTCAATGCACTTCCAGTAAATGGCTGTATTGGGCAATGGACACAGTAACTGTTTAAAAAATGTTCTTGTTTATGTAATTCCGATAAATTTGTATAAAAATTCGATCCTTGTTAAGATGTATAAATTATTATTGTCTCATTTTTGGGTTATTATAGGCTTTGTTTTGATTTATTTTCATTAAATTCACTACAGCAATGCAATGTATATTTCTCATCATAGTACATTAATACAGAATGTGCAGGCGCCCCCTACTGTATGCTGAGGTCTATTACAGTAGGCACACGGTTTGTGAAAGTGCTTGTGAGTGCTGTGTATAGGATGTTTTTAATAGGGTTAATAAGCTCCTCTCTTCAGAGTCATATTTTGCAAGTTTCATATAAGCATTTGGTGGGCTGGTGTCAATTGACCAAACATCCCACAAGCCACAAGGGGTCTGTCATGTCTGAAAAGTCATTGGGTTGGTTTGGGACTTTACAAAAGAAGGCACCTGTGAAAAACCATGCTATAGTACATGTCTATTCCACTGACACCTGAAATCCCAATTCTTTTCATACACCTTCATGATTTATCCTGTGCAAGCATGTAAGCAACATTATATAATATAAAGCGCTGTTTATAAAATAAGACCACGATTAGTGGTAATATTAATATTTCACTGCAAATTATTTCACAATCCTCATTATACAGCGTTGAGAGATTTCATATTCAATGCTTGTTTTTTTTTTTAACTGGATCTCATTTTGGAATCTAATTAAAATTATTTTTTTTCCATACATATGAACCAAAACCTCTGTTATAAGGGCTATTGTTTTTCGAGGTGCCTTTCCCAAGGAAGTGCTCAATGTGTTTGTTTAACATCCCTGCTCAAAGAAGGCTTGGTGGCTCAGCACACTGTTTCACTAGCTTCTTGTGACTTTACCCAGGCTTGACCCCAGCAACTCTGTCATGTAAAAAGATTAACTAAACGTATTAAACAGATTTGTTCAATTTATTCTCAAACTAGATTTTAACGTACGGTTTGGAATAAAAGAAGCAGGCTGAATTCTCTGAAGCTGTATTCTACCGGCACGGAGGGAAGTGACTTAAACTTTTTTTTTGTATCATAACCAGGAGAGAAAACCTTTTTAAAAGGAAAAGAAAGATTTACATGTGTCTCCCTTCCTCCTATATTGGGGTCACACGGGCAGGAATGTGTGTGTGTGTGTGTGTGTGTGTGTGTGTGTGTGTGTGTGGAGGGTGGGTTTAATAATTCTCACGGTGGTCTCAAAGTAAGAGCCTGCTAACAAAAGGCAACAGTAAAAAAGGAAACATGCAGACAATAAAAAAGGGGTTGTACCAACCTCACTGCTAGCCTTCACCAGCACACTGAGGAGGGAGATTGTAAAGCTGTATGCACTGCTGTGGGGGAGGGAGAGAGGGCGGTTGGGGAGTGTTTGCCTCCATTTTCTCTGAATTTCCCTCTTCACTGGCTGCACGCACAGGCAGGACAGACTTTAATCTGCCACTGATTTACCTGCCAAGTAATCAGTTTGGAGGGCAGTTAGTCTACATTGAGAACCACTTATTACTTGGCTGTTGGTTTAACCCTGTGGGTGCCACTGCGTTACAGGTGGTAGAACTATAGCCTTGATTACTGTCCTGGAAAGACAAATGAAGGAGTTTATTAAGTCAGTTTCCAGTTCTCCAATACAGATTTGTTAATCATTATTTAAACCAATGTGCTTTTTTAATGTTATTCCAAGCTTTTCTCAAAGTCCAAGAGCCTATACTCATTTTGCTGGTAGATTTAAATATTTTCGCTTATTTCTAATTATTCTTATTTTTGGTTTTTAAGAAAGATTATAAAAAAAACATGTTACGAGACATTCAGAGATGAAAAGTTACCTACTGTTGACGAAGTCACAGTTTTTAACTTAAGTTTACATTTTTCTGACATCCATAGTTCTGTGTTTTCTGTCAAAAATCTACAGTTTTCAGGTGAATTGGAAAATGAATCGGTTCAAAGATTAAACACAGTGAACCTTCTGTAAGTGGAATAATGAACAGAAGATAATGACATTTTTCTTATCCATTAATCATTAGCATGTCTGACAGTATGAGTTCAGGAATTCAGGTTCAAGTTAGAAACTTACATTTAATAACACAATGTGCTTTTTTGCTTAATACTAGAGGCTGTATTTCAAATCCAGTTCAGCTGGTTCTATGTTTCTAGTAGAGAATTTTTTTTTTTAAGGAAGTGACCTTGAGGTTGGAGAGAGGCAAATACCAATCAGACCTAAAGAGCAGCTTTATTTGGGTCAACATCATTGAAGGACATTGTTGCTTTGTGCTTATCTGGATTGTTATTTTAATATAAGACTGACACAAAATCAACACAAACTAGTTTGATAGCAGTTTATAGATAAGAAAATGTTCTGTGTAAGGATGCATTTTGTTTATGCTTGTGCATTCATGTTGATAGTCAAGCTGTGGTACTCATCTTTAATTGCATTCACTGAATGACAATTGAATGTTAAGCCCCTTTCACATTGGCTACACTGTCTCACAATCCCACGTAGTGTGAAACCACGCACCTGGGTCAGACATGGTTAACCCAGGTCCCAGCGACCCACCTCAGGATGTGGGTCGACACGCTTTGACCCGGGTTGAGCGAGACAAAATGCGTGATGGCCGTTTGTGAGCCGAAACAAAAACAAACAGCCACGCCTGCGTGAAGGTTTCACTTCCGCAAGAAACATTTCTGTTTATTCTGTTTAGCCAGATTTTGTTGATTGAGACACAGCATGAGCCAGATTTCAGCATCTGCTCTAATCAACATTTGGGCCGACGGTTCAATCCAGAGACGCTTGGATGGAAGCGTCAGTAACAAGCTGCTTCCATTTGTTTATACATTTGTTTAGAGATGCACAAACCCATATTGCTTGGACACAGCCCTTCCAATTACTGCATTGCCTCAATGTTGTCAAATCTGAACACTGATCACAGTGGTGTGTAGGCTGGGTCTTCAAGGTGTCTTGAAATGCTCAGTTGCTCAGTTGCTGTTGAACAATGCCAATCATCTAATAAAAACCTGTCTATAGGAAGAAGCTCCTTTTTGAGCTCTTTTTAGCCAGACCAGACAGCTCTGTAGGAGTCTTGCGTTGAGGGCCCAGTGTGTTCAGACATGATTTAAAGAGTGACTTTTAAAGGCCATTGTCTATAGAGTCCTCCAAGGTGGTCTGTTATAGATGCCTCATTCTTTTTTTTTCCCCTTCTGTTTGTGATGCTCACTCACCATCCGTTTTCCTGTAAAACCCAGTTTGCATCACAATGGGAAGATCCCAGAATAATAAGTCTAGAGGCTGTGGACTCCTTTGGTCTCGTTGGGTCACTATAGGGCAGCCGGCACTAAAGCTGTGCAACGGGACTGTGGGCATAACAGATTAACTGGCTGGAATAAACAGTGGTTCAGGATGCTGAGATTAACACCATGCATGTGCAATTGAGAAACTTGCTATCCCCCACTGAGGTGCCAATAGAGTTGCCCTGCAGAGATGGCTAAATATTCTTCTATTCACTCTCTTCCCATTGAGGCCCATTCCAATAGAACACTATTCTCAAAGAGCTCTGTGCCAGTAGAACACACTGTTCCTAATGCGGTCCATGGCCTCTCATTCAGAGTAATGCTAATGGATAACTATTGTACATTTACTGGGCCCTGGTGCAAGACATTGAAGTAGATCACCCCCCCTCATCACATGACCTTAACAACGCTTACCTCTTGCCAGAGCACCAGCTCTGTGTCCCGCCTCCAGATAGACAATCTGTCAGCTGTGATTGGCAAATTTCTGTTTTGATCGACAGTCCGACAATACTACCTTGCTATGGTTTATTTTTCTAATCCCAGTGCCTATATATTTTTTACATTTACAGTGGGCTAGAGCTAATGAGAGCGAGAGAGAGGCTGCTGGCTGTTAGCTGGAAGCCAAACCAGGGCAATTCAACCCCTAAATCAAACCTTGACATGAGCTCCTCATCTGAAGCGCTTTCACCACAGGTATGGGCTGCCTCCTCACCTTCAGCCAAGCCGCTTCAATTGACCATGCTCCAGGGGTCAAACTATTAAAATAGTTTCTCTGTTTACAACTGGCAATCAATTAGGACTTGGTAAATTTTCAAATTGAAAAAAGAAGTGTTTTATTTAAATAAATCATTTTCCATCTGGGAAGTTGGTCACCAATAGTTTAGCTGCAAACCCCTATCTATACCAAATATTGCTTTTATGTATTCAGTTTTGCCGATGTAAGTGTTATTAACTGATCAGCCGCTAGGAGGAGATTCATTACAGTTGGATAGCTCCCTTAGCAGAGAATCCATGCATTAAAAATATTTCCACATTCCTAATTTCTCAGCTGTAATTTTTGAGATCTTGGAATTGGGGTTTTGATTATTTTTTATCAAAGTCTTTTTTGACTCTCAATATGAACAGTACAGTAGATAAGCAGACACTGGCAGACACACACACAGTTCCTTATCTTAACAGTATCTGAATGTAATAATCCACTACCCTCCTCAGCCCAGCAGGGGATCTTGATAAAGGTTATAAAGGCAATAAAGACCAACTTGATTTTCTTTTTGTTATTAGTGTTATTACTGCTGTGCACAGATTCTACTGAGAGGGGTTTGGGGGGGAGTGAGGGATTAGACTGGTTAACCCCTTAAACTCTGGAATGATCACCTGACACCTTTTGTGGGATCGAATGTTAACACATGCTTGGGGCTTGGCCTCATAAGAGTTTGATTTGAGTAAAACTCAGTCCTAAAGCTCAGGTGTTTCTTGCTCGTGGAAGGCAGCACTTTGCTGAAGTTTGGAGAATTTCTCGAAATCTTTTTTACTGTACTAAGAAATCTGTAAGGACGAAGCTTTTTTGAGAAATATGTATGTCAGCAGCCAGGGCCCAATTATGTTTAGTTCTTACATATTCTGAACAGTAAACACCCTCTTAAGAGTCTACCACAATTTACTGACAACAATGGCAGTAAACAGCAAATCACCAGAGAAATTGTGACTCACTGCAGGTTTCAGGTTAAAGGATTCTGGAACACAAATGATTGGGCAGTGAATATGCAAAAATATTCCCACACAACCCTGTCAATTTGATGCCCGTGATGATTTCAGTTTTAATTATGTTATCTCAGTGTGTGATGAGAAGAGGGAGGCCTGCTTAAGGATATGAAACAATTATCTGAATCATTATGATGTGAAGACTGGCAGCAAATGACACTACATTTGAAACTGTGACTGTGAGATTTATTAAAGGTATGATGTGTCTGATACCCTCGGTCCTGTTCTTTCACACAGATGTTGACACCCTTCACTCAGTCAGCCTCAGGAATACGACTGATAGAAAGGGGCTAATGGCACATTCGATACGCCAGCAGAGAGTTTATTTTATCTTGTATAAATATTTCAAAAGCAAATTTCTAACTGTAAGGTATGGTCAAAGAGCAATGAAACGGTTATGTGCCCAGAATCTAAATTGCAAAACAGAGCAGAACAAATGATCATAGATTACCTTGTTTATAAGAGGAAGCAAGTCGGAAACCTTATTGAATAAAGATGGCTTTGCATTGGTGGCTCCATTGGAAGCGGATTGGAAAGTTACTCAACGATTCCTTAATAGCTTGCCGTTATCCTGCCCCTGTAGGGTGTGTTTGTGTGGGGTGCAGTGCAGCTAGTGGATAGCTTGGACCTCCAGGGTGTTTAGGGGTGACATTGAGCGAGTCCTCACCTGTTGCGTTGATTATTGTCATCCTGGTATAACGTGAGGGTAAATTGGGATATTTAGTCTCTACCATAGGACCATCCTACAGCCAGGAAACATGCCCGTTGAAAGAAACCTAGGTTTTGGGCTTTGTGATCATTAAATAACCCAACTACTCTTGTCATGAAAGGGCACCCTCGCTTACTAGCAGCATCCTGGAAAGATTAGTTCATCATACAGTGGAGCTGCATTGAGGCAGTTTGGAGACTTGGGCCATACTATCATTAATATTTTGTCTGGTATTATTTTCTTTTTATGTCCTATCTTGGTCAAGAGAGTGGAGATGTTTTCAGAAGCCTGGGAGGTACACAGCTAATGCTTATCTGTTGGGGATATGCAGATGCGATTCTCGTCTCTGACTTGGAATCCGAAGGCCGGCGTTTTAAAAGATCATTTCTTGTTTCTGCAAATGCATTCATGGGACTGGGCATTTGCATTGACAGTTCTTGCAACACTGTTCTACTCATTGTTCCGATTGTATTTTTAGAATGCTCCGAGGCGGTAGTTGCTGTAGTTGACCTCTGGTTTTGATCACACCTATAGAAGTGGCATGCCTGTACATGCACCGACTACTCATTAAAAGAAGTAAATGTCAGGCAGCACCGAATAGCATTCCTTCACACAATAAGGAACATTAGAGTTATCACACAGCCCACTGGCAGTGCAAAGATTAATGTGGCCCATGAAAGCTGATATATCAAAGGCAGTTGTATCTTATTTCAAGCTCGTGGCTGGGAGAAGGTGGTGTTTTTTCCTTTGTGCTGCCTGTAAATGCAGAAGCAGCCACACGTCCTTTTCTGCATAGCCTGTGTGTTGTACGTGAGTTCAGGCTGAGGTGACTTGCCACAAAGTCCATCTAATGGCTCAAACGGCTTCTGAAACCCAAACCTCAAAAACAGTGTGGAGTAGTGGTTAGGGCTCTGGACTCTTGACCGGAGGGTCGTGGGTTCAATCCAAGGTGGGGGACACTGCATCTGTACCCTTGAGCAAGGTACTTTACCTAGATTGCTCCAGTAAAAACCTAACTGTATAAATGGGTAATTCCACGTAAAAATAACATGATATCTTGTAACAATTGTAAGTCGCCCAGGATAAGGGCGTCGGCTAAGAAATAAATAATAAAATACCAGTAGCTAACAAACACACACAACTTTACTATGCTGCTAGAAATTTAAGTGTTCTGCCCCTAGTGCCAAATCTTTCTTTATTAAAGGCAGATAACCCTCACTTTTCCATCACTGCCTCTCACCACCTAGATACAGCATTATCAAGACTAACTCATGTCTCTTAAGCAAGAAGATGTTGACAGAGCTATAGGGAAACTATCTATCTATCTATTATATATATATATATATATATATATATATATATATATATATATATTATGAACAAGATGGCTGTATTTTGTGTTTGTGCCCCTATAATAATGTGACCCAGAAACCGAAACTTGAATTTTTAGTTCTTTCTGCACACTTTAATTACACAAAACAAAAATAAACAAACCAAAAACCTAGCTCTTCCGAGCACTTATTTAACACAGGTAGGTCTCTGACTAACATGCAGGACAGCTAAGCTGTTTACCTGACATACTAAACATATAAACACTTTTAAACAAACACACTTTTACACAGTACCTTTTCTCAGTATACAACAGAATCAGGCTCTTCACACAGCAGCAGCCCTTAACAGACTGGCTGCTCTCCTTTTATACCTGGCAGCTGGCCTCAATTTACAATAATGAATAATGAACAAATAATAATTAAATCAAATAATAACACAATTAAATCAATTAAACAATTTAATTAAACAAAAACAATTAGCTTGGCTGTCCCTGCTACAAAACAAACATTTTTACACTTGCAGGGCCCCTGCCCTGCTACACAATATATATATACTAACAAACATATATATATATATATTTTTTATTAGCCCACATGATGTGCGACACGTTGTGGCCTCCAGGTACCATCACAATGTCATTTCCAGTAGTTCAGTAGTTTTGATACTGTTTTATAGTGAAGCGGTTGTCTGCCTATAGAACCGTGCAGTGTGCTTTCCCTGCAGGTTGCTGTTGTTTTCATCATTAGCTTTGTGTTGAAGGGATTTTCAGTTACCTCCCCTAGCAGATCTTGTGTCAACTGGAGGCTTTGTTTTCAGCGCAGCCGATTTGTCCGATTCACAGAAGAATGAAATTGCTTAATAGCCTTTAATTTCATATGATGGATTTCTTCCCCGTTCCAGGGGAACAATAGCAGGCTTGAAGACTGCCCTGTTTCTTCGTTACAGGTGGCTTGAACAGGTAGCACGCTTGCTTGTGGGTCATTAAGTTAGCATCCTGCCTTTATGTTTTAACTGCAGATTATTACACAGACTAGTGCAGCAATGCGATGTATTAACAGGTGTGTTCAGCTATCGTCTTCGTCGATCATTCACCGTCACTTACAACTGAACATACAAGGATCAATAATTTTTTTACTGGGAATAGATTATCACTGCACAGGCAAAGCAGAGGCCAGCTGGATACAGGGATTAGGTGTATTAACTTTGATTTAGATTACTGTTTGCTAATTTCTAATTTAACAAAGACTGACATCTTTTTAATGCAGTGATACAAGAGCATGCGTACAGAAATGATCAGCATAAAATGAAATGTGTAAAGAGCCGGGGGGGAGGCATTTGAGATTACAGAGACATGCGACCCTTGAGGGAGATCATCCAATCTTCTTAGAAATACTTTCACTGGTCCCTTCATTAGTGTGTCCTTGATCATTGTGTGTGTTTTATTAAGCGACATGCCTCTTTTTTTAAATACAACTGTAGATTTATACAGTTTAAACTGTTACTTCCTGTCATTGGGGCTAAACTGTCACACAGGAAGCGTTAATGAAGCAAAATACAGCAGTTAAAAGTTGTCTGTGATGTACTTGAAAAATATACAAACTAAATGAAAGGTCATGAAGCTAGAACAAAAAGGTATTCTGGTAGAGAAAAGAATGTTCTGCTATGGCCAACCTTAAAATAGAGCTTTCTAGTATGAAGATAAACGTTGCTGTTTTTAAAACTACTGACAGTCTGTACAGGTTTAAAAAAATAAAATAAAAATAAAATGAATGTACACAAAAAAGTTGAAATCTATATATTTATACACAGCTGAAGAATAGCTTTTTCTCCGAAACATCCTGAAATAATAATAAAAAAAATGTTTTAATCATTTCAACCTTTTGTGTAAATCCCCCAAAAATACCTTCATTTTTTATTTTCATTTTTGTACACTGCAGTTATACCTCCTTTCATACCTATGTCTGTATGTGTGTATTTTAATTTTACTTTACTGAAGGGGTTTTACTGTGTTTTATTTTTTTTGAGGGGTTAAAAAAATGGGCAGGATGGGTTACGCAAACCGACATATTTTCTTATGGCCTATTATAGCATTCGCCCCCCCAACACTTCAGCCTGCCCTCTGAGATGTTTTCCATTACACCCTCAGCTCATTACAATGCAGCCTCATGAAAATGGCTCATAATCAGTGATTGGTATTTCTAATGATAAATCTGAACAGGTCAGTTGGTCCTTTCCTCTCTCTGATTTGATCCAGGTCAGTGGGTTCTGGTGTGCATCTCTTCACACCACATTATCTCTCCTGTTTGTAAGAGGAGGAGCAGTGTGGTGGCAATGGGGCAGTCTTGTTTCTCTGTGTTTCGACTCTCATTCACATGCTGTACAGTACAATCTATATGTTATGCAAACTAACTGGGGACCCGGAGGTGTTTGTAAAAACAAAAACAGGAACAGCCAGCAAGCACACAACTATTACTCATTGCAATCATGATAATATAAATCAGGCCATTTGAATTCCTCAAGTGATTCTTACAGTTCCAATACAATGCCCTGTTGTTTAAGAGCTTGAAAAAAAAAATCTATGAATCAGCTGACTGACCTCCTGTAGACAAGCAATTAACATAATGAGTCCCAAAGGCATTCTTGGTACTTGGTTTCGCCTTCAATTATTTCTTAATTACCAATTGCAGTGGCAAATGAACTGGGTTTTAATTGTGGTTAGCCCTATTTCACTATTAATAAGCAACCTATGGTATGCATTTTGCAGGTCATTTAATAAAGTCTAATATAAAACCTGCATTCTCTCTGATCTATTGGTTCCAGCTGTTCCTAAACAATCTACCCTACCTTTAGCACTCCCGACTCTCACATTTTAAAAAGTCTCTTTTGTTTTGGTGTTATTGAATAAAAATATAGATCCCGCCATCCCACTGTTCTGTATCTCCGTTTTTAAAAACCTGTATCTATTAACTGGAGATCATTTCCAGAAGGAGGTGATTTCAGGAGAATCTTAAATGAAATACATGCGTGTGCATAATGCATGACCCCCTGGTGCTCCTAATCCTGGGGTGCAGTCAAGATCAAGACATGTTTTATTTATCTTGAAGGAGCGAATATGAAGTGAAACCAACTGGAAACACTCACAGACCCGCATGCACTGGGAAAAGGGGAGAGAGGGGTTGTAGAGTCTGAATACTCCACAGTAATTCTGAAGGCCCCCACGATTGAATGGAATGGATCCCACAGTTCCAAATATGTAGCGATGCAACTGACTGTACTGATTACTATTGTACAAACGTTAGCAATTGTGCAGTGTCGGAAATTTAATTCAACCTTTTGTTGCATCACTGTACAACAACTGTATGTGACTTATCAAACCTACCAGACCAGAACAGTTCTGTCCAATGGGGCTTCCTAACTCTACACCAGTATTTCATGAAGTAATCAGGGTCTCTTTGTATGCTTCCTGGGTGCTTAAGCAGCCTGGTTTAAAGGCATATTGACATTGAAATGCCTTCTACCGTATGGCAGAGAAAATTGAAACACCTTTGAATAAAGTCAAATCTTAAGGTCATTTATGAGGATTAATTGTACATTTTTAATCATTATTTCAGATCTTGCTGTAGTCGCCGCAGGCATTGAAAGCTATCTGGTGAAATGAAACAGGTGATGAGCCAGAAAGGAAAGGTCTTGACTTGTCATCAGCGATACTGACATTAAAATAAGGTTTTGTGATCCTTGATTCCTCTTCTTCTATTTGAATAGAAACGCCTTGCACAAAAAAATAACAGGTATGACGTAAATTGTTCATTATACTTCTGTGTTTTATAGAAGTGCGTTAATGTAAATCATTTAAAAGCATGATGGTGGGATATTTTCTTATTGCCTTGTTGACAACAGGATATAATCGCTATACATTTTGTAAGTCACTTCAGAGTGGATTGGAAGCCTTATAACACTTCTGCTGTTGGCACTAATGCATTGATCTATAACTGCAGCTGATTTCATTAGACAGTTAGGTGAATGTGTTTGGGCCTCAGTTTAGTCACTCAGCCCTGCTGGAATCAGGGATTCTCTTACAGTGTGTGGGCTTCTAGTGACCTGTACTAGTTGAGATATTGTACAATTTCTAATCCTAGGAGCTGTACAATAGAAGTATTGACTGGTCCTGAAAGAAATTCATAGACAAACACAAGCCTGCATTTAACAATGCTAGAAACATATCCCCCTCAGGAGAATCTGTCCTCTGCCACATGCTTCTGTAACAGTGTATGTTCTGCAGCCGGCAGTGTAGCTTGCATCTATCTACCTAGCCTCTTTGTTTTGTTTTTAGCTATCTGCATTATTGGAGCAACAGTGCCACCTGCTGGCCAAGATTAGATGACACCTTGGCCCTTGCCTAAATGGACATTATTGCGTGCCATTGTGTAGTAATTAATACTGTACCGTTGATTACAGAAGCTATTCATCCTAATGGACAGAAACCAGTTCCAGAATGACATCAGGTAAGTTCCATAGTATATTTTACGACTGTGTTAGTAAGGTTGAATGAACATATTCATTTTAAAGATGTTTTTTGTTTGCAAATCAGTTTCATAGAAGCTGTTACACTTGAGCGCTGTACATGACACTACAATTATTTCAGGAAACTGAGGTTCTGTCTTTCTGTCTACCTTCTGGACAATAATACCATGCACTAAATATACTGCACTGTCAGAACCTTTCATTTATTTCATAAAGAGCAAGGTTGTTAATCCTGATGTTCTGGCCAAATTCCAATACAGGTCACTTCTGCAGTCCTTTTTAGTAGACAGAGGCTCATATAAAACCGATACTTGTTTGAGGGTAGAGTACACATACAAACACATACAGTGCCCATCATTTCAGTAGGACAACCTAAATTACTTAAGAGTTTATATCTAAGACTTGGTATAAGCAATGCTTTGAGTTGCACTTGTACAGTTGGTAGCTTTATTATTTTAACTAACTAACCATCTCTGAGTGTCATAAGAGCAAGCCTCACAAATCTGTGCTTGCTCTCCTGCTGGTTCTTAAACAGTAGTAATCCTAAACCCAGATTGCCCTCGCGGGCACTGAGTCTTCATTAGCTGCTGTCAACTCTGTCGTGATGGCACAAGCTCTTCTGTGCAGTACAGGGGGTGCTCAAACATGATCAGGGCACCAAATAAGTAGAACATCCCGATGGCCCAGCAGCAGGTGAATAACTCTACCTTTCTCAAGCTTCCTGCCTTGAGAAGTTGCCAACACGTGATTCAAGAGAAGAGATCAACCATGAGCACCTGACTTGAACTTCTTATCTTGACTGGGGTAAGTTCTACCTATTGCCACTAGGTTGCGCCAACTTCCCACACAGTTTGCAATGTGACCAGTGGAAGATGTGCACCTCACTGATCTGTTACTGCTGCTGGTAAATCAAACCTCTCAAAAGTAATTCTTAAAGTTTACCAGGTTTTTTTCACTTTCCCAAACAAAGGTCATGAAGGTGCAAAGGTGAGAAAGGACATGTGATACTGATACTGTGATACTACCACATGTAACAAATGTTCTTGCATGAAGATAAAAAACCTAGGAAGAGGAGGAACAATTAATAAAGAGTAAATGATAGACAGCCTGTGAAAGAGAGAAAGTTAAAGTAAAAAGAAAGTGAGAGGATGATAGAAAAAAACAAGAGTGACAGCTGCTGAGAAGGAAAGAGATTGTGTGTGTGCGCGCGCGTGTTTACACCTGTGCGTGTTTTGCACGATCGGGAGATTATGCTAACTGGCTAATTTACTTAGCTGATGCTAATCAGTAATAAACTGGGCAGTGCTGTCCCTTTGAGTAGAATGCTAGTCTGGCCACCAATTTAGAGCTGCACGTAGAATTGTGTGCCAGACGCTCGATCAGGGCATTCTCTCCACACCGTGTCACTCAGGGTCTCACGATGGCCCAGCAGCAGGTGAATAATTCTCCCTTTCTCAAGCCCTTCTTCCTGAAGCTCCCGATGTGCAGCCCGAGCCACATCCGCCAGCGCAGACACACCCTCCCCGCCAGCGAGCTCAGGAACCTCACCCCTCAGGATGCCATCAGTGTCTTTGAGATCGAGAGAGAAGGTAAGGGTCTCCGTTAATGGTGTTTTTACATGAGTTTCAGCATACAACAACTGACCATTAAAATGTATGCATGCACGTGTGACGTGATGTAATATGACGTGCTTTATTTACTACCATTGTTGTCCGCTTCTTAAAGTAGCAAGGATATACATCTCTTTTTTCACAGTGCAACAGAACAGAAAGTCATTGCAGCTTAGATATGCTATTTATATAGCCTTTTCGTGAAACGATATTAATACAACTCAAACTATTCGTTTGTCATGTTGTTTTTTTTTAGTTTAAAAAAACATTTTCACGTTTCTATTACTATTTCGTTAAGAATTGTTTATTTTTTTCTTCTTTGGCCATTTGCGTTAACTGAACCCCCCCCCCCCCCCCCCCCATAGAAAAACAAGCAAAAACAAAACATTGATTTTAATGTTAATTATTTAAGTAGATTAACATTATTGATTAGGTTCATATTTTATTTTCGTCTTTAAATATATATATTTTTGAAAATAAATGTTATAACAATATTGCGAAACAATTGCACTTTTAAGTGCCGTGGATCTGCACAGCTTGCATACTTTACGCCAAAATAATCCGTTTATTAATAGCTATACGTAGTCCTCAAAGTCATATACGGTTCGGTCAAGTTTGGTTTTCAACACTCTCTCTCTCTCGCAGCCTTCGTGTCGGTATCAGGAGAGTGTCCCCTCACGCTGGAGGAGGTCCTGCACTTTCTAGGTCAGTGTCCTGAGCTGTCCCTGGGATGGTTTGAGGAGGGGCAGCTTGTCGCCTTCATCATTGGCTCCGGCTGGGACAAGGAGAGGCTGTCGCAGGTCAGTTTGCACGATCTACTGCTTTACATGGAACATATATCCTGTCCCCGGAGCCAGACCGGCAGTTCGCGTGTGCTTTAAAAGGGTGTTTTGTTTATTTCCAGGACGCCATGACGGCGCATGTTCCTGAAACGCCCACAGTCCACATGCATGTGCTGTCTGTGCACCGACACTGCCGTCAGCAAGGGAAGGGCTCCGTCCTGCTATGGCGCTACCTGCAGTACCTGCGCTGTCTGCCGGGCCTGCGCCGTGCGCTGCTCATCTGTGAGGAGTTTCTGGTGCCGTTCTACCTTAAGGCTGGCTTCAAGGAGAAGGGCCCCTCCGCCATCACTGTGGGCCAGATGAGCTTTACCGAGATGGAGTACCTGCTGGGGGGAACAGCCTTTGCACGTAGGAACAGCGGCTGTTAGGAAAGAGCCGTTGACTTGGACAAAATGCGTAGCCCGCTTGCATACAATGAAGGGAAACACGTATTGTTTTATAAGTTGCAAAGTGAGATATTTGGATCTCCTGTGGTTTTCTTTATATTCCCAGCGATTTAGGTCTCATGGCATGTTTTATTTATTTATTTATTTATTTAAATTTAGTAATCGCCAATTATTTTATTATTTTATCAATTTGATTTTCAAATGTAAAAACAGTTCATCTCAACACAACTGACAAAGCCATATAACATGCAAAGTTATGTTACGTTCCTAAATGCCAATCTCTACATGGCAATTGGATGTGCCAATTCGTAAACTATAAATGTCTCTGTGCTCACTGCCCCAACTGGTAATGCAGCTGTACATTGATTCCCCAAATCAATGTTGCCCTTTGACAATATATAATGTATATACAATTGCTGTAATGGGGAAGTGCTGTCCACATCTACAGAGTCTGCCTAATACATGTTCATATTTTTTTTTGTGTGTGTCTAATCGGTCTAACACTAAAGTGCAGGACAATTGCTGTACAAGTACAATACATTGTAGCAATGTATCTGTTATATATCTAACTGCAACTGCATACTGTACAGTATATGACTAGTGCTTACGCCCCATAAAATGTTGCTGAATGAAAGATAGAATGGGATGTGGACTATAATGCATGAACTGACTGAATGCGACGTGGTACGTGAAAAGCAGCTTGTACATACTTTCATTTTTACATGTTTTGCTATATTTACACTTGCATTGATTAATAAATAAAAGATAAAACTAGAGTTGTCTTCAGTCTTATCATCTCTGTGGCATTACATGGTGTATGTATATATATATTAATATATATATATATATATATATATATATATATACAGTACTGTTCAAAAGTTTTAGGCAGGTGTGAAAAAATGCTGTAAAGTAAGAATGCTTTCAAAAATAGACATGTTAATAGATTATATTTATCAATTAACTAAATGGAAAGTGAGTGAACAGAAGAAAAATCTAAATCAAAGCCATATTTGGTATGACCACCCTTTGCCTTCAAAACAGCATCAATTATTCTAGGTACACTTGCACAAAGTCAGGGATGTTGTAGGCATATAGTCAGGTGTATGATTAAACAATTATACCAAACAGGTGCTAATGATCATCAATTCAATATGTAGGTTGAAACACAATCATTAACTGAAACAGAAACAGCTGTGTAGGAGGAATAAAACTGGGTGAGGAACAGCCAAAGTCAGCTAACAAGGTGAGGTTGCTGAAGACAGTTTACTGTCAAAAGTCATACACCATGGCAAGACTGAGCACAGCAACAAGACAAGGTAGTTATACTGCATCAGCAAGGTCTCTCCCAGGCAGAAATTTCAAGGCAGACACGGGTTTCCAGAAGTGCTGTCCAAGCTCTTTTGAAGAAGCACAAAGAAACGGGCAACGTTGAGGACCGTAGACGCAGTGGTCGGCCAAGGAAACTTACTGCAGCAGATGAAAGACACATCATGCTTACTTCCCTTCGCAATCGGAAGATGTCCAGCAGTGCCATCAGCTCAGAATTGGCAGAAAACAGTGGGAGAAGTCTGGTCAGAAGTGGCCTTCATGGAAGACTTGCGGCCAAAAAGCCATACCTCCGACGTGGAAAAAAGGCCAAGCGACTCAACTATGCACGAAAACACAGGAACTGGGGTGCAGAAAAATGGCAGCAGGTGCTCTGGACTGATGAGTCAAAATTTGAAATATTTGGCTGTAGCAGAAGGCAGTTTGTTCGCCGAAGGGCTGGAGAGCGGTACACGAATGAGTGTCTGTAGGCAACAGTGAAGCATGGTGGAGGTTCCTTGCAAGTTTGGGGCTGCATTTCTGCAAATGGAGTTGGGGATTTGGTCAGAATTAATGGTCTCCTCAATGCTGAGAAGTACAGGCAGATACTTATCCATCATGCAATACCATCAGGGAGGCATCTGATTGGCCCCAAATTTATTCTGCAGCATGACAACGACCCCAAACATACAGCGAAAGTCATTAAGAACTATCTTCAGCGTAAAGAAGAACAAGGAGTCCTGGAAGTGATGGTATGGCCCCCACAGAGCCCTGATCTCAACATCATCGAGTCTGTCTGGGATTACATGAAGAGAGAGAAGCAACTGAGGCTGCCTAAATCCACAGAAGAACTGTGGTTAGTTCTCCAAGATGTTTGGGCCAACCTACCTGCCGAGTTCCTTCAAAAACTGTGTGCAAGTGTACCTAGAAGAATTGATGCTGTTTTGAAGGCAAAGGGTAGTCACACCAAATATTGATTTGATGTAGATTTTTCTTCTGTTCACTCACTTTGCATTTTGTTAATTGATAAATATAAACTATTAACATGTCTATTTTTGAAAGCATTCTTACTTTACAGCATTTTTTCACACCTGCCTAAAACCTTTGCACAGTACTGTGTATATATATATATTGCAAGACTGCAAAGTATTTTTATGTTTAACGTAGGATTACATCATAAACATTGGTTAACCAATCAACACAGGACCAAAGGGGGAGGGCGGGGTTTGTCTCAGGCAGGGCTGAGAGGCTGTGTAAATTAAAGAAACAAATGAATGTGAAATAAGTGGAAGAGACGGTTCACATTTCTTTCACTGTATTCTCAAGTACAGGTAAGTGGTAGCTAAAACACTACCTATTCTTTCATCTCCTCTTCGTAGTAGTAATCAATGATGATTAACATTTTAGTGCTCAATCTAGTGTAATAAAAACATGGCAGTAGTTGGTACAATAGCTATCAAAAAGGCACCAAAGGGTTGTTTGGTATTTCTTTCCTGGTAAGAGTCCAAGTCTCTATGATGTCAGGAAAAAGGCCAATCCTGGTCTGTCAAGTGCTTTAAAAAGAACAGGTGGAAATGCATTTAGTTATGTGTAGAGAGGATTCTGAATACAAATAAGAAAGAAAATCCATGTGTTCTGAAGATCTGTTGAGAAGGAAGGTGTTGTACACAAATGACATTACTTCTTGTTCATGGAAGGTAGAAAAAGAGATGATAAGTGACCTCATTTCCTGTCTGGGAGGCCCCTAATTAGGATTTTGGCTTCAGTATGTGGGGACATTTTTTTTAAACAGATCAAAAGTACATTGGTTTTGTCCAGGATAGCGAGGTGCTCAATGGAGGTGTGCGTTGAGGTCGTATTTCTCGCAGAACTTGTCCGTGAAGGGGATGCAGGTGAGGTACTCGCACCACTCGCACGTGATTGGGTAGACGTAGAAGAGCACAACGAGGCCGGCAAAGAGCCCCAGGAACACCAGCAGGAAGACGATGATCTGGCAGCGCTTGCGGTACATGTCAAGGCGGCCGAAGCTGATGTAGGGCAGGAAGGAGAAGGACAGGAAGAAGCCCGAGATGAAGCCCGAGATGTGGGCGAAGTTGTCGATCCAGGGCAGCATCCCGAAAGCGAAGAGGAACAGCACAACGCCCACCAGCTTGAAGAAGGCCCGCCACGGCCGTGCCAGGATCTGCCAGCTCTGGAACAGCTCCACGAAGAGGCAGGCCAGGATGCCAAACTGCGACCCTGCCGGACCCACCTGCAAACACAACACACAGGGACAGCAGCTTAGTGACCTGTACAAGCATGGGTTATTGTACCCTAGGAAATTGTTTAAAAAGAGTCACTAGAGGCATTTGGATACTGCTGAATACCCAATATGTTATTCTGCACCCGAAAACAAATGCTGTTTTTTGTTGTGTTTCTTTTACGTGTGTGCAAACAACAGTAAGCAGCACAGTTTAAATCAACAAGGGACCTGTTAAACTTAAATATGTTCAAGTCCCGCTGTCTTCTTACTAAAAGGTGATTGGGTTTTGATCTACTTTTCATTTCTGTAATACTAAATAAAAATGTCCCCGGAAGATGAACCCTGGCTGATTGATTTATATTACAATAGTTTTTTTTGTTTTTTTAACTGCTGATGGTTTTTGATGCCACCATGTAGTATCGTGAAAATCATTACCCTACTAATACTACTGGAGGACACTGCAAAAACGTTTGTAGAGGGGAGCCTATTACTGAAGTAGGGTCGTATTTTCAATTGATACTGAATTGATCTAAAAAGCGTTAATAGAAGTATGTAAATATGTACTATATACAGATGTGTTCATTTTCATAACCTTGGCTTAAAAAGGCCCCTTATGGAAGCTTGCACAATTGAATACACCCCAGTGTGTTTGCGGAGGAGGGTACGGTGGGTTACTTGTGCCGGGGCTGTGTGGTCGGCTGTACCTCGGCTCTGTAGGGCAAGAAGATGGCGCTGGCAAGGTTCCCGGTGATCCCACTCAGGATGTAGATGATGGAGATTCGCAGCCAGCCCGCCAGCTTCTCCAGGTCCCGCAGGATGGTCATCTGGAAACACACCGACACCAGGCAGTGCAGGATCCTGCAGGGAGAGGGCACAGAGGAACACCCTCAACGCAAGGTACTGCAAGAAAACCTTTGATTGTAAGTCGCCCTGGATAAGGGCGTCTGCTAAGAAATAAATAATAATAATAATAATAATAATAATAATTTCACCATGGCAAAACTGGATACTTTGGTGTATGTTCGTTCCCCTTTCGCAAACAGTGAATAGAAATCTAACAGTGCTGAGAATTCTCAGGCTCACTTGTTTCCCTCCAGCTCAAATCCCTGGTTTAAAGAACTGCCCAGTAGATCACTTTTAACTGGACCTGGTACACCATAGTAACCATACTGGGACTAAAGGGTTAATGATAAAGAAGGTACATTGCAATCATCATAAAAAATCATCTGGAAGAAATGGAGAACAAATTGCACTTCTGGAAGAGAGCGAGTTTGACTAATCCAGGATTAATCAGTTTAAAATCAAAGAGGCTTATCTTGGGTTCTGTGAATTACGCAGGGTGATTAAGCAGGGTGTATGCTATGTTTATGTGCAGGGCACGTGCCAGACAGCTCAGCAATCCGTTCAGTGTTCTACTAAATATGTCTCGCGAGGCATTAGGATCATTACCACACCCCTGCTGCAACTTATGGACACGAGGACGTCCAGCCCCTGTCCCAAATCCTTTTGTGGACACCTGAGAGTTTCTATAAGTGCTTTACAGAACACTGGTCTATTTACAAGAAAATACGTGCTTTCAATAGATAAGTTTGAGTACACTTGCTGGAAAGTAGGTTTTTTTCATAATTGACAATGTTTTACGTCAAAGCAATGTTGAAGAAAATTGAAAATTGTCTCTAAATCTTGGATTCCTCCAAATAGCCACCCTTTGCCTTAATAACAGCCTCACAAACACGAGGCATTTGGTTAACAAGTTTCAGCAGGAAATCACCCGACATGTCTTCCCAGCTCTTCTGCAGTAATTCCCAGAGATGTAGGGCACTTGTGGGTAGCTTTACTTTGACTCTTCTCTTCTTTGCCAGATAGTTCTTGCACAACTTTGAGGTGTGTTTCGGGTCATTATTTTGTTGAAGAATGAAGGACTGCCCAACTTGCCATAATCCTGATGGAATGGCATGCCTCTGACGTATGCTATGATAGCCATGCTGGTTGAACTTGCCATGGACTTGGTAAAGATCACCAACTCTGTCACCAGCAAATGAAGCATGAATATCTTAATATACTACTACCAGTGCTGCAGGTCGCCAACATTTCTGGAGCAAAATAGGTTTTATGGGTGTGACTTGCCAAATATTTTGGTCGAAAATATTTATGGTTTTACAATATTTTGTTTAAATATAGCTGATACAGTATAAGTAAATAAGTAAATAACAAATAAATAACATTGAAATAATGCTTTTGAAGTACAAGTTTTTTTCTTTCTTTTGTAGTTTGTTTTGTAATTCATTTTCTGTTAGGTCACAGAATCGCTGTTCAGCAGTTTTTTCATTCAGCCATTTTATATTGTATTTAGGAGTGGAGGTTGAGGGCGTTCCTTTGAAAAGGGGTGGGACTGACAGTGATGTGAACCAATCACATGACAGACGGAGACTTATTGTGGCGTAAGGATGTGAGGGCAATAGGCAAATCTATTTCTGCTCCCATGATGAGGTTTTAACCAATCACAGGTCAGAATTTCCAAGCACTGAATTTCCAAACTGTGACATTCGGCTTGGGTGAAGCATTATAAAACCACATGCTGTTTTGATTATTTCTACTGGTTTTAAAGGCCTGACGCTGTTCACAAATACTAATTTGACTGATTTAAAACTGTTTTCAAAATGACTTCCAGTAAAAAAAATGACTCAATAGATGCGAGTCAGTGCGCAGAGCTAGAACAGGTAGTCCTAGGCTAGCGCACACTCTTACCCAGCATGGAGGAAAAGAGACAACCACAGCCTGTAAAACTGATCAGGAACATCTGGGTTTAAAAAGGGAAGTAATCCACACACGTCATCCATACAGTGTACCTGCAACGAAACAACATAGTAAGATCTCCATTGCAAATAATTTGCATGATGAATTGCTTTCAGCTTGTCCCATGCATTGTGTACATGATTTCATGGTTGCTGTATTTAACAGAACCATAAGGTTATTAATCTAATAAAAAGTATTAACTTCAAAGCTACGATCGCCATCGCCCTAATTCGCAACACACACACACACAAAAAATATATGTTACTAAAATAATCATGTGACTCATTGAATACAATGCAATGGCTCGTTGCTTACAAAGGCTGTTGGAAGAGTTCCCAAGACAATTGCTAGAACATTTCATAAGAACTTGAGACCTGCAATCAAAAGTAAAAATGAAACTGGTTTTCAGTTTAGACCCTTGTTAGCTTTTAATCTGCATATTTGGTATGTCAATCTGCAACAATAAAATTGGGAGTTATAAAATAAAGACACAGTTTTTATTGGCCCCCTGGCATATGGAATAAGATTGGCATGATGATGGATTATAAGCAGAATGTCTGGATTCTAAAGAGATAGCAACTTTAAGCCCCTGACTCTACTGTACACGTTTCTTTTATTCAACAGCCACACCACCTTGCACTGTGCTCTAGGCTCCACTCACGTGTGAAAGGTAAGCATGGTCAGTCCTATACCACACTGCTGGACACCAGGTGATCTAAAGAGTGTTATTGGCTCAACAGTGGCGTTTTGGGAATCATGCGATTAGGATGGGATAAATACAAAAAGCTCTCAACATAATCCTATTTCTGACGTCTAAGCGTAACCAAACACCTCTTAAACTTCTCACTGCACAACAGGGCCTGTGACCTGAACACAAGCACCCCCAACGCAGAGTTATCATCACCCAGCACCCTGACATCCTACAGTAAACACAAACAGTGATACATTTACCTGTGAGCACAGGGTGGCAGTATCATGAAAATGCCCATTCATAAAATCACAATACTCTCTGGATGTGATTTCACACCTAAAAGAAAAAAAAAAAAAGAAATACATAAAGAAATGCTGTTATCTCGTCATTTAAGATATACAGCTCATGTAAAAGACAACATCTTGGGACGTTTTTAAAAATGTTCATAGGTTTGGTTTACCACCCCCCCATGTTTATATTGTAGCGTTCTCGGTTCCCGCAGGCAGACGGGCTCCTTTTGTACAGCGGTATCGGCGCTATGCTTCAGTGCGAGAGGACCCGGGTTCGCGCCCGCCCTCCGCCTGTGTGTGGATTTCCTCGCTCTGTGTGATGCACCTGCCTGCGGGAACCAAGACCGCTACATCGGTGTCAGAAGTGGACGCAGGTATCCCAGCACGCACTTGTCGGACTGTAGCCTGGTTAGCAAGTCCGGGGCGGACTTGAGGCTGGCAGGGGAGAGTGTAGCGTGCACGGGGGAAGGCAGCAGGAGGACTGGTAGGTGACGTAATCACACACAGATACATAAGCCCGATATACGCTCCTTGCAAAGGACAGCGGTATCGGCGCTATGCTTCAGTGCGAGGGGTCCCGGGTTCACGCCCGCCCTCCGCCTGTGTGTGGATTTCCTCGCCCTGTGTGATGCGCCTGCCTGCGGGAACCGAATACGCTACAATATTATGCATTTACTATGCTTTAACATATGGGTCAGGCACTGTTTCAGGATGAAAGAAGGACACCAAGTTTGGGATGCAAAGAGTCCTGTAATAACCAGGGACGGCCTTGCATATGCCAAGGCTGTGTTTTAATACACGTAGGTCAGCAGTGGATCTTTATCCATGTTTGAAGATCACCCAAATGCACAGCTGCACTCCCGGTTCATCTCACCTTCCTTTGGTTCCGATGCAGCACGGTCTGCCTGTTAAGACACAGTCCAAGTGGGGGAGGTTGGTCTGCTTCACGTCACTTTGTTTAGTGCAGATCTTGGTTACATGAGAGAGAAGGGAAGAAAAAGGGGGATCACTTTTAAGCCATTAGCAACGGTCGTTTTCACAAATAACTATGTTGTTGTTGCTGTCTCCTGTGAGCCGATATGAATTATGTAGTTTAATTTTTAAATAAAACAATACACATGTTGATATTCAGGTTGTACTGTAATATTGTGGCACTGGACCTAACAAACAAATTAGCTGTCTGTGCAAGACCTGCAGACAACATCAACTCTAGCCTTTATCTATATCTTCAATACCAGGTAAATAGCTGAGATTTGTCAGAATAACCTAAAGCTTGTACAGTTATGGAGAATGAGGTTCATTTCCTCCGCTCCAGAGGTAAATGAGTTAGTGGCTGACAAGAGATTTCCTTATCTCCTGTATCCTAGACTATCAGCTAGAACCTAGATTGCTCCCCCATTGTGACTATGTAATGGAGGCACAAAATCCCGGGCTCTTTAGAACTTACAGGCCATTTAGTGATGTCATCGGGCCATTCGTGAGGAGACACAGAGGCAGGTTCCTCGCAAAACCTGCATCAACATGAATTAACAGAGTGTCAAGCAGCAAAGTGACTGTGGAGCGTGTCATTTTAGGTACCGAAATATAAAAAAGCTTTCCAATTCATCTGCCAGTTACAATGCACACTCAGCATGGTTAACATTGTATTTTACATTTATTATGGAGCGTTTTATGGTCATCATATCATGGAAAATAAGAAATATTTCTTTATTTTTTTTCTTTTAATTTGATCGCTAATTGCTTCACCTTCATTATTGGGTCTGTTATTGCATTGCAGTGAATGCCCATAGATATGTATCAAGACTGCTCGATCGACTGAAGCAGTTATGCATGCTACACTTTGCTTACCTGGGATCCTGGTGACAGACAGACCCAAAATGTCTTGTGCTTTTATTAGCCTGCATTGGGGAGCTGGAGTGCTGGGGCCATTTCACCCACACAGCCAGTGTGGACTAGAGGAAAGAAAAAGAGAAAAACATGAGTACAGGAGTGATGGTGGGAGACATGCTGTTTATATGAAATGAAAGCAGAAAACCCTGATGCTATCCCATTAAAGCACTTTGAACCAATAGGCTGGTGGTATAAGTGTCAATATCCAGGATTAGGGGGGACCAAATGTGGAACCTGAATTAGAAATGCAACCCTGTCTTTTGTATTGTTTGAAACAAATACATTTCGGCAATAGCATCCACCTTCTTTGCTTTTAATGGTCAAATGCACTTGTCGGAGAAATGTGATTAATACAGAAGTAGTTACACCAGAGCAGATCCGGGTTAAAAAAATAAATAAATAAAAATAAATAAAATCGCTAAGCTTTTCAAGTATTATTTCAGGTACTGATAATGTTTGCCCCCCATTATGACCCTACAATTATTTGTAAAGATTAGAGTCAAATGTGAATACTGTGCATGTCTCCAGTACAGGATATCTGTGAGCACTTACTGAGCACTCCTCCTCAGAGGTCTGTACACAGCCAGAGCGGTCGTTCCGCACACAGCAGGCAGAGTGCTTCTCCTTCTCTCTCTTCTTTTGGATGAGCCGGTGCACCTGCTGGTCCTGCCGCATGCAGGGGGAGAACTTTGCACCCAGGTGGATGAGCGCCTCCTGCAGGACAGGGGAGGAACTGCTGTCAATTCCGGGTCAACTCAACTCAGCCATTTAATTATTATTATATATTTTCTTGATCGGACAGTTACACAGCCTTTTCTCATTTTGTTAAAAATATTTAAAAAGAAAAACGTGTAATAACTTAACTGCCCAGTACAGGGTCATTTTTACAATCTTAAAATTGAGCTACTTTAAAATAGTTTTTTAACTTACCGAACTTGGTCCAATCCAGAAGTTTTCCTGATATACATATTTAACATTTTCATAAACACCTTTATTCCTTAAAACCTGGCAAAACAGAGGAAAACACAATTTTAGCCGTAAGATTCAAATTTTTTCCCATAGGACTGGAGATATATTGAAATGCTGCCAACTGTAAAAAGCTATATTTCTATTTAGAACAAATCAGCCTGGTCCCAAATAAAAATGGCTTTACTTACAGAATCTACTTTCTCGTTCTGTGAAAATCCCGCAGGTACAAATCCATAGATAGACACTGCCAGGATTGTGATTAGCAAGTGGACGAAAGTTATCCAGTATGTGAAAAACGGTCTGAAAGTGAGAAGACACAAACATGTTGATAAATCAGATATTCTGCAAATTAAGTTCTACAAGACACCCCCAGTTCTTGAGGCCTGGCCTCCTATGAGACAAGCAGGCATGCTTAGATAACTCGTGTGTCTTTAAATCAATCTGAAAGAACGAGGACAGGTTAAACATCAATAAATGATTACATGAAAGCAGATAGGAGCTGGTTTGTTTCCAGGAAACCTTATCTGTTAATAATGATCAAAAGGAATGTGTTAATTATGTACTTCCCCTACAATGGAATGCACAGATATTTAGCACTGTACAATACATGTTACTTAACCACAACATGCAATATACGCCTTTTTATTTTTGTTAAGTCTCATTTGGGATTTTATAAGATTCATTATCTAGTTTAATACCCCTCTCTCGAATTCAGGTTCTCACCTGTGGTCATCCATGTCCTCTATCTGTCTCTTGACATAGCTGTCGATGCGCTTGCGGTACGTGCGGTTGGTCAGCTTGCCCACTATGCCCAGCCCGTACGGCCTTTTCTCTTTGGCAAAGAGCTTCTTGACGGGCACGGAGATCCTCTGGCCCCGCCTCTGCCCGCTCACACTCACCACCTCCTGTCGTAACCGGACCTTCGGCTGCACCAGCGGGCCCTCCTTCCCCTTGCGCCAGCCCCGCTCCAGCGGCCTGAAACAGAAAAAGGGTTTCTCTTTGTGAGCCCTCTCAAACCAATACTGCTTTATGGAAAACCGACATTTACCTCGAACATATAGTACAATAAATAGAGCTACAGATGTTGCTTCTTCCTCATAACGGAAACTCTGAACTGTTCAGTCCCTTGTCCCCAGTCCGTTTATAACCTGTGTCCTCCCAACTTTGTTCTATGTACACACACACACACACACATTTCTGTGAGGGAACCAGCTCATTATCAATGTAACAGGGCGGGGCATGGCACGAAAAACTTAACAGGGTCAGAAATCAGTTTGACTTTCAGCACCACTGGAAATACTGTACAGCACATACTGTATACTTGTACTTCACCTCCAGTACTGGGAAGCTAATCTGCTTCCCTGAAATCCATATCTGCACTCTGACGTTTGTTCTGTTTAAATGATGTTACACAACGTTAGCCTTGTCCCAGGAAACAAAGCATTCAGGCAGTCAGGGACACATTTTTGTTTCAGTTGTTCTGTATTTTGTATTGAGTACTGTCCTTTCCACCCCACCCCAAACATTTTTGTGCAGCCATCCCACAACAGCTACCCACACCCGCCATACTCACAGCATGAGGTGGCTCTTTTCAAGTTCGTTCTTGTCCAAGGCACTTCCGGTGAGGTCCGTCTCATCCAGGGCCTTGCTTGCCTCTGCCTCTTTGATGGCCGCCTCGGAGGGTGACTCGAACACTTCGTCAGGGTAAGTGGACATCTCCTCATGCAACACGCCATCCTGGACCAACAGAGAGAGGGGGTTACTAGAACAACAAGCATCTCCCTTGATTTAGGGATCACATTAGTCCACTTTGTTTTGTTGTCTGTTTTCTGCACGTCCCACATTGACGTTGCTGAAACAAAGCTGTGATTTTGAATACTTTGGTCGACGACGATACAAACAAGTGGTGAGATAAAATGTGCACCCCTGCTGTCACTGTTCAGTGATGTAAAGACTTGAGCAGTAACAAATCTGTTCAATAAAACACTGCCACAAGATGTCAGTGGTACATAAGAAATAACAGCGATGTCTCTCTGGTCCTTTGCACACCTTCTGACAGAGGAGTCCAAAAATATGTGCATGTACAAATTAAAATTAATGTAAAAATATATTTGATATTTAACTTATTTGAATGAATGTATAAACGGCATAATCTGTTTCTCTTATATTTGTGCATTAACTGAATGTTTTATGAAAAGTACGGTACAACAGGTACCTTTTATTTATTAGGATCAGCTGAACACACTAGCTTTTGAGACTATGAAGGTCTCTTCTTCAGATGAGAAGTGGAAACTGAAGATAAAGAAAGTTTTTCTTACTGGTCAGAATTTTAAAAATCTATAAGCTAGTTTTAATCTTATGCTTTTTTCCTGAATCGCTGTTCCATTTGGGATGAGCCTCTAGCAATGTTTATTAGAGTCAGGAAAACTAAATAAACCCCTTTGTTTTATTAGTCGATTAAACTTATATTGTGGTACAACAAAAGTTCTCAAAATGTATAATACTGATTTGTGGCAAGTTGATAAAATAATTTGATGCTTCACCCGGGGTCTAATAAAATTCTAAAAATGTAGCACGTTGCTAAAACCTATGCTTTCTAAATATGGCAGTTCGCTTGCAGTATCTTTAATTTGAAAACGGTGCCTCACCCGAGCAAAGAAGGAAGTGTCGAGCTCGTCGGGGAAGTCCACGGTGTCCTCCTCCAGGAAGCTGGCGGGGGTAAAGCTGCGACGCTGTGCCCGTCGCAGAGTGCTCTCCTTGGATGACCGGCCCTGCAACAGGTTGAGTGAGCTCAGTGATGGCTTCTTAAAGAAAAACATCTCCACCCCAGCTTTCCCTAAGCTTCACTTAGCAAACCATACCCAGTACCTACCAATAAAACTTTGGAACTCACTTTCTATAAACATTTTTGAAAAGAAATAAATATGCTGGAACACCAATGACATCACAAAGTTCTAGAATTCCTGAAAGAACTTAAAGTTAAGTAAGAACTGACCAGTGCTGGGTTGCACCAGCTAAAAGGCGCAAAGTTTCTTAAAATGATTACCTTAGTAGACCTAAAGGCTCTACTCAGGTAATAATGCTATAACTAAACTAAACTTTTATTGTATGTACTGCTTGTTATTGCTTACTCCTTTTATAGCTGTCACTATACTGTTTTGTTCATGTAAAGTGCTTTGTGGCGATTTATAGCCCAGTTCTACCAGACACCCAGGTTCTGTTGTATTTAGATATAAAAAGTTGTTCGTTTTTTGCAGGAAAATGTGTGCAGCATACCGGTAAGAGACTTTGTGCATATGAAATGCAGCGCCCTGATGCTGACATGATCGATGAATTCAGGTTTTTAAAAAAGGATAGCTGTGAAGCAGCTCTATTAGTCCAGTCCCGCGTTCCTCACCTTGACGAGCGCGGCAGCAGCGCGGAAGCTCATCCTGGCGACAGACTCTCGTTTGCGTCGGCGAGGGATGCGGTTGAAGCCGGAGCGGGAGCTGGTGAAGGAGCAGAGGGAGGTGGCGCCGGGGGTGATGGGGGTGTGAGGCACGCTGTACCCATCAACCTCCTCAACCATGCGGAAGGCCCTCCCTCGCGCCAGGGGGTCGACAATCTGAAAATCAAGTGCGAGAACTGGGTATTAAAGCTACTGTCACACACAATAAATAGCTAGCAAATAAACACTGCCCACTCCAATGACTACACAAATAATGTTTTAAATCAAAATAATAGAAATAATATTTCCTAAAACTCGGTTGCAAGTTTATACATGTTAATATTAATGTCTATCTTCTTTTTAGCTGGGCCCCACAAAGCCTTTTAGGGGTGAGATTATGTTACCTTAACCACAGCCCATGTCATGCCTTAATGCTAAATTAAGTACCTGCAAAAGTATTTGATCCTTAGAAACAGTCAAATATTATCAGCTTATTATCCATGCTCCCAGCTGCCTATCTGACACTATTATCATCCAATAAAAGTGTTGTTGCTCCAGCACATCCTAGCCAGGGGCGCTACCTACCTTCTGCATGCCGTGCTGGGAGGTGGGTACGTAGAGAGGGGGCGGGGTCTCGGTACTGGTCAGTGAGATGTTGTCCTGGCTGGGAAGGTCCATCTCCCGGATCACCTGCGGCTTCAGCTTCCCGTAGCGCTGGCTGCAGTGCCGCAGGCTCTTACGCTGCCATTTCTGAGTGGCATCGCTGTCCTTACTGACCCCGAACCAGTCTGCCGTTCCCCTGATGCACAGAGATTGAAGAAATACTAATTTTTGTATTACCAATGCAGTAGGTTCCAATGATAACCTGTGATCCCTTACATTAGTATCATAACACAATCCCAGGGTATTGTAGCCATCCTAAATTAAATGACCAAGTAATCTGACCAGGCCAACCACTGGAAATAATTGCAGGTATATATTAAATAATAACATACCTACTGATTTTAAAGCTGCATAGTACAATGCCAATTGATTGTATCAGAGAAAAGTCTAATAGTTTAATACAATATTATACAACTTTTTCATATCAAATTGCATTGCTGCAGATCAAAGTTGAAAATGACTCCACACTAGTGGCTAAGTGCATTGGTAATAATATACACAGCCTTGGTCGTTAGTCCAAACTCTAGAGGCAAGCAGAAGTCAATACAAAGCTCACATTCCAGTAATCAAGACCTTAATTGCTATGATAAACTAACAAACCCAGCTACTCTGAAGAAACACAGTTAAAACAGTATTTGAGCATTGCAGGCTTAAATCAGACAAGCATTAAAAAGTATGAACAAGCATTAACAAGTATTAACAGGCAGCCCATACAAGAATAAGTGTTTAAACAACACTGAAGATTATATATATTAAAATTCAATGGGCTCTGTTCTTTCTGTTTTGTCTGATTTAACTTCATAGCAGCCAGGAAAACATCAACACAGGGCTCCACTGAAAAGGAGTCAAGCTGGGCGGCTGAAGAGTTGTGTATATTAGGGGGAGGGCAGTAGGAGGACACTGAGAATGTTTACTGATGCTCCTATTAATAGCACAAGTACAAATCTATCTGCAAATTATCCAGTGTGTCCTCACATCCGCAGAGCTAGAGGCGTTTAAGGGTTGATGATAAAACTTTGGGTTCAAGGCAACGCTCACCATGAAGCGAGGCCCACATTTTTTATGATGATCTTCGCACTTGATTTTCAGGCCAGTGACAGCCAAAATAGAAAGATATTAACTTTATTATTAAAACGTAATAATTTACTTCACTTATCTTGGTACTGTACAATTACAACATTCTTGCTCTCAGACAGTGATAAAAGCTTCCAACAAAAGACTATCGTACTTAGTCATAAAAATCTTAAGATCAGTAAAATTAGCCCCAATGAGACAGTATCTTACCAGCATCATAGCAGGTTTAAGCGCAAATCTGTTTCTATTACATATTTGTAACCAGCTCTTTTGTGTTTTTAATAATAGCATACAGCATACAAAATGGACCACTAAGTAAATCTCAACACTCTTTCATCAGAGAGCGACATTCCTCTCTGCCAAGCTGTCCCACCCTGCTGCATGGCTTCATTAGGGCTAAACCTAACCCAGACACAGTTTAACTAAAGGGCTGGGGTGGGTAGAACACACTTTCCTGTTTATTTACTCCAGGAAATTGCAAGAAGGAGCAGGTTTTTTTAACCTCTTCAAGGGTGCGAGTCACTTCATAGGAGCATTGTTTATGGTTCTAATTATAAAAATAATAAATTTCTTCTGCACACAACTTCAATAGATGAAAATCTCAGCATTCTAATACATGAGTACAGGGACTTGCAGGATATTAGTACACAACACTTCTTGATGCAATAGATTATTCCATTTTCAGCTAGATTCCGGTGCTGCTGAATTGAATGATCATTTATGGCACAGCTCTGTTTCATTGGCTTGGAGTGCCACATTACACGGTGCCATGCCTCTAATTTCGACGGCTGTTTTAAATTACAGAATTAGAGTTCACATTACTTGGGGCTGCATTTCGCAGTTAATTGGTATTTGTGGTTTTTATTTAAAATGAGTTAAGCGCTTGCAAAAAAAAAAAAACAACAACTGAAGACAATATTATATCTCTGCTGCAAGTTCAGCATGGGAAATGGCAAGGAATGTTTTCCCACACAGCCTCCAAGGCAGTATTACCTCTCCAGTCCAGCTAGGTGTAGCTCAGTCTCCACCTCCATTTCATCCTTGGCCTCACCCAGATTTTACCATGCCCTGACCCGACTACCTGGGGCTATTCATCTTCCAAAGCACAAACCTTTCTAAGCAAACCCCGGTCATTTAAAGTTTTTACACAGTACGGTATGTAAATGACCTACTGTATATAAACAAAAAAAAACGATCCTAATCCAACAGGAAATCTCAAAGGTGCAAGAATACAATTTCATAAATGAAAAGCAACTAAAATATCAAATGAATTTACAAAAAAAAATTAATTAGCTACAATCTTTTATGCTTCCCTCCTCTCAGTTAGCCACAATGATACCGACCTTTACAACAGACTGATGTTGTTTGCTCCATCTTCACTGTGCATACATGTGTATAAATATCAGATTAGCAGAAAAAATGAATGGCTTTACCTATCCAGGTCCTCCCAGTTGGTTATGCTGGACCTAGTTCCTGCACAGGGGCTGTAGATATGCCCATGCTACCAAAAAGAGACTGGACCCTCAAGCCTTCCCGGTCATCACTTCCCATAAATAATCCCACAGAAAGGTAATCCTTATTCTTTAGGATATTATAAAATGGTCATCACACACGCTACTGATCTTGAAAAGAAAGCGATCTCTCTTCTTTCTGCATCTTTCCTTTCTCGAAGGTGTTAGCCTGGTGCCAGTTAAACAGCTACAAGAGCCTGTCGTTCAGGAGCTGAAGGTAGGGCTACATCCATGAGTCAGTGTCTCTTCTCCTCTGCGGCATTCCAGAGGTGGCTCCGAGAAGTGGTCACTTATCCAGTCGCTGCATGCAGGTCGCTCCCATCTTGGAGCTCAGTGCCAAAGATTTCCCAGCAAGTAACCCCAAGCTGACCCACTGCAAAGCACCTATCGATAAACTGAGGTTTCTTAAAATAAGACAACTTTTTCTTTCTAAGCCAAGGGGAAGTTAAGTGCTGCGTGCCGTGCTCATTCAGGAAACAGGAGAGCCTGCCTGCATGCCAGGGCATGTTCTCACTGTAGAGTTCAATAACCAGACAGAGGGAGGGAAGCATGTGGGACCTCGGTCATGTGCAGGTGCAAATCAAGTCACAAAACTAATGTAACATGATACCCCCCTTGCAGGTTTTCCTGGAGTCTCACCTGGGCTACCTTCTCACCACACCCCAGAATGATAACACCTGACCTTGCCCTTGCCTTGGGCCATGAAAATGAACATCTGCTGGTATATATCTGATATATATCCTTAACTCACCTCACATCGACACTACAAAATATGCTTTGCTTTAAATCAGCAACGTTTGCCCCTTGTCTAGAATATTATATCTATATTGGGGTTTCCTGTATAATGTATATATACATTTATTTTTTAGTATCAAAGCCTGATATGCAATACTGTACAAGTATTTGAACAAGTCGAAGTCATGTTTAGAGTTAAAACAACAACATCGGAATGCGTTACTGTACAGTATTCGCATTTATACAATTCTTGTTTCCTCACATGTCCTGGCATGTTGCAGGTGTAATCTCCACTGTATAGCATACAGTAAACAGCACAGATATGAGGCATGTTTTCTGGATTGCCTGAAACATGTTTCGGTTTCCTCCGAATATTCTGCTGCAATGGAACGCCCTCGTTGCTCACTAATGTAGCATCCCCCCGGCTTGTGTGATCTGAATCAAGACGGGTTCCTACTGAATTACTCCAGTACACTTTACCCAGGCTGACATACAGTAAGCAGAGCTCCGATTCCATTCAATCACCACCACCCTTCTGCAATAACACCGACTGAGGACTTTGACCGGTTTAAGCCACAGGAACACTGCTGATACACACTTAGGCAAGAAGATTACACTGTAACTTGGTTGCTCATGACAAAGGCGGATAGGCCATGCAGACTCCACCATGGAGCAGGTACCTTAGGAAGAGTCTGGAAAGAGACTGTGGCTTCCTCATGGGCCTCCGGGCAGCACGCTGTCCCTTTATGGGCACAGTGTTTATTCTCTCAAAGTGTACCCTCTTGCTGCTGGACAAGGGTAGTGCAGAGGACAGGGAGGAAAGACAAGAAGGAGAGAGAGAGAGAGAGAGAGAGAGAGAGAGAGAGAGAGAGAGAGAGAGACAGAGACAGAGAAAGAGACAGAGAGAGAGACAGAGAGAGAGAGAGAGAGAAGGATTGAGACATGTGGTAGAGAGACTGCAGCGGTAGTAAAGGAGGAGAGGTTTAGCAGGCAGTGAATGAGAAACAGAATCACAGTGACAGCAGAGAGGGCAGCCACTCTGGGTTAAGTTTTCATAGTTTTGCAATGTGATGGCATTACAAATGATTTTGCAACCAAGTTCTCTATTTTAAATCACAGATACCTCCATTATGCTTTAGGTCTTCTGTTTTACACTACATAAAATGTGTAACTGTTTAAACATTAACATTCAAATTTAAATGTAATAAATTAATAAATACATAAATAAATAAATAAATAAATAAATACATACATGCATTTAAAAATTGATTAAACCCCTCTGGTTTTATATAATTATAACATTTCTGAAGTCTGCATAGGCTTTGGGGTTAGTGGAAAACTCACAGTATACCGGTGCTAGCTGACTGTACAGGAATACAATGAACAATGAAATTACTTTCAAAAGACTTAACATCAGTGTTTGTTCTCCAGCTCCATCACTGAAGCAAATAAATAGATTTCTGTAAACTACACGGAATGGAAATAAACACTTCTGCTGTACCTTTTGAAACAACTAAATACTGTACCTATCTTGCTTGTTTGACATGGATGCCCCCTTGTGGTAAAAGGATACATATTCAATGTCAAATTATTGCACAGAAATACACGTTTGGGTAAAACACTAGCAGAGGCATTTCATATGCAGAGGATCCTCCTCAACACCGACCCTACAAATCACACCATATACTTGTATACTATGCCATCAGCGATTGTACATTGGTTGGTTCTAAGAGAATAATTTATAACATCTGCCATTTTCTGCTCTGTGCCCTTGGCTTTCTTCTGTAGAGGACATAGAATACATAGCAGCATCAAGCCTTGGAGTTTCAGAACTCTAGGAGCTTTTCCTAAACTGACGGGGGGGGGGGGTTGTCTTACCTTTTGATGTTCTGTGTGATTGAGGTCTGGCGTTGGAGGGGGGGCCGCCGGGTCTCGTTGGGGGGGGAATGCAGGTGCGTGTTTTCAGCAGGCATGCTGATGCTCCTCAAGAAGCCCTGCCGCTTGAAGGGCTGCCACAGAAATAGCAAGAAACAGTGAGAATCAAGGACGGAAATGAATGGAGGAGGTACAGCCTATTGCTCACTGCTCACAGCTTACAGACTACAGAACATTGTGGTCTTGTGGTCACAGCCGAGAGACTTGTAAACAGCCTACAGCGTGGGGACTGGAAGGCATTCGTGGTTAGAGAGGAGTGTGGCTTGATAAGCTGTATAGCTTTGACAGCTTGCTCAAGGTGGTTTAGAGTATGGACCTGACAATAGCTATTGGCAGAATACTGTGAACTATTCATCTGTGCATAAAAGCGTACACAGTTTATAGTTGAAAACATATCATTTCAAAGCAGCAATGTTTTCAGTAGTCTGGTTACTTGAAGTACTGCATTGATCGTCAGATGCTTAAATTACATTGACATTTTGAGGTGTCATAAGGTTACTTTGTCTGATTCTTAATTATCACCAAAACAAATGACTCACTCACAATCTGCGCGTGAGTGTGAGAGTGGAATAACAAGTCATCCATGTGATAGATGGCCCCTGGGTTACCTGAACAAAGGTGGGCTCCTCGAGGGAGGCGTGGGCAGTGGGAATGTCCAGTTTGAGCCACGGGGGTTTCTTCCGCTGCAAGCTGCTGGTGCTGTCCTGTCGTGGCTCAGCCATGCTCACTGCAGCTCTCTGCTCCGTCCAGCTGGAGGGATTAAAAATACCACTTGGGTTAGGGACTTTGCAGATAAGGGTGTTAGCAAGCACACAGTAGCATGGGTCTATAGTACAGAACAGAACACTTGCAGGGATGGAAATAATTATTGCATATCGGTTTCACCCGCTCCAGGTTTTAATATGTGCTTCAGAAGCCCTGCTGTATAGGTAACAAACTCAGGTGTGTTTTATTAAACTCATGGTAAAACCAGGAAAGGATTAAACTGCTATGCAATGGGAGTCTCATTTCCATCCCTGCATTTGCCTTGTAATCTCCATGTACTATACAACCAGATCCTCCCATTGAACACAAGCAGTAGCAGGGTTCAGGCTTTCTAAAATAAGAAAAGCTATCCATCCACTAGAAGCAAATGTCGCTTTTTGGAAGACAATGAAAAACTGGGAAGAGAAAAGTCAAAAGTGTTTAACAGCAACGAAAAACTATGTGATGAGATGTGACACAACTTTTCTTCATCTCTACTCGTTGGTGATTCTCTTAAAGTCTATGGCACGGATTCAATGGCAGCCCAGTAGTTGTAAGACTCACACGTGCCATGTTGTATTTTGTCTGCCACGTTTTTTTGGATCACTGCAAGAGCCACAACTTAATATTGCAGTTATTATAATATTTTATACTAAAGTGGACCCTTTAAGTAATTCTGAAGCCTCGTACTGCCATAGCCTGAAACTCAAACTCAGTTTCTCACACAGGGCGCAAGCACACCCTCTGAAGAGTGTACTCTTTAGCAACGGCGCCATTAACTCCTCTTCGCCAATCATTGTACATGTCAAGCTATTTTTTAAGCTGGTCAATGTCTTGGATTTTGGTCATACCCACTGATCTTCCCGGCTCAGGGAAGTTCGTGGAATTGATTTTAGGACTGCCTGGTGACAAGCAAACTAACATCTTTAGACCATAGCAGTGCACCTGTTTTACACTTGGAGGTGCTGGTGGTAAATGTCTCGCAATGCAGTTTAGAATGTTTTTTGTGCTAAAGGCAGCAGCAGCCAGTCTCAAGTGATTTGGAGGTCCATGTGAATAATGAATAATACCCTCACCGTGACAGCATGTCACTCCAGCAGGTTTCCTAGGACTGGGATGTCAATGCCTTGATGTAATCTGTGACATATATAGAAAGGGAAAGCTATTGCAGAAGTGACAGGAGTGTTGTTAAGCACGCCGGCAGACCTTTTTTGTCTGGCGTTACAAACTCAGAAAAGCTGGATTAGCCTGCGAGGGAGGAACAAAGGCACACAGTGGGGAGGACAGGTTCTTTTTAGCTGACAACATGGGTTCCTTTTGTTACACTTTTTAAATGTGTTTTTGGCTACAGTACGTTATGAAGTTGGGGAAAAACCAAACAGCGGAGAGCACTTCCAACCTTGTGTTCGGAGTTACTTGTATGAGGTCAAAAAAAAGGAATGTGGCTGACTGATGTGGAAGAAATTAATCTGTCTATAGACAAAACAAATTTCACCATGCTGAGTCGTAAAAGGGTTTTTTTATACATTTTTTTTTTAAATGTGCTGAACCTTTAGTTCCAAAGAATTAACAGTATTTTTGGAACACTTTAGTAATTACACATTACCAGTAGCATATAAACTGCCAAAAAGATTTAAATCGTGCTCTTCAAGAACCCATCTCAACAGGCTTTACAAAATATCAACCAGCATCTACAGTCCCATCAGTTCTCTTTATACATACAGCTTTTCAACATACACTGGGCTAATATAACTGCATTCACAAAAGCTTACAATCAGACGTCAGGTGAAAACTGTGACAGACCATTACATTTTTCTATTTTAGCCCTTTCACTAAAATTCTTCAGTTGTTGCTTTGATGTGGGCGAGACTGTGTGGGTTCACCACTGAAGAATGAAACATAAACTTAAAACAGTTTTTGTGGCTTCTACTGATCCAATTCAATTAATGTAACCTCACTTGTATTTTGCCAGCTCCTACATATGTCCTTGCACGTTTAATCAAAATCGGAAAACAAAGACGTCACTGCCCGATCTCAAATCCCCCATGACATTCAGGCAGCCCTTTTCAAAGAAGCGTCATTAGCTTCCTTAGCAATTCAAAAGAAAAGCTTTTACAATTTCAGCATTTCGTTATTAGGCACAGTTCTAACAGTACCAGCTTGGACAGATCAGAAATGCTGATCAGACCCCCGTATTTTTTAACATGCCAAGCAATACCACAGTTCACAAAAAGGGAGAAAAACAGGTGCGAGCAAACACTACTGGAAATAAGAAGCATCGCATAACTGTTACCCGCATGCTGCCTCCATACGTCCTTTTCTTATAGGCATAATTGAGGTTGTATCTGTAAATGCAACTTTATTTGATGTTTTATGTTTTACTCAGATTGGAGGGTGGGTAACTTTGACTGCGTCTTAAATTCAAGGGCATCTTAAATTTGAAGTACCCTTTTCTTGCCGATTGTTTCTAAATCTAAAAATTAGACAGTGGCCTCTTTCCAAGGTACAATAACTACATACAGTGCTGTATGGTGCTGCTTCATTTTTCTATCCATAATGTGCATTTTCTTATATTGGCTCTTGATTTCACCAGGGAAGGTTGCCAGACAAAGAGATTTTTTGGTTGGTAAACTGAAAAAACAATGGCTTCATACTCAGTTACAAATACAGAACTAAAACAAAATGTGCAACTATCCTTCCTTATAAATGCCACTGGTAAATTATTACATTCTAAAACTTTTATTTACTACCACTGCCTTTCAGAACGAATATGGAAAACAGCACTTTACTGAAGTGAATCACTCCATGGAGACAAATAATTGCAATGAACAGTAGTGTAAGTGCAGTTCAGATACAAACGTCCTGTAAATAAACAGGTAAGCCTTAAAGAACACAAGAACAGCATTGTCCTGTAGCTAGCAATTTTCTGCAGCTACGGTTCAGTGAATTTGAAACATAGCTACAGTGATTTGTCCCCATTTAAAGAAGGACTGTGTTCTCCCAACAGGGAGTATGGAAAACAAAAATTAGGCTAATTGTGGGCAAGCACGTACAGGCCTCAGCAGAATAGACTAAGTTTCCTGATCCCAGCGATCAAAGCAGTCTGGAAGTGAGCTCAGGATATCGGGATTTGGGTGGATTATAGTGAAACCTCAATGAAATTGCAGGGTCGCAGTCTGTGCCTGTGGCGTCTCCTCTGCCGCGTGTCGAGTGTTTCATATTCCCACCGCTCGCTGGTGCCTGTGCCTGAGGTGGCTCAGTGCGGATCGCTTTAGCAGAACAGCACGGGAAAGATGCACTGCAAACCAGATATTGACCTAGCATGTCAAAACAGAAGAGTAAAAGCCAGAGATCATGTTGCCACCCATTGTAGAGGTATCAAAGGGCCCTTATTCTTAAAATGATACCCCCTTCCGCCTTTTTTTTTTTTTTTTTTACCTTTCATCTTATGCTCATTGTTCGGAAAATACAAAGGTTTTGTTAAATGGCACTTCCTTTTTTTTTTTTTTTTTTTTTTAAACATAAATGTTTTTCTCTTTCTCAAAAGAGGTTTTTCAATATTTGGTCTAACTTGACATGCTTGCATATAAACAGAATAAAACAGGTTTATAACCCGCAATGTGGGTGATTTAAACTCTATCGACCTAAATTCCTTTGCTGCTTGGTATCCTTCTCTGTTTTGGAATGTGACGATGCAAACTGTGCTTGGTAAGATTTTATAATGTAAAAAAAAATGTAAAAAATGTATCCCTTATAAAAGATTACCATAGTAAAATCATAGCAAGGAGTAATAAAGCATCATACAAAATATGGTAAAGCACAGAGAGGTAAACTATGGTAAATGCATAGTATAATGGTGGGACAATCATGGGAAAACTTCCAAAATTACTGTTGTAAACTTTTATAAGGGATGTATTTACAGTACATTTGTTGTAGGTATGATCATGTCACACGTTTTAAGAGACTTGCAAACAGTTTGCTACAGTATTAAGCTGCAGTGTGTTTTCAGTTTCGTTAACATTGTATTATTGAACCTGCATGAGCTCCCTGGGGATTTCTTGTGATGTGCATTTTCCATTTAAAATACCCTGGATGTTTTCTGGTTTTCCAGGTTGGCTTCTTAGTAAAAACTGCAAGCAAAAAACTAAACAAAGAGACAGGCAATTCTCTCCTCTTACTCTGACAAGCCCTTCTGTCCTCTCTGACAGATTGGGATCACTGTGTGTTTTATCTTTGCTGCAGACACTTCCTGAGATCCCTTGTAAATGAGCTGTCAGGGTACGAACAACAGAAATTGAATAATGCAACAAGATCTCTCAAACTGCTCAGTTGTGTTAGGAAGTCCTCAAGATGAGTCTTTACAAGTCTCTAGAATCTGTGTCTGGATCCAATTTCTGAATCCTAAATTGGATAAGAGGAATACATTGATGGAAAGGAAGAACTGGAAAGCCATCATTATAAAATATTTAAAAGACCATAATTAACATTAATCTGTACAGGGCAAGAAAAAAACCACTAAGATGATACTTTAAATCAGTTCCCTAAAAGTTGTGATTTTTGGAGGGGATTACATTGTATTTAAGCACCAAATCATTTCAATGGTTGGGTGCCACACAAGGTTTTCCACAATGTTTAGACCTACTTATTTTAGTATAACGCGACAGCACATGTTACACATTGGGCATAGCATTGATGAATGACAATAAGAACTCAAAACATGTGCCATGGGTTTTCAAGATCAGTTCCATCTCACTTACTATTTTCATGACAAGTAAAAAAAAGAAATGTTGCAACTTCCCATTCTTGCCAGCTCAACTCAGTCACAAGTGCTAACTCATAAAAAAGTCCAAATCCACCCTCAAATGAACTCAAATGAATTCTCAGTACAACTTTACGTTCCCCAATTGGGGTCTGAACTTGTAGATCAGATGCTACCAACCGAGCCACAATACCTCACTGTATTACAAAATCACGAGAACTGAAAGCTGAAGACTCTCAGAAGAAAGCAGAAGAAAAGTCCCAGAATTAACTTCTGTTCTTTTTGAGAAAAAAAAAAGTCCCATGATGATCCCATGCTTTCCTGTTGGGTTTTCTAATGCACAGCTGACTTCTCAAAGGGACGTTTTGTTAAGAACGCGCACAGTGCAGGCTGACTTCACTTCATGGCAGTACTGGCTAAAGTGAGTACAGTCCTAAACAAGGAGCAGATCTGTAAAGAAAAGCATGCATCTGGCTCATTGCTCTTGTAGTCACTAAATCTGAAATTAGGGTACCCCCCTCCCCCTCCCCCAGAAACACTTATGAGCAATGTTCTGCAACCCTGGGATATTCTGATTGATAATTATATTACATGTTATAATTTTTTTTAAAAATATAAGCCCAAACAAAGAGGCAGTAGATATTCACTAGCTTGTATTGCATTATGAACCGTTGCTATTAAATGAGTAAAAGGCCGTGGGAAAGCTCCCCTGGTTGGTGTTTCTCTGCTGTGCTGTGGCCCATATCTCTTGCTCTCTGTCTGCCATGTCTGGTACACAGCCATCAGTCATCACCTACCCACAGTGCATTGCATTGCATAGGACAGGGAGAGGGTTCAGGTGTTCAGGTGGGGACCTGCATGATTTAATCAGCACCACAGAAGTGCTGCCAACACGTGAAAAAAAAACAGCTTTCTTAGAAGAAAGCTTCTCATGGAACTATTCTGGGAGTTGCTGGGGGGAAAAAAAAAGCAACGAGTAAAGAATTCGCCCCTACCCTGATATCGGCTTCCACACATCAGGACTGACGATCTGCACTTTGAACTTTCACATTCGAAAAACAATTCATCTGTGGTAACAGGCATTCAACTAAAATAAATTTAGTTACTGTAGGCTTTGCTACAACTACGTTTTCAAGAAATAAAGAGAAGGTATACTATAAATTTAACATCATTATAATCTAATTCAATACATTAAATGCCTTACTGCAGTTGTTTGTATTGCTTAACTAGCTAATTGTTTATTCCATGTGATACTGGGTGGTTCTATTGGAGAAAACAAAGAACAAGACATCTTTTAGGGACTGGGTTTGACTTCTAATGAGTGGCTTTCAGATGCATCTTTTAACAGCTAACAAATGGCTGCTTGTCTATAGGAAGTCAGACAGCATCCTGTTACAGTAAGCGAGCTAATACAGAATTGTTAACAGCGTGCCTAAACAATATGTAATCTCTGTTTAAATAGTTTCCAGCATGATGTCAGCATGGGTCACTTTAACAAAGGGCATTATTGTAAACCGAGGACTGGCCCCTGTAAATATCTCTGTGGTATGCTTCTGTATTACGCAGTAATTCATGTCTACGGCTTATATTTGCAATACAAGATCTCGGAGAATATAATACATTGGTTTGAGTCTGGGGGAGCCGTGAACTTTACTACTTACAAAAGGCAAAGCCCTTTTGATTGTGATCATCTCAGAAGATGGGCAAGGTGAGCCCTGATGTGGGCTGTGTGAAGAGATGTACAGGTACAGGTGCATTGCAAAAAAAAAAAAAAGAAAGTTAGCGTTTTTGTTTTGTGGGACACACAGTGTGTGTGCTACCCACAGCACTAGCAGGTCACCAAGCCAACCTACTATATTTGCCTCACAGGCTGATGACACCGCAGCTGGTTTTAGATGTAAGACTGCTGGTGAAAGGAAGGAGAAGGCGGAGGTTGGAGAATGGAAAGAACGAAATGGAAAAACCACAGAGGTCCCTAGGGGTTACTTCACAAGCCCCACTGTGACAGGAGGGTAGGAGGCTTATCAATGACACTAACACTGTACAGGCTTGAGTTTGAGCTTATCTTGTCTTTGATCAGCCTTCTGGTGCCCGTTGCAACATTCGCCCCAGTCCCTCAGCATGAGGTACAGGATAACAGCCAAACCACTTTCTTTTCCGCGGCATGTTCACATACATTCTGAGGGGTGGAATAAGTAGGGTACAAGAAGGGTTTTAAAAAAAAAAAAGGGAAAGTGCACATATGGCTGGTAATGTGTTAGATAACTCTAAGTGTAAGAAAGGAACACAGTAACAGTAGGAGTGCATGACCCCTTCATCTGAACATCTGTTCATAAATAATATGTAAAAGGCTGTTTACTGCATACAGATGAATTGCAACCAAGAGTGATTTTGCATCAAATGTAAAAATACAAACACTCCTAGATTGGACAGCATACAGCAGGATTCCTTCTTGCAAACCTAACAGCAACCTGCAAGCTGCTGATCAACAACTGCCGTAAAGTGGGGAGAAACCAGCAGATGATAGGTGCCCTTGTCAATGACTCAGTCTGTCAGTAAGGAATGCAGTAGCCCACTCAGGTTGAGACGTCTACCGTGAAGCCCTTTCATCTCTAACACAGAACACATGCACTGGAGGGGCTGATCGAGCAGGCTGCAAGGGAACCAACCCAAGGGGAGTGTAATCCTGCAATTCACCCCCCTGAAACAAGACATCAGCTATAATGGTTAAGCATGTTTACAGCAAGTTAACAATGTCTTCTTGTTAACAGAGCTGACAACTCTGGCCTGCGGTTCATTCTTTTGTTTAGTCTCCAGAGCCAGCACCACGCTGAACAACACATGCTTTCTATTACTAATAACAGCAGTAACGTACAGTACAGTGCAAGTCACAATGACAATGGCATTCCAATTCCCATTTAATCAATTCCAACACATCATTGATCAAAATAGCTATTAGCAGTATTCTGTAAAATTAGCTTCTAACAGTGGCAACAAATTACTTGCACTGAAGTCACTGTTAGACAATTAAATTGGCTACAAATGAAAGCAATTGAATTATTAATGTCTGAAATATCAATTCCAATTCTTTTGAAGGAACTGGAATTGAAAAACAGGAATTGACTAAATTTAGAAGATTCTCCTGAGGCTCAACAATCATATAACAAATGCAGACCTGTCCCTTTAGTGAACCGCAGAGTAATCCCTGGTGTGGCCATTATTCCTGCCACATCATTCTATATTGCTTCTCTTCCTCCCATCATTTTACTGGATTATGACAGCAAAACATCAATAATCACAATGTGCAGAGTGGGTTATGTCATGAGTGGATTCAGCTACTAAACCACTCAATATGCTTGTTCCTATTTACACCATACCACAAAAGCATCACAACTCTAAAATGATCAACTGTTGCCTTCTCTTAAGTGATCTTTCAGCTTATCATTTCACGTTAGCAATCATAAAGGAATATAAGACAGCAGGTATCGTCTGATTGTAAATGAATAACTACACAACAAACTGCTTTTATTCACCTAGAAATAAAATACATGAGAAAGTTCATCTTGTGTTTCTTTTATTTAATGTTCCAAACCATTTTTGGACTAATCTGCACAGCTGAAGAAGCAGCCACAATACTCCAGAAACACAAGCCTGAATCTGGCCCATATAACTCAAAACGAGACATAAAATATCAATCTAGTAGTAAGGCAATTACATCCTTGGCCATTTGTCAGGAATTAGTCCAATGTTTTATTCATTGGGCAGGCAGATCAAAGGCATGCTAGTTGCTGGTGTTTGAGCTTGGAGAATGAACAATGTAGTTAATTACTTGATTACCTCATGGTAGTTAACTGAACCCAATACACTTTGACAGAATGTAGCATTCAAATAAATAAAATAAGGGGTACTGTTTTCAGAGCATTGTCCCACAACACAATCTATAGGGTTTGGGAGGACTTACTTTAATACTGCGGCTATCATCTGCTGCTATACATATGACCTGCACTGTTTTCACAAGTATAATTTTAAATTCATTTAATACACTCTGATATTGACTTGATGATCATGCACTCTGCCAGGGTAAGTCACGGATGGAGTGTATTAGTCTTAGGGAATGCCCTGGTTTGCATCAACCACTTATTTTGATGCATTTCAGAATGAATCCCCCAGTGCTATAAAATACTCCAACTGGCCATGTGGACAAGAAAACCCCCTTGACGTGTATCCTGAGGTACTGTAGTTTATGGCTCTGACTAAAATCACACCAATCTCATTTATATAGCGTCCTTCGGGTGCAGGTACAGTATCTGTACAATCAGACTCATAGTCACACTCTCTGCCACAGTGACCAGCTGAGATGACAGTTTCCCTATTTTTAACCATGCTCTCATCCCCTCTCACTAGTTGTGAGATATTTTATCCTGCAGGCTCTCCCTCAGAGACCAGAGCCAACAGCACCCCTCCTCACCCCCCTCTCTCCATGCCAGCCAGCCAAGTTTTTTTAAAAAGGGAAAGGCTGTAGCATTTCATGTTCACCCAAATAATAGTCATTCCTGCCTCCCCTTTTGAGTTGGCTCAGAATATTGCACAACCCATACAGTATGCAGTACAATCAGATGACTGTTAAACTGCAACATACTGTAACTACAGTACTGATGTCAAATTATAAAATATATAAATCACCACATATTGCAACTTATTTCACTGTTCCAATGTTAATGTAAACTTTTCAGGGCCACATTATATTTATGAATCCCCAGCCAGGTTCATTTTTGCAGACTATTAATAATAATAATAATAATAATAATAATAATAATAATAATAATAATAATAATAATACTAATAATAATAATAAAGCCAATACATTATTATTTTTTTGTTCTTTATGGCTTGTTAATTAACAGCTGTCCCAGCTTTGGCATACTCTCTAAATCACTGTGTCATTCGATTACAGTTTTGAAGCGTATCTTGTCTCAATGAAGTAAGTGACGAGTGAGTATAAGCAGTAAAGTTCACTGCTTTACTGAACACATTCCTCCCATGAGGTTGAACACTGCAAGTGATCCTAATGTGCAGTATGAGCTGTCCATTCTGCACAACAGTGGTTCACAGGCAGGTGTGTCAGGAAGCAGAGTTGTCACTGGTTTGAAAAGTGTAACGCTACAGTATATAAACACGAGCTTGAAGCTATCGTGACCTGAAATAAACTAGCCAGTTACGTGGCTGCTAATTTACAGTCCCGATGAAAACATGCTGTGGCTTGTTTCGTGTTGGCTCCAAGTTGTAAAGAGAGAGGCGAGTTGGCACGCCGACGTGACTCACACAGTGTCTACAAACAGGAAACAAATTCCAAGGCCCAGCAGCCTTGCTTTAAATATTACAGGCCAGATACAGCGACATGGCATTTACTAAAATGCTTCAGTTGAAATAACCATTTAATATCCAATATAAATGCTGAAAGCAATGGAAAAGCATACTGAAAGCATATTAAAGTTTTTTGTGATATGTGATAAGCTACAATAAGGTTTTAGTTTTGTAACTCCCATACTTGTTATTTTTGTGAATGCCCTCTTTTCTTTAGTAAGTTGTGAGCTTGTATGTGTAGCTCTTTGTAGAAGGTGCTTGGAATTCAAATTCTTATTTACTGTAGTGTCAAACAAAGTGTACTTCTGACTACAAATATTGAAATCCATCAACTAAGAACAGAGTGTTACCCACATCAAAAGCATAAACGATATCATACCACAAAGCCAGATCGAAAAACACACACCACACACACACCAGTCCCGTAAGGTTTTTAAACATTTCAAACTTATGATGATGTGTGTCCTTATCCACAGGCATCTACTGCACAAGCCTAGTAAGGCATAAGGATGAAACACATTCACAAGATAGCAAGATACAACATACATGAATCCCACCACATGACACAACTACAATTAAGTTGATATGATATGACAAAAGGTGAGAACTGATCAGTACAGGAACTGCACTTACTCTCTTTAGCATCCCATTTCACTTGTTCAATAAAGTATTTCACACCATCCCCAGGAGCTTAACAGAAAGGCACATGCTGCACAGGTGTATAGACACGGAAACATTTTTCATTCCAATGCTTACATGTTTAAAAAGAAAGAATAACAGGCAGGCCTTTCAGCATTCAGCCAAAAAAGAACCACAACCACGACGGACAACAAAAGGCATAAAAATAACAACAAACATATGAAACAAAAAATTTAATGTTTGGGTGGGTGGCTGGGGATTAAGGGGGTCTACCTCAAAGGATCTTTACAGAAAGCAGTGGATATTTGCTCATACTACGACTTTTAATGCCTACATTTGGAGGTGGCCTGTCACATATTTAGGTTACACAATACAGAGAAAATACTGGTGGTACAATAACGATAACTGCATTTCCTTAGTTACAGCCACACGACACGTCTGCCTGTAGCTGGCTTGAGAGTTAAAATTCATCAAAACTCCTTCTGCTTCCCTAGCCTGCCGGACCCATGCCAAACACAAACATTGTAAACCCCCTCATCATGTTTGCACCAAGGCTTGCCAATGCCAGGGTTTAAGGAAGAGGATCTGTTTTATGAGAAGTGTTAAGGGTGTTTTAAACATTTGGCACCCCTGCCTTTTATTTAGCAGACGCCTTTATCCAAGGCAACTTACAGAGACTAGGGTGTGTGAACTATGCATCAGCTGCAGAGTCACTTACAATTACGTCTCACCCGAAAGACGGAGCACAAGGAGGTTAAGTGACTTGCTCAGGGTCACACAGTACAGTGGCTGAGGTGGGATTTGAACCGGGGACCTCCTGGTTACAAGCCCGTTTCTTTAACCACTGGACCACGCAGCCTCCCAGTCATTCTTTAAGGAAAATGGTTTTCATTTGCAAATACGGCATAACCCGTTTCCTGTGGCAGGTACACTGACCCATATGGTCATGCCTCATCCAGCACATAATCTTGCTCCTTGTTGATTTGACCTTTTCTTTGTAGACCAGTAGGACTGTAAAACAATATTTATTCAGAAATGACACTGACCACATGGAGAACAGGATTTTTACTGCCAAGAAATATTCAATATAAAATGAGCTTGCTTTAAACATTTTATTTTGATCCATGAACTCAACCAGAGCACTAATGCAACTGATAAATAAAACAAATGAACTAAGAGACATGCTGTACCAGAGTCCCACCCACAGGCCAAATCTCACCTAGACGAAGTGAAGTGATGTGTTCCATTTACAATTGCAGCAAACTGGAACAAACAACAGTTAGACAACAGTCTCAATAGGGTGTCAAAGGGGTCTGGATCTCAGAGAAAACTTTTAACATAAACTGGGGAAATGGTAGTGCCACTGAAAGCAAATCTGGCACACTACACATGTACCATGGAAACCGGACAAGCATGTGACAGTCATAAATGGATTGCACAGTGATGGTGCTGATGTAATCATGAAACAACTGGAGAAAAAACTCCTAGATTTGTGTGGACTGCTGTTCTCTACACAAATCTGCAGCAGTCAACACAAACCCAAGCAGCTGTTTCTTCACTCGTTTCACTCCGAATGGCAAATAGCCAATGACCCTCATCTGATTGTCAGCACCTGATTTCTGTGGACAGCTCAGTGCAAATAATTGAATAATCGGTTCGAGCAATACTATGACACTGGCAAAAAAAAGTATGCATAGCCATATATATTTTCTTAAGAAAATTCTAGCTGCTAATAATTTGTCTGAGTAGAGAAATAGGTTGTGTGGGTTGATAGAGCCATGACCAGGTGGATTTGGGTGAAGTGGGTTGTAAATTCCATCTGTGACAACCAATAGCAGCAGTCTGTGCTCCGAGTACTCACAATAGTTAAACAATCAGAGTCTCGTACAACACCACGATCACAAGGCTTGCCCTTCCAAGTGAGGTGTAATGATGCTGTACTCAGCCTGACTCCGACTACACAGCAGCAGCTTTTCAACTTGTACCTATTTTCTATAAAGCCATGCAGCAATTCATTGTTGTCATTAGACATAGTAGGCTAACACTACTGTTTCCATATACAGTAGTTATGCAACAACACCGTAGACCCCCTCCAGACCAACATTGCTGGCTCAAAAAAAATCCACCTGTTCCCTTCACTATTAATGCTGGCTCCCCTTTGCCAGTCTGCTGCAGCATTCCCCACAGAACACTAATAATTGCTTTGTGCAATGTTACTGCTGACAGCATGCAGTGATCGATGAAATGCGAACGCCAGCTTCCATCTTAATGGCAGGGATCACAAGCCAGCATGACTATTTGAGAGATTACATCACACGCAATGATCCCACTGCAAGCGATAGGGTTTCGGGCGCAGAACTTAATAAAAAAAATTAAAAAATAAAAATAAAAAAACTGCAAAAGCAGGGAGGCACAGTTGTCTTTCTGAAACCATCAAAGCTTTACTGGAAGACGTCTGTGATTTCTTTCTACAGCCATGAAATATTGCATATAAATGCATAGGTAAGCAATACTACTATGCATCTTCTGTGTGCTATCATGATAAAGCATGATTTTCATCACGCTTTACCATACTGGCATCTGTAATTCACCATGCTTTTCACAAAATGCTTTTAACCCCATGGCATTCCATTTTTCTATGCAGTAAACTTTCTTTTATGGGAAGCAGACACAAACTTGTAAGTTGGGTGCTGTTGAAAGCACGGTTCAAACGAAAGTTTTAGCCATTGTCTTTGTAAGTACTTTTTTTGAGTAAGAACAAGCACCATATTGTATACTTGACTTAGTTCAGAATAGGTTACACATTGTATTTTTTTTATTGAACATTTTTAAGAAATTGATGGAAAATAGAAAAAAAATATTACAAAACCATTATCTAGAGTTCTTTGACGATACCTTTTTACAATATCAGTTAATGTAATCAAATATGATACCATTGTGTAGTTAGTAGGCGGGACCCTCTAGCGCAGGTGTGCGCAATCCTGGTCCTGGAGGGCCGGTGTCCTCCTGGCTTTTGTTCCAACTGTCCCCTAAATTACTTAATTGGACCAATCAAGCACTTATTAGAAGCTTAATTGGTCCAATTAAGCAATTTAGTGTACAGTTGGAACAAAAACCAGGAGGGACACCGGCCCTCCAGGACCAGGATTGGGCACCCCTGCTCGAGTGATACAACTCAACAGCCTACTCCAAGTCTCCGGGGGTGGTGTAGTTTAAAACTCTGAAGTGCACTGGTGATCAATCAACTGAACACTATTGAGACCATAAAACCCTTTTTTAAAGATAAATAAATGCTGGTGGCATGAAAAAAGAGTCGCTTCAAATGAAAAAATATTCAGATCCATACTGTAGAGCAGGGGTCTCCAACCCTGGTCCTGGAGAGCTACATGGTCTTCTGGTTTTCATTTCAACCCAGTTCTCAGGTATTTAATTGAACCAATTATTGGCTTAATTAGTCAAGATTAACATGTGCTCCAGGTCTTTAGCCACTGATGGTGTAAGGACACCTATAAAACCTGCAGGATTGCGGCTCTTCAGGACCTGCTCTACTGTATCGAAAGAGGTTGTCCAGACAGATTCATGCTATATATGACTGGTGTTAGAAGAAACTAAATTGTTATTTCTGAGTTTTCAAAGACTTTGTCGGGTAATATACAATGAAAGACGACAGTTTGCCACAAATCCAAAAGAAAAATCCTGGAGTTGTGCTTATAATACAGCATTTCACATTGCATAGGCGATTCCAAGGGCAACGCTACAAAATACTGTGTTTTAGTTATAATACAACAGTGAAAAAAAAATGCTTCGATAACGATTATGATAACGAGTACTTGCATGAGTTGTAAGTGGATGTATTGTATTCAGCTGCTTACAGAAATATCTTCGGTCATTGTTAAGAATGACTGGAGGTGGTTTCGCTGTAACTTTGAGAAAAACCCTTCCCACCTTTCATTATGACAACACATTGCAACACAAACTGATACTGAAAGAAGTTAAGCACTTCATTTCCATAAGAAAAAAAAAGAGAAAATTTCAGTATCGGCATGATGTGTAACAATGACACTACGTTAATGGGAGTGCTATAAATTATATGCAATTTAAACATACATGATTATAAAATTATAATAAACTAGGTACAGTATTAAAGACAGCAATACACGTTTCATAGGTTAATCATTAAACAGAACTAGTAGCAATTTGATTTTGCAGATTCTTTAGCTACAGTATATAACCTTCCAATTTGAAATTCTGGTAGGTTGTAAATGTAATGCTTTAATTTGTTTAGTTTGATTCTATAATAATAATAATAATAATAATAATAATAATAATAATAATAATAATAGCCAGTTTTTGTTAACATACCGTAACATAAGTTACCGTAATAAAAACATAGCTTTACCACGCCAATAATAAAGTGCAGCACGGTATAGATGTCGTTTTAACAGCAGTATCGAGCTCTGTGTCAGGTGCAAAAATGCTGTAGAGAAGACCAAAACTTGCATTTTTAAAATATTTAACTTGAACCAAAAATTAAAATCATAATACATCAACTTACCCTAGTTGAAGATCGTCAGCCCTTCAGGTGAAATTGTGTAAATTGTACTGTGTATATTAGGTCAGCGCATTTCCAGCAAAAATAAATAAATAAAAATCACAAAAATCACAAAGTACAGTTGCAGCAGAAGTGGAGGCTACAATTCCATATATAATATCCCAAATTAATTTTTTTTTTTTTAGTGGGGGGGTGGGGGGTGGGGGGGGGTGGTAGAGCCAATAAAAAAAAAAATCCAAAAAACAAAAAAAGCCCTCCCAAATAATTTAACCCAAATGTGTTGAAGTTCCACCCAGACCCTGAGCATTCCAATGAAAGGTGAACATTGAACTTCGCTAGTTGCTGTCTGACTGAAGTTCAGTTCCCAGAATTTAGCCATGCCTCTTTTCAGCTGCAGTGAAACACAAGGGAGGTGTAGGCGGTCCCTGTCAGTTTCCACAGCTTGTCTGTTTGCCAAGGGGGGCTGAATCAGACCCAAACCTACAAGAACTATAGGCGTAGCTCTCCCTGACACCAGCCAGTCGCAGCGCTAGACCTATGGGATTTTTAAAAATCGGATTTACTCATCGACAAAGAATGCTTCCCAGAATAATTAATAATCACCACCCCGGGAAAACGTAAGCAAAACGCATGTGTTCGAAAAAGCGAAGCTCCTCCTGCTCCATGCAAACAGTAGAGCAGGAAACGTTCTTGCGAGAGGTACTTTACACTGGCAGTAATGTATTTTATGTTTGCCAGTACCTTAAATAAAATGACAAACTCTGTTACAGTACTGGTGTAATTCATTTTTTTTAATTTTGTACAGGAACCACAAAGTAGCTTTTGATGTATGAATAGGTAGCAGCCACATTTAGAACTGGTAAATTCAAGGGGACACCCTAAAACGCTTAATGTAGTTGTGGCACAGCAGAAGCCCTACAGGTGTAAATAGCGTGTTTGGTGTGTATTGATTAAATACAGTTAAATTTCAGTTTCAGTTTCAGTGTAATTCCATCACTGTCAGATCCACGTGTGGAATGTGACTGGTCTTGAGTGACTAATTGACATCAATTTGGCTCCCCTTATGTACCCCAGCCACATGGTATATAAGGGGAACCAAAGCCTTTGTTTGGGAGAGAAGAGTTTGGCGATAGTTTGAAGGAGACGGCTCAGCCTGAACAAATACTGTGTGTTTATTTGGAGTGTGTGTTCAAACCTTTCATTTATTCCTGTGTTTTTTGTTTTGTTAATTTGTGCTTCTGGCTTTCCTCCCTGCCTTGGCCATGTCACACTATTTCAATTCAAATCAAACCCCTAGATGTCCCAGTTCAGGGTTTATTTTTCACAGCATCCATCCACCACACTGCCACGTTCCCCTTACTAATTATTATTATTATTATTATTATTATTATTATTATTTATTTCTTAGCAGACGCCCTTATCCAGGGGGACTTACAATTGTTACAAGATATCACATTATTTTTACATACAATTACATTATTTCTTACACATTATTTTTACATATAATTACCCATTTAACAGTTGGGTTTTTACTGGAGCAATCTAGGTAAAGTACCTTGCTCAAGGCTACAGTAGCAGTGTCCCCCACCTGGGATTGAACCCACGACCCTCTGGTCAAGAGTCCAGAGCCCTAACCACTACTCCACGCTACTGCTAATACTCTAGTTCATGGTTTTCTATCCTGGTTTTGTACATTACAATAGTATTTTTTATTTTTTTTATTAATGGTTATTTCAAGTACTGTATATGTATACAGCTTGTTTCCAAATATGATGACTGCTGATGGTAAAAAGTGCTATATGTTATAAAACACAAGAAAATAAAGATGGAACAAAATGTTTTCCATTTACAGGCTACTTGCATGCAATAGAGTCCCAGGGAGCCTGGCTGGCTGGTGTTAATTTCTGGGGTTGATTTGGGCAGCCTCCCAAACACTGCTCAAACACTAATCTTGGGTAGAAGATCTAATTGTGGAATCACTTTCAACAGGGATCTTGCCATAATATTCATATTTATCATCATATTGATAGAATATGCATATTCAGATCGATACTGGGTATAACCAACAAGAAAATTCTATCCTCCACTATCTCATCTCACATCGCCACAGATTCTTTAAAATCCGACCTCCCCCATTAACTGTGTTAATGCTTCAAAGCATATCACAGCTGTGAGGAAGCCGTGACTCCTGGGAGTTATCCAAGCGTGTAAACAGTTTAGTTCAGCTAACCCAGGTGTGGATAGGAATTAATAAAAGATGGGGAAGTGTGACTGTGACTTTATTGAAAAACCCAGAAGGAAAATTATTAAACTCCTTAATCTGCACAATGGTGCTAATGACTAGGAAAATGTGTTTTCGGCATCATTTTTCTTTTAACACAGGAGGCTATTAACTTAGCCAGGAGATGTGTTTGTTTATTTATTTACATCTTGTACACTGCACGGCTGTCCAGGTTGTCTGAGCTCATTAGAGTCAGGAGTCATAGCTAAGGGTATTTGTTACATGTTCTGCCTTACAATGAGAGTGCACTGTGCAAAATAAATGTCATTAGAAGGAAAACAAAAGACACTGGCATACAGCCTATGCTATGAAGGGTCACACTACAACAAGGGAAGGGAGCACTCTGGAGCTCAGACAATGGTGGTGGGTTTATTTGTAAACTTAAGTGTATTCGGCTTTGAACCTCATTATCACCCAATTTACTGAATGACCCTGTTGGGGCAAGAATCCTCCTCTGCTTATGTCCAGTCCACAGGCAGTAGATAAAATTAGTGGAAGATTAGTTTAAAAAAGCATAATATTCATCTCAGAGCTTAAAAAAACTTAAGTGTCGTTTTTAAAAAAATAAATAAATGGATACGTTTCATTTTGAATTTGTTGAGATTAAAAAAAAAAAAAAAAAAAAAAAAAAATCCAAGATGATGCAATATCCATTATCCAGCACATAGAGCATTACTAATAATAATAAAAAAAATTATAAAATGGAAACGCTTTAGTCATAATTTCTGTGTCTGCTGTGTCAGACCAAAACTGGTAATTCAGGCTGGGCTGCTCAATGTGTTTCTAATTTATACTATCCCCTCCCTACTCCACCCCCAGGGCTTTAAATGAGGCTGATTAGCTGAAGAATCCTATTGAAAAAGAACCACTCTGTATGCTCAACTGCTTCAGTGGGTAGCACCGTGAAAACCTTGAAGCTGAAGTAACAAAGCCAGCAATGTACATTAGACACTTCCCTGTGCACAGTATCTATCGATCAGCTACCTTTCTTACTCACTCACTCGCTTAACTGTCTGTCTACCCGTCTGTGTATCTGATCTCACTGGTGATAATAATGATGGTACAACATAGCTTCAGAGTAGGGGTAAGCCAAAACTGTTATTTATTAGATCATTTTACAGTACAGGAATCACCTGTATTCTAGTATTCAAATTAACATTATACATTTGACAGGTCCATTTTAAGAAAATAATTCCCTGGAAAGTTTTAATATTTCTAATTTTTTTTATTTTTTTACAGGGAATAGAACCAGTAGAAATGGTGGATTAGTTAAATAACTAGTCTGTTCTTGTAACACCTAGTTCAGGCTGTAATTATGTTGGACTTAAAGTTGCATTAGTTCTACAGATTTGTCTTGTAAGTACGGGTTTGTGAGTAAGCATGGTATGATGTATTGTTTTCTGTCATGTGAATTTAGGCATCGGTATGTATGACAGAGGAGGGTGTGGTTATTATTTAGGATTAAGGGCCAGGATTCCAGTGTTCTCATTAGGTGTACACCACAGTCATTTTGATTTGAGTAAATCTGACTTACTTCAAACTTGTACCTTCTTTTTTTCTTCAGTTTACTTCAGTAAACTTATTCAAAACATGGTAACAGTATAGTCATTTTCCAAAACCATTCAAGACACTTGGAGCGCAGAGTTCCGATGTAAACTTTTTGAACGTTTTCAGCTGTTGTATGCAGGTCAAATGCAGGCACCCAGGTAATAGAATTCAGATGAGCACTGGCAGTTCATTCTTGCTCTCTCACTTGGTCATGCAATAGTGTGCCTCACGGTTACCCCAGCAACACGCCATTGAATAAAACTGTTGTGTAGAATGTACAAAAACAACAAGGGGCGTGAATATAAATTCAGTACATCCACTGAATGGCATGGAAACTCACAATTCACAGAACTAGAACAGTGGAGAGAATTACGACAAAGAAGGGGTCTGTTAATGTTCTTAATAATGCTTCCTAATGGGCAAGGTTTATTGAAAACAGACTCACTGGACCCAGAACAAGCGGAAAAAAGAAAACAAAAATGTAGGTGTTGAAAAACTTAAATATCCCAGAGGTTATTTTAAGAGCTCCCACGTGGGACTTAGTTACTTTTTGCTAGACTGTAACAATTACCAGTTGTTTTATTTTTTCCCCCTTTCACAGGAAGAATGGTGCGATCCTAGCACAGTGGCAAATGCTTTTGGTGTGCACATGGTCCTATGATTTTGTTTTGAGAAGGGAACAAAGTACAGCTTTTATCACATAGGATGTCCACTGTGTTTTGTCAAAACAAGCAGAAAAGTGAAGGGTAATCTCCTGATTTCCCCACCTTCTCATTCAAATTCCTGACCTACTCTTACTGTACAGTGGGAATTTCCAAATGTTCTCATTTGATGGTGGCATGACTCAAAGAATAACAATCCTCACAGTTTCTGTGTAGGACTGCATTTTGTCCCAGTGCCAAAATCCACATAGCAAATAAACGACCTGAGCATTATCTTCCTTAACATATCATGATGCATTACGACAGTTTTGCCATTTCTTTTTTCCTTTGTTTCTGTTACAGGATGCTATTTATTTTAAATATAGAAATGAAGGTACAGCAGTGCTTGCAACATTACTTTAAATCGTAAATATGTTCTTAAAATGCAGAAACAGATGAGTTTTTTTTTAGGTTCCATGGATTTTCCCCAATCCCTTACAGCAAACGAACACTCCAGAGATGGAAATAAGACTCCTATTGCATAGCAGTTTCATCCATTCCAGGTTTTAATATGTGCTTGATTAGCCCAAGTGTATAGGGTACAAGCTAAGGTGTGTCTTATTAAATTCATAATGAAACTAGGAACTGATCAAACTGCTATGCCTTATTATTGTGTGTACTTGTTTAATGGAAGAGCTTTTAGCCAGTAAAACCAGTGTGGGGGAAATCAGATTTACTTTTATGGAATAACAAAATATCCACTCAGTTGATATTCTTGCCTTATAAAAGTCTCCCATAGTAAAAGCATAGCAGAGTGTAAAAAAACATGGCAAACCAGGCTAATCTATAGTAAATGCATGGTATAAACATGGGGAAACCATGGTAAAAGTACAAAAATAATGTGCAAAAAACACTGTGGTAACTTTTATAAGGCTTTACAGTTCTGTGTTTGCCTTACATAATGAAGAAATCAAGGGATTTAAACAGAAAGACAAATAGATACTGCAGACAGATACATGGATTGATGGAATAGTTAGATAAACATCTAACTTAGTGTCATCATCTGTGACTGAGTCAGCCCCCCTAGTCTTCCCTAACATCCCCTGCCGGTCAGCAAATGAATCATGTCCCTGCTGAGTCAATCTGACACAATGTTTATAGCCTATTAACTACCAATTAGAGCTCTCCCCCCAGGCCGGTCCCCTGCAGATAACTGGATTCACACAGACACAACCTCTGCATTGTGCAAGAGGCTCCACCTCGCCACAGCAATGCACTTAATGTCACAGCACTGATCCCCTCTGTACAGGCAGGATAAGTTAGTTTAGCAAGTCACCACTTTAGCTAATGCAAATGTTTATAAGGGTAGTCTTTGGTTGCTTTGATTGTTTGTCTTCCCATGCAGAGTTGGATTAAACAATGCCACCTTACCTAAAAATAAGTCATTCAATTAAGAAAAAAATGTTTTTACTTCATGTTAAAACTCACAGGCTAAAAAAAAACTCAAATGGGACGAGTGCCAATATTAACACAGCGGGGTGAACGGGTTCTTATCTATCCCAATGCAAAAACAGCAGCTGCCAGTCATTGCGAAAGCCAGCAGACAGCAGTTAATGCCCAGTGCTTCATTATCTCATCAATTAAATATTGCAAAACAACACTATTATTATTAGTAGCATTACCACTATACTACTACTGCTACAGTGATTAGCCTCTCATATAAAAACAGCTTAACATAAATAGACCAAAAAAGGGGATTTATTTATTTCCAGACAGAGTTGCTATTGTGACCTTTACTGCATTTATGCCTTCCGCTATACAAATGGGTCAGGACCCCACTATAAAAGAGCTGTGGATTCTCAGCATCTCAGTTGGCAAATGCGCTTTATATTCAAATTTACTGAAGACTACAGCTGTTACTCTGTGTATGAGGTGTTCAGCTGCTTCTCTAAACCCACCACACAGTTCACACGCACCCAGGTGCCTGCTACAAAGACGATGCTTCAGGCTTGATTGTGCTTTTACATTTTATTTGGACTTTTAGCTATATGGGTCTTTTAACTAGTGTTGATTAACCCTGTATGACCGGTTTAGATTTTGATTGAGAAACATGCTTCAGTATTGGTTTACACAGAATATTTTCAACTCAGAATGCATGTATCTTTGTAATTAGGGGAACTAACTTCTGCATCAACAGTTCCTTTTTTTTGTTTTCACTTTGCAGAAACAGTACAAGTTGACCTAAATATAGTCTCTTCTTAGGTTCGAAAACTCTCTGTTACTGTAAAATTATTTTTAGCTGGGTAACAGAAAAACTCATTTCGTAACAGTGTATTACACTTTCCAGCCAGTGGACCATTCAGCAACAATGCTCTGTCCAGACACTTTCCCCCCCCCCTTCTTTAATTGTATAAATTTTAACTGCAATATTGTTTTATTTTATTTATAACGCTCCAAAACAATAAAAATACACCACTGTACCATAAAATACCCTTAAAAAAGTTTACTATGATAGTTTTGCAGTTTTCCTATGCATTTACCGTAGTTTACCCAGGTTTGCTATGTTTTTTTAATATGCTTTACCATACGTTGCTGGTCTTTACAAATGCTTAATTATGCTTTACCATGATTTCACTATGCTTTATTACACTTTGTAGTGCTTTTGCTATGGGACTGTTTTATAAGGGTAGAGTACTTTATAAATCAAACATTATTCTTATTCTGAAATTCCGACTTACTGAAACTTGAAACCACTAGGTATTGTCCGTGAGTAGTAGCCTCATGAATAAAAGGACTACTGCATAGGAAACAGAACACAGAAAATGTGAAGCGCTACATAAGGCAGAAGAAAAATAGCTTAGCGGGGTGTCAGATCAAAAGTGATTGATTGCTGGCCTACAGATGGGAAGACTTACCATTTGAACCTTTGTTTAACTCAGACGGTCAGTCATTACTCTGAACTAGACCAAACCGCTCCACTATGATTCATGATGCATCACGATCCTAAAATGCTTTCACGAAAGCAGATTAGTAGAACAAATGAAACGTATAGCAGTGGTACAGTGCCTGCCTTTTGCATGTGTCACTATTTGGGACATTGTGTCATTTGTTGTTAGAAATAGGACATCAGTGGAATTACATTTGAAAAACATTATGTACGTTTTCTAGTTATCCATACCAGCCACATAGTCATGGTGATTACAATGAAGAATCATGTGAAGATCAGTTGCTGGAATAAAAATCAAACCTTATTTTAACAAAGCAGCATTCCAGATGCATAGGTGCATGTATGACACTTGCATTGTATTGCATTGTTAAAGCGTGTCTGTCTGTTTTTCATGTGTGAGAAAATGTTCAGAAAATGTAATATCTGTCATAGAATATAAGAGGTGCATGGGACATTTTTCCAGCAGTTATTACTAGTGCATTCCAGCTTGCAAAAACAAACTCCAGGAGAAATCACCTCCAACTACTACTAAAAGTCTCACAAGCCTGCTGAATTTTACAACTGCATCACTGTGCCATTTGAAAGATGCTTGGATTTCTGACTCTTAGTTTTAATTAATTTAATACTCTAATCACGTTTGGTTTTTTTGTCTAGCATTTGAATTCATATCAAACAGCAACTGTGATAAAGATAACTCAAGTTTTGCCTTTTACTGACATTAGTGCTGACATTAATAAATTGCACACAGTTCTAATAATTTGTGTTATTTAGTTGCTATAATAATAGTTACAAATTCTAGATTTCTACATTCTTCTCATATAGAAAAACAGTCAAGAAATTGGTCACATATCAGCCCTCAAGACATGACTGCAAAAATGTGAATATTATTGAGAGCAATTTTTACCCAGCCTGTCTTTACAGTTTCCCTCTGTGAAAATTACAGCTGTTACACAGAAACTTCAAATCACAACAAGCAGTACTGTACAGTATACTGTCCTTATCATAAGAAAGCCACGGCCTATTAGGAGAGCAGGTTGGACTCATGAGGGTTCGACACTGGAATGAGTGACCCTCTTCCACACCCACTCCCGAAGCTCACTGCAAAACCACTGCCGCCACAAGAAAAAAGCCCAGGTTTGTGATGTACAGAGAGGACATGAACTGGTGGTTTATTCTCATAAATCAGGCACGCTAACACTCATGCTAACCACCCCCCCCCCCAAAGCAATCCCTCGCTCTCCGTTTCTCTGCCAACTGGCAGACGGCTGCAAATCAAGGCTGATCTTGCACTCATCACTGGTGCCAGCGCTGGGTGACGAGGGCTCTCTTCGAATTACAGCACAACCCTGCCATTAGCACTATACAGTACGGCAGGCTTGGCTCGTCAAACCTTGCAGCCTTGCCATAGACAAAAGACTGCTCCAGGTAGCATCTGACTAGGTGATGTCTGTCAGTCATTTATACATTGTACTGGTTTCCACTGGAAAAGGACTGGAAATTGGCCACCCTGTTAAATAGTTTGATCCTTATCGCCATACACCTTTTCATTATTCCTCTGACTTTCACTTACTTTCTAGATAGGTAGTATAAGGCATTACAGGCACTGTATTTGTGAATGAACATATGTTTATTTTCCTGCATGAATATTATATATGAACATCTGCACTTTTCTTTAGCTAAAATTAGCTGTTTAATTGAAAACAAATGGTTCTTCATGATAATACAGCTAATGAATCATGCTGCCGGTGTAAAGAGATATTAAAGTTCTGCATGAAGAGACAGGGTGGTCTGAATGACACAAGCACAATTAAATCAACTTTTCAGATGAGAATAAAAAGCTTTGAGGAACTTGCTCCACATTTACTACGCTCAGTGAAGTAAGCGTTTTTATCTTTGCTTAAAGAAACTTGAATTTCTGGGTGAGAAAAGCAGCTTCAAAGTGAATTAATAAATAAATCAACTTCAAGTACTTGCCACAGCAGGAAGTAGGAGATCTTAAGAGATCCAAAATGATTAAAAATATATATATATATATACCGCCTTGGGGTTTCTAAAGTAGTTTGAGGAGAGTAGTTGTATTGTGCACTCAATCCACTCGCCATCTGTCTGAGCACGATAAACTGTAGGATTATAAATCTGGTTTAATTTTACCCACCATAAACACTTTTGAATTCCAGACCAGGGCTTCTGATGAAGTCCTAGCCTGAAGCCTCCCCCGAGTCTGCCCCTGCCCTGGATATGCTTTGAATAATTCGAAAATGTTATGTGTCATGAATGAAACAACAACATATCAATTGGGGATAGGGGTGGTGGGGCTCAGAGTAACTGGAGTTTTGATTGCACCTCCAGCACTAGCTTTAAAGGTTTGGATTGGAGCTGAGCTGAACCTTTTATTACACACATTTATAAGATAAAAAAAGACCCTGGAGAAGATAAAGCCTTCGTGGAGGATCTTGAGCCTGGGTTTAGAAGTGTTTAATCTCAGGCTTTGCTCTCACACGGAACTTGCTTCCTCCCGAGGGGACTCGCTATTTTGGTACACTTAAATGTGCCGACCAATCAGAAATTCCCTCCTAGCCGACATGCAACAGAAGTAGTGACATACATTGGCAGAAGAATTGTTGGGAATATACAGAACACAAGTAAATAAATAAATAGATAAGTAAATAAATAAAAGTGCGTACAAACACTGAACAGATGTACAACTTTTAGGATTGCTAGATTTTTTACAGTTTAAAAACATGTAACTGCTTAGAAACATGTGAAAAACTTTTAAACTTTATCTTTGTAATCAATTGGGAAAACAGGCCATTTTAAAAACAGCTTGTGTGAACCCTATGGAGTTCGAGAATTTGCCCTGCCATAACTTTGAAAAAAAAACAAACAAAAAAACATATATCCATTATAAAACAGATATAGATAGGAAACTTTTTTTTTTTTTTTTTTTTTAATAATTTAGTTGTTGCCAATTAGTTTTTTTATTATTATTATTATTTTCTCCCCAATTTGAAATGCCCAATTATTTTTTAGGCTCAGCTCACCGCTACCACCCCTGCGCTGACTCGGGAGGGGCGAAGATGAACACACGCTGTCCTCCGAAGCGTGTGCCGTCAGCCGCCCGCTTCTTTACACACTGCAGACTCTTCGTGCAGCCGCCTCAGAGCTACAGCGTCGGAGGACAACGCAGCTCTGGGCAGCTTACAGGCAAGCCCGCAGGCTCCCGGCCAGACTACAGGGGTCGCTGGAGCGCGGTGAGCCGAGGACACCCTGGCCGACCTAACCCTCCCTCCCCCCGGGGTATAGATAGGAAACTTAACAAGGTACGATTGGGCACACAGTGACTGAAGGGGATAAACAAGGCTAACATTTCACAAGTATATTCTATTGACATTTCAACTTAAGAAAAAATTCAAAATGCTTTGATAATTTTTAACACCCGTAGTTTATCATATCTGTTACTGGTGTGCTAATGTGTCAGAGAAAAGATTCTGCTGTTTGGGTTCTGTTTGGGATCGGTAACTCTACAGAGGTCAGCTAAAGGAGAGGCCTGTCTCTAAAAGCAGTTTGGGAACTGGGGTCTCCTGGGACTCAAAGGTTAGATAAACACACTCCTTCTCTTGTTTATCTGCTGGTGGTTATCTGAACACTGATCACACCGTGTAACAAATTTTTTTTTTTTTGGTTCCTGGGTAGGAAGTGTTATTTCCTAATTGCTTATGCCTCAAAAGTATAGAAAATGGCTATTATTCCCCACAAACTTTGCTTTTGTGACCAGGAAGGTGATATTTTGAAATTTACCTATTTTCCAGAACATTCCAGATAGATTCAGTGCTGAGTAAACTTGGAGTAACTTCTAGAACTTTCCAGTAATATAAATAGTAGTATAAATACAGGGGCCTTAGGCCCACCAGTTCAGTTTAGTTCCAGCTGCCTAAGTGGATACATATCTGCATTTTTCTGAGATGGCATCAAGAGGCTGCTGGACACCTTGAAGTATGATGAGTATGGCTGGGAGGTCATAGGAGACTTAAAAATGGTGGCATTCCTGATGGGTCTCCAAGGTGGTTTTACCAAGTTTCCCTGCTATCTTTGCCTTTGGGACAGCAGGGACACCAAGGCGCACTACCACAGGTGGGACTGGCCACAGCGGACCGAGTTCTCTGTGGGGAGGAACAACGTCAAGAGGGAGCCACTGGTGGGCCCCCGGAAGGTGCTGATGCCACCACTGCACATCAAATTGGGCCTTATGAAGCAATTTGTCAGAGCTCTAGATAAGGAGTCGGCAGCCTTCAAGTACCTTCAAGACTTCTTCCCTAAGCTGTCTGAGGCAAAGGTCAAAGCCGGGGTCTTCGTCGGACCACAGATAAAGAAGATCCTGGAGTGCAATGAATTCCCCAAGAAGCTCACTAGTAAGGAGAAAGCGGCTTGGAACAGCTTTGTCGCAGTGGTTCGGGGCTTCCTGGGCAATCACAAGGCCGAAAACTATGTTGAGCTGGTTGAGACTCTGGTGAAGAACTACGGCACAATGGGCTGTAGGATGTCCCTCAAAGTCCATATCCTTGATGCTCATCTTGATAAATTCAAGGAGAACAAGGGAGCGTACTCGGAGGAGCAAGGCGAGCGCTTCCACCAGGGTATACTGGACTTTGAACGCCGCTACCAAGGACAGTATAACGAGAACATGATGGGAGACTACATTTGGGACTGATTTGTGAAAGTGATTTACAGTATAATCGTAAATCTCGAAAAACTACTCACTTCTAAATCTTTTGTAGTCATTTTTGTATTACTTTAGTATAAATACATGTTAATTTGGATTCATATGTTGTTTTTTTCTGACTTTATGTGAACGAAAAGACACACATTCGCCTGTTTTCTCATTGGAAATAGGTAAATTTCAAAATATCACTGTCCTGGTCACAAAAGCAAAGTTTGTGGGGAATAATAGCCATATTCTATACTTTTGAGGCATAAGCAATTAGGAAATAACACTTACTACCCAGGAACAAAAATTGTGTTACATAGTGTCATCTAAACCAGCATTTCTCAAACTGGAGTTCCCGACCACAAAGGGGGTGACGTGATCACGAAAAATACTGGTTTTCAATTTTAACTGATCAAACTCCTGATACAACTACTACAGTACAAAAAAACTAAAACATGAAAAACTGACAGAAACGCACAAACTAAAACAAAACACTTTTCCCAGTGCAGCTGGGCAATGTCTCTCCTTCCTGGCTTGTATCAGTCATCGATTCGTTCTGACTACTTTAAACTCACCCCAGCTACTGAGTGGCAGCAAATTCTACATTTCTATGGGAGATCGATTACAAAAAACGCGATTACAATTACAGTAGAAGGTTTGTTCGCGGGATTTAAAGTATAGTTAGATAGTGAGAATTTAAAATAGAATTGCAAATTGTGGGGAAATGTAAAAAAATGCCTACACACAAAAACCCCAGAAGAATGTGCCCTTGCCCATAACGATTTTGTTGTGGAAGACAGCAAAGGAAATAACTAAATGTACGTCTAGTACTGTTTGTCGAGTTACCAGAAAAAAGTAACCACAAACAGTACAGTAGCCACAAAGCGAAAGCCCCGAAAAAAACGACTTACATAAAACTCAAAAATAGATAAAAAAAATAAATAAATAAGCACAGATTCTTATCATTACACTTAATTCTTAATAGTAAATTGTATAATATGAAGCCAGACCTCCTGTCGTGTTTACTAAGTGTCCAGATGTTTGTTTGTTTGTGTATAAAGTGATAGCGCCGGTCAAAAAAACTTTTTTGAAATATTCCGGTTTCTCAGTTTACCACAATCCTCGGACAATGTTATGATTATTGTTACAATCCGTTTGTTTGTAAGTACTGTGCTGTACTTCCAGCACCCAGAATTGTCTGTGTTGGCTGTGAAAGGTTAGACACACATTTATCAGACAGTAACACGTGTTTCTTAAATGTCTACATACCCCTGAAGAAGAGACTTTGAAAGTGGAACTTAAAGAAGCCGGCGTTATTTACAAATCACAGCTGCCTACACGTAGACGGCACCGATACCATAGGCAAGTTTTTCGATGCTTCGTTCCATTTCTGATAGCAAAAATAAATCACACAGAACAACCATTTTGAAGCAGAAACACAAGTGACACAGATGTTGCTGTTGATTTAAACACTCCCGCCTCTGCGGGTCTAATATTATGCCATGGTTTCACTTTGTAATCTGGTTATTCATTTACAGTTCAGATGCTTGGTTGAAATAAAAGTGCATTTTATATTAGCTAAAAAAAAAAAAAAAAAAAAACGTTGCTACCCCCCACACTTTCTTTAATGGATGAGAATGGAAATTAAGCGGTATTTTTTAAAGTTAATTCTATTGGGCCAAAATATCTCTTAACATCCTCTTCCTCCCCTATGCTTTCTTCTGATAACATCTTACTGAAACTTCCTTCTCTAGTTGTGTGACATGTTTTATCACATCGCAGATCCGGTCTGGCCAGATGGCAGTGAGGTGCAGAGCAGACTCTGCAGAGGAATGCTATGATTAACTTGCTCAAATGATTCCTGTTATGTAAACAGCCTGTCATGGTAGGTTTTAAGGCATGTCTCAAAAGTCTAATTCGGCAGAAATAGTGAAATACAACAAACAGCCCATAATCCTAATAATCCCCCTTGCCTAATTACCAAGAGAGAAAAGACTGCAGCCTCGACTGCCACAAACTACAAGAACCCAGACTCTCAGGCTATGTCTACACTGTGATGCTGCAAACAGTGTTTTGGAGCACAACATAATAATGTCAAGTTTCCTTTCCTGAGGCGATAAGCTGTAAAGACCAAAGAGTGGCCTGTGCTTTAATGACAAGAATGAAAAATGAATCATCTGGTGAGCAAATTATATCATTAGATTAGCATTTTTAATTAGCTGTTTCTGCTAAAAAAAATATATATAATATTTAACCATATCATTCCTCAAGTTAAAAAGTAAAAGGCCTGTACATATAAAAAAACATTCTGCCATTGGGGTTTCTAAAGTAGTTTGATGAGAGCATAGGAGGTTTGGTGGTCCAGTGGTTAGAGAAAGGGGCTTGTTACCAGGAGGTTCTCAATTCATTTCAGCCACTGACTCACTGTGTGTAACCCTGAGCAAGTCAATTAACCTCCTTGTGCTCTGTCTTTCGGATGAGACGTAAAACAAACAAGCTCCTATTGGAAGTGACTGCAGCAGCAATATATCTGTAAGTTACTTTAGACAAAAAGTGTCTGCTAAATAAAAATAATTACTGTAACTCATGAGTTATTAAAAGAATATTTTAAAACCAATTTGATAAATGAAATTCTTGAAAAAGGTTCCAGACTGTTGTTGTCTTTAACAAAAACCTAGAAGTGTTTCATGATAGAATATCAAACAGTAGTATTTGATCCCAGCTGTGGTTTATGACCGACATCTCAGTCTACAACCAGTGGGCCTTACAGTCTTCTTTCAAGAGCTACTTCTGATAAAGAAGAAAAGTTAAAACACATAATCCTGACAGCTGTTTCTTTTCAGTCACAGCCTGTGCTAAACACACTCACTAACTGTTCCCTGCTTGACATACAAATCCTGCAGATCAGGGATGATCTAACAGGAAGCAATTTAATATCACCGAACACCTGCAGCACACCTCAATTAATCTTTAAAAGATTCATGATCATAAATTAAAAAACACAAAGGGTTAGGTTTTCATCCTCAGAAATGTTCTGCTTTTGAAATACTAGGAGGCAATCTGGCTCCAAATCTCTTGCCTGCAACAACACAGAAAATCTTTTTTCTTTTTTTTTTCTTTTTTTTTTTTTAAAAAAGAGTAAGTGGCGCCTCTTCGAATAACACAAGAAAAAATGACAGAAAAGATTAAATGAAATCATAAATAACTGTGGCTTTAAACGTGCCTTTGTTTTGTTCTGGACGAGGTTGCGTGGTACAAGGGTTGTCAAATTATTTACAAGTCTCTGCTGCAGTCAGCACACCTTTGTGCTACTTAGCAAGCAATTATCACAATCATTTCAGTATTAACTTGTTGCTTTGGTGATAATATGTCTGATAACAACACCCATGAAATCATATATATATATATATATATATATATATATATATATATATATATATATATAATTGTTTAAGTGTTCACAACGTAGAAGAAAGGGCAGCCACTGTTCCATCTTATTTATTTATTTATTTCTTAGCAGACGCCCTTATCCAGGGCGACTTACAATTGTTACAAGATATCACATTATACATTATTTCACATTATACAGATATCACATTATTTATTTATTTTTTTTACATACAACTACCCATTTATACAATTGGGTTTTTACTGGAGCAATCTCGGTAAAGTACCTTGCTCAAGGGTACAACAGCAGTGTCCCCACTGGGATATGAACCCACGACCCTCCGGTCAAGAGTCCAGAGCCCTAACCACTACTCCACACTGCTGCCCATCTGATAAGGATATGCAAATTCCTTTAATAAAGATAATCCTAAAAGAACACCACCTCAGCAAACCAACACAGTACAAGGTCAGGCTCATTTCAAGCCTTTACAATGGATAATAGTGTGACATAGGTCCAGTGTCAAAGCAATGACATTGTACACCCAACAAATCCGGTATTGTCCATGTGCTGATGTAACAGCGAGGCTTCGGAAGTTCTGGACAATGCACGCCCTGGCAGTGCTGGAAGAATCCGTCACTGGAAACAGGAAACAAGGGAGCACAATAAATGAGTCTAAAAAAAGCAGCCTGCTTGTCTTGAAGAGGGTGGGCGACTTCTCAAAGCTCTACAAAGAAGAACAAGCACTGGTACTGTAGGAGCTGTGAATCCTGTGCTGAATCAGATAGTCGGCTGCTGGTATAATTTGAAATTAGAGAAAGCATGGAATATTTTTAACAAAAAATGATCTGTGTTTGTTAATGTGTTTTAGCAAGCTAGTTCTTAACAGTTTACAAACGTTTTACATTTTAATTTCAAATGAAAAGTGACCAGCTCTAGACTTTTTCGCTCATAAAACATTACACAGCAGAGGTTTTACCTACATACACTGTTCCATTCCAGCCAACAATGTGCCAATCACTAAGATGTTCTTATTGTGGGATTTCATCGCGGGCGCGCCATGGCTTTGAACGGGATCAGTCCTGCTATTACTGCACTGCACTCCAGACCCAGCGATATGAGCGACTGGTATTAAAAGAGTTCAAGTAAACAGGTCCAATATACTCATCTCCCTTCGGTGCATATATCCACACTGTAAGTGTAGCAAACTTCATCCCCCAAAAAATAAGGAAAAGAATGACCGTCAAGTTTTATTCATTTTCATTGACTTGCATCACTTTCTATTCATTTAGAATAACAAACGATGTTTACACTCAACAGTAAATTAACAGCTCATAACTCATCCATAGTTAAACTTCACCCAAACCGTTTTTGTAACATTATGTTTTTTCCTTATATTAATTGATTCTGTTTTGAGGATAGTGTGTTGTAAGGAGCAGGAAGTGTTAAACATGTCCATCGTGTTTATTGTTTCGTGTTTGACTGTTGAGTAATAAAAACAACTAGGTTAGGCTAAGGCTTTTTTTTTATTTAGTAGATTTATATTAAACTTTAAGCACACATGAGAATATGATGACAAAAAACAACACATAAAACAACATCTTAGACCATTATTTACAAGGACCAAGGCAGTGTTTTCTTAGTATGTTGTGTATTACACTACTGATGGAACTTCCACATACTTTATAGAATGAAGATACAAGAACACGCACAGGAAACTTACAGGACAGATACATAATCTTCATCTGATTATACAGTGCTTTAAAAGAGGAAAGTAAGGTGGCCAAAAGAGCAGAAAGCACTCTCACACAAACAAAGACTTCTTTTCATTTGATTCTGGCTCATGTCTTTGTCTTCCAATGACCAGGTCCCTCTGAATTATTTTTTGTCTTTGGCTGCTTTTGAAAAGTTTCAATGGGTGGCCCACTAGACGTTGCTCATAATAATGAGATAATCAGAAACAATCCGGTGGGCTGTTGCTGTGGAGCCTGTGATTAGTAACACTGGGAGCCACGGATCAGCTGACAAAAGAGATATCTAGTTAATTTTAGCAAAAGTGAGCCGCAAAGATAGTGCTCAGACACAAAGTGGTGAGGTCAAACTAAGAAAAAAAAAACATGGGAGCCTAGAGACACATTGGACAGAAATTCTACAGGAAGCTTTTATTTTGGTCCCCGCTTATCCTGTGCTGAACGTGTCGTTCAACGAGCATAGTAAGGAGGTATAAGTACAGATTATCCAATCTGCAACTATTTGCACTTCATTGGTTGTAACACTAGCACGGCAGTTACAGTATCATCCTATTATCTGTAGCAGACAATTACAGTGCAGTCCGAATACACTCTACAGTGGTTTACCCACCTCAGTCCACTTCCAAGATTGGTTCCAGACAGACCTATAATATAGGAGGTCATATTCAGGGTCACTCAACAAATTCCACACTGGTGGTTCCAATATTCCAAGCTCCAAATCGATACAACAAACAGTCCCAGCGAGATGCAGCTACAAATACAACAAGCATCAGTCACATAGACTGCTCTATCTTCTCCCTTGGAAACCAATTCTCTATATTTATACAGAGAGGATTCTACCCCCACTGAGTACACACAACTATCATAGCCGAGCAGGTGTCAGCAACATCATCTTTTCTTTCTTTCTCGTTGCTTGGAAGTGCCTTTTGTCATGCTCAAAGATGACCCCTGTAAGTGAGATGCCTGCTATTTCAGTTACGATGAGCTCCCTAGCCGTCTTCAAAGGCACGTGGAAAGTGTCACCCATAGAGCGTAAAAAGAAATTCTGGTATGCTATGGATCAGGAGAGGGTTCATATTTCCACCCAGACAAGGCACTGTATCTGGAGCCCAAGAAAAGATGGAGCGATGATGACTGTGCCATCTATTCCTGTGGCACTGCGTGGGCGGAGGTGTGTGTGCAAAGCTTCTCTAAACTTTCAGCGTCCATCCCCTTTTTAAATTGGTAGGAAATGGATGTACTTAGAGTTTGCTCCAGTGTAAAGCTTATAACATTCAGAAAATAGAACTGTAAGCAGGATTATTGTCAAAGAAAAAACTAAAAAATCAGGGTGGCTGTAAATTAGGGTTGCCAACTTTCCATTTTTCCAAAAGCGGACAAAACCAGCAATGCGAGTGAAGCGATCCGAGGGGGTTCAGACCGGACACTGTACAAATTCCCTTAAAACCAGCTGTCTGGTCGAAAACCGGACAGTTGGCAACCCTACTATAAATACACGTGCCAGATATCTAGCTAAGTCATTCGTGGAGCTGTTTCTTTTTTTGTGGTATTTATTCTTTAATGAAGATATTTCAAGGACAAAACTATTGAAATAAAAGCTTCTGTAGCTTCCTGTGCTATATCCTCCCAGGTTTTTTTTTTTTTTTAATTTGGAAATAGTTTTTTTAATTGAAAAAAAAAAAGTCCTAATAACTTTAACGAACACAGAACGCAAAGTCATTAGACTCAAAGTACTTCCTGTATAGTCATTTTTCAATCTAGAAGTCAAACAGATGTGCTTCTGCCATTACCTTGCAGCAATAAAGAGGATATGTTTTGGTATTGTAATAAATACTAAGACTCATTAGAAATGACATGTATTGTTTTCTAAAGAAGCCTTTCCTGACAATTTTTTTTAGATATATTACTTACTTAAGAACATCATTTTTGTTTAACTACTGTGTATATATATATATATATATATAAATAAAAAAAGAAAAAATATGTGAATGTTATCACCTCCAGCTTCATTTCACAGATTAAAGCCAAACTATTTCAGTAAATCAAAATGATATATGACTGTCAGTGAAATGTAAATGTGATGGCATCAACCGATCTCTCTGTACAGTACCTGGGGCTCCAGCAGAACTCTAAGCCAACGCCTAACAGATACATAAGAATATATTCAAACAATGGGGACCATTAGGCCCATCTAAGCATGTCCAGTTCTTAGTAGCTGATTGTTCTCAAAACTTTGTCAAGTTGGGTCCTACAGGCTCCAAGTGATTCTGTTTCAACACCATGACAGCAAAGTTTAAGGAACTGAAAGTACTGGAGCTGTGGTTTAGAGTTAAGTATCTTTCTATCATGTCCAGTCCTGTATGTTCTTATCATCAAGTCGTTAAGTTGAATTTTGCAAAAAAAAAAAAAAAAAAAATATATATATATATATATATATATATATATATATATATATATATATATATATATATATATAATTATTGAAAGCCTACAGTAATATCAATTAAGGTTATGTTCATTAAGAGAGGAAAGGGAGGTCATTACAAGATACCATTTATTGCTTTAATAACTTGCACAGTTACCGGCAGAGTATCCCTTATTATAATACACTATTAGCACACGGAGGCAGGAGCTGGAATATAAACTAGTGGCAGTCTCTAAAGAAGTGCTGCTGTTTCCAAGGGTGCTCCTGCTGGCAGCCCGTTTGGCAGTGCAGGCAGCAGTCTGCACCACAGCAGTGCAAAGTGTAGACACTTGACTTGTTAATGATGTCATGTGGGAAACCAGTAGCTGGTTTGACAACAGAACAGCTGTAGTGACATCATAAAAAGGAACACTGCCAATTGTAGAACGTGAAATGCCAGTTAATAAAATAAAAAGGATCAATTTTCACCACCAACGATGGGCTCATGTGTCCTGTACCTATTTCTGCTGCGATTACTCATCACAGCACCATCCCTGATCACACTGCCATCACTGGCCCTTGTCCACCACGGATCCTCAAACCCCAGGCTTCCCTGCAGACAGACAGTCGCTGAGCAAGCCCCGTGCAGCGTCCCAGAAAACAAACACGGAAACCCCATCCTGTGGGCCTCAGCTCCATGAAACAAGCTGCAATAGCATTACAGCCTGTTCTGCATTTCAGTCCTCTTTCTTCTGATCCCGATTAAGCACAGAGCTGAGTTGAGAAGCAGTGTAAGCCAACAATTATCCAACAGGCACAAGTTACGTGTTTTTTGGGCATTACTGAAAAAGGCTGACTGAATAAAATACATGCTGCTTTGCTTTAAGTCACATCCTATAAAATAATGTAATAATACTCCTTTTTACAGTATCCATTTCATCAGAGTATTCATAGCCTCTAAAGGAATTACTATATTTTATATTTGCTTCAACTGAAGCAGCTCTGACCAAGGTGGCTTAAATTGAAACAGGCCTAAAAAAATGCACACTGTAATTCAAAGCAATGGCGCTGAATCACCTCAGGTACCAAGTTCTCTCTGTAGTGTGGTCCGTTCCTACCCAATCAAATACAAAAGAGGCTGCTGCAGCATGCAAATCAAAACTAACCTCGTTCACATCATGGGTTTAAATGCTTTGCTGGCTTTCACACATCTCTGCAGAGACTCACAGCGCAGCACATTGCATTAGAGTAGGTTACCACATAGTTCTGCAAATAGACAGCCAGCTAAACTTGTCTACCTTCACTGAGCCGTGAGCCTTTGACTACAAGAGATTGTACCTGTATCACATATCCCAGGTGAAGTGCCTAGTGGGTGAGGTGCTTGTGATGTAATTGATTACTTGTGTGTGTGTTCTCTTTTCCTTTCGGCAGCCTGCTAAAAAGCAACATGTTGAAACCACATTAAAGCCCCGTCTTCACAGATAAGCAAGCAAGAAACTGGCTTGGCACGGCTTCTGAGGAACAGGTCAGGGGCTCAGGGAGTCTTGTTCTGTTTGATAGTTTAAACTTTTGTTTTTCCTGAGTACGCAGTACAGGTCGCCACACTGCACCCAGGGTGCCAATGAATGCTCTTGCTGACACTGATTACATTTCCATGCTCTAATATAGTTAATGAACAGTGTTTTTTGAGGACAGACAGCCAGCTATGTGGACGAGTAGAGTCCATGTTGTCTTATGAAAAATAGATTCCGTTCATCTTCAGGAGTTGGACAAAAACACTAAGTATTGTTGTTAACCTTTAGTTTAACTTGTTCACATGCGTCAGATATCACAAGCGCTGTCTAACTGTCACGATGCAGCACTAGTTGGGTCAAACTGCGGTCACATACAATTACAGTAAAAAAAAAAAAAACTGCTGTATGCAATTATAATAATGCTAACACGACAAAAATTCCAAAAACCATAATTTATCTCTGACGGTAGTTGTTTGCTGTGTTATTCAGTACTTTTGAAAAGCAACTGCAAGGATAGCGGCAATATAATTAAAATCCTTGGGTAAGCAAGTTTGTGGATCTATAGTGCCATTGCACTTATATATATAGTCTGATCAATAGTGGAATTGATTGATTTACCTGTGCATTTCTCTGGATGTCCATGTTCGATCGCTTGCTATGAGACAATTCCTATTCTTGCTACAGTATTCTTAGTGGTTTATTTTGGTCCTGCCTCCTTGAGTTCCCCCAAACAGGAGTCTTTGAAAGAATGATTATTCCCAAGGATAAAGAAAAGGTAAATCACTTCAAAAGGAGTTCTATTCATGGTCCTTTGATAAAACTATAGAAGCAGCTCAGGTGGAATTCAATACCATATGCTTACTACCCAAAACAAAGGCAGCAGTGAGCCTTATTTAACTTTCTATCATAACTTAAACCCTGACAAAGGGGGGGACAAGCATTACACCAGAGAAAACTGAAAATATGAAATAGGAATGTGCAGTATTCCTGAAGCATGGAAAACAGATGAGCAAGTCTAAATCACTAGAATTACATATACTGTATAATGGAAGACCAGGAGGTCCGAGTAGCACGTTCTCTGGCTTTTTGATTGGCAAGTTTAATTGGCGAGTGAAGTAGCTGAACGGGTTCTGTGTATATGTTTTTTGGCAGTTACTCAGTTTCTCTCTGTCTTCTCCCACAACCCCTCTACCCAAAAATAGAGAATAGTTAGAGAGGCTTTGGTTTTCCCACACCCACCGTTAAACAGTAACTACAAAAAAAAATAATAATAATAATTCGCATCCTGATGATTACACAAGGAGATAAGAGAAATCCAACACACACCAGAGAGACTGTCATACTAGGAGGGAGATTGCTGTCTAGAAGCAGAACAGATGCACCCTGCAATTATGCAGTAGTTATTATATGACAAACTTGTTTTCTTTTTAAGGTCCTGGATTTTAATTAAGAAACTAGTTACTGTACAGTAAGTGCTGTGTCCGAACTGAGTCTGACTTCAATCAAATCAGCCATCCTGCTTGGAAATATACTGAGGTCACTATCCTTTGTGTGTTCACATGAGAACAGGATTTTAAACGGAGATAGTCCACTCGTCATATACGGCAGTCTGTCTACACTACTGAATCCATCTCTCACAGCAACTGATAAAAAAACAACTTCACCTTGAAGGTGTTTTTGTTCACCATTTAATTCTAAAAGTGTTTTAGTTAGCCCTTGCTCCCACTTGGCAGCCCAATATTTTAATAGTGTTACTATTCTTAAAGGCATGTCATTGCTTTTCTGAAGGGGAAAGTAAAATGCCATGTAAACAGTAATCTTAATGGTTTAAGTCGACAGGAAATGGCAGACTCTCTTATTTTCTGGTTCTCCCCAGTGTGTCAGCTTCCAGAATGTCTTTCTGCCCTAGATTTTCCACTTCCTGTAAGGGCGAAAGCTATGCAAACTATTTCCTGGTGTGAGCTGCAATAAAACAAAGGAACAATTTGGCACACAGAAATTACATGGAGACAGAGGGCATTTTTTTTATTGCCAGAGTAATTTGAATAAGCGAGTGAATGCAGCTGCAGGAACTAAGAGCAGTGTATTTATCTTTAATGCAGAAATTTGCTATACTTACAAAACACGCTAGGGCAGCAGTGTGGAGTAGTGGTTAGGGCTCTGGACTCTTGACCGGAGGGTCGTGGGTTCAATCCCTGGTAGGGGACACTGCTGCTGTACCCTTGAGCAAGGTACTTTACCTAGATTGCTCCAGTAAAAACCCAACTGTATAAATGGGTAATTGTATGTAAAGAATAATGTGATATCTTGTAACAATTGTAAGTCACCCTGGATAAGGGCGTCTGCTAAGAAATAAATAATAATAGTATACACACAGCTGTAAAATCCCCCCTTCCACACACACATATAGATAGATATATAGCTAGATTGATATAGAGGTGAGTTTGGTGATGAAATTGAACTTTGCTGTTTTCTGTTTTGCAGTGTTGGGAGTCCAGTAGCTTAGTAAACTGCTTTCAGATCAATGTCCAGTTACAGACATTATTTCCCTTCTGAAATTAGGTGCACTGCTGTACTTCTCAAGCAGTGGCTTGTACAGTGTTGCCAAAGACTGCCTTTGTTGCTAAGTTTAGGCATCATTTCGCAGAGGAAATGTATTCCCATTGGTTCACGGGAGTACCAGTAGGGTCTAGTGTTCAGAATATGCTGAAGTGGGTGCAGGTAAAAGGCTGTTACATCGAGAGTGCATTTTGACCAATATTTTCTCAGTGTTAGAAAACTGGAGACTGAATACTAGTCACCAGTTGAACTTCTTGCAATGGCATAAAATTCCTTCAAAATGTTGTTGGGGTTTTCTGGACTTGAATGAATGTCCATATTGTTTTCTTTAATCCAGTCTTTAAATACATTAACAACTCATGTTGTAGACATTTTAGTATTTTTTTCATCTTTGTTTTCTTCTATTTCATTTAGCTGTGTCTCATTTAATCTTGTGTCTACTGTTGATAGTTTCTGTAGAATTTCTGTAGTACAACATTGCTGTTACCTGCAAACAGAGTAGATTTCAAAAGCATCTTCTTGTTTATGCATTAGCATCTAGGGGCGGGACAGATTAACATACAGATATTTCAAGAGTGAGAAGCACAGAGCTCAGGGTGTAGGTGTCAAAATTCCTTGGCGTTTCTTTTTTTTTTTTTTTTTCTACACCACCCCAACCCTAGCAACTGTTTCAGAATGCCAAAGCCAAGATTAAAATAAAAGAGAGCTGTTGTATGGAAGACTGGAAAAGAACAGAAAAAGAGTGGGTCTGTATTGTTGGCATAATTTGCTGCAAAGGCATGAGTGTTTAATAGGAGGTTCATGCCCACGGGAAAATAAAGGCCTCCTGGAATGCCAAATAAATACCGCTGTTCATGAAACTTGTTAGGTAACAAAAGCTTAATTCCATGAGAACAACCCCACAATAGAGAGCCTGCCTGCCTGCCTGCCAACCACCACAACCCGAGCTCGGCACTCCATGATGCCACATGACAAGCCCAAATCCTGTGGTTCTGAAAAATAAAAGGCTTGCTAGAGTACTTGGCACTCACTGTGAATAAATCTGGCTCACTGAGTACAGACACTACAGGAGCAACACCAGACATGCAAACTGTCTTGTTGCTTACTAACCAAGGGTTGAAATCTTATGCTTGACCTACACAAACACTCTTGTATACAAAATAATACAGCACTGTACTAAAAAGCATAGTTTCCTATGGTTTACTGCAGTACATGCTATGGTATATTAGAGCATTTTTTTCTGGTATTATAGTATTTTCTTTTTTATTGAAGGGGCTGGCAATTTATGAGAACTAAGAGGTGAACTAACAATGGTGATATGGGGCTATCCATTTGTTTGCAGGCTACAAAACACACAATAGTGGAACTAAGTAAAAAGAAACATGGTTTGTGTCCCAGTATTTAAACATTTCTGGGTTAATGTAGAAAGTCATATTCTATACTACTAAAGATTGTATGGAATTGCTATACAATTGCAGCACTGTATAAATGTAGGCTCCATGGATCATCAATATTCTAATTCTATGCAGGACAAGGGAATTTTATTCAACAGCAGCTTTGGGATCCTAGGCACACGCACAGACCAGATACCTGCTTTACATCATCTTAACAATAGATACATCCTTTCATAAAATGATGAGTTGTTACAGGGGATAATTCAATGAAGCTGACATCAGCTGTTCGAGTGCCACTGCTGCCGCAGTCTTGTGAATGATATTTATAGACACTGTGTGTCATTCTTCCCTCTGAAGACTCTGAGGATGCTGCAGGCTCATTGGGGACATTGGCGAGCCAACTATGGTCCACCCACCATCGGCTAGAAATACACTGGAAGTTGGGGGTGTCGTGGGAGGATTCAGGACGCAAACACAGTAGCCAGGAGATATCAAACTGTGTGACGATGTAAGTCCTTCACATCCCTTAAAAAAGTTTACCACAGTATTTCTGCAGTTTTCTCATGCTTTCCCCATGGTTAGGCTATGCATTTACCATAGTTTAACCTGGTTTGCCATGTTTATTAATATGCTTTACCACACCTCGCAATTCTTTAAAATGCTTACCTATGCTTTATTACACATTGCTTGTAAGTCTTATACTTGTAGAAGGGATTTGCCTCTGTTGTTTTTACTACAATACAGTATTTGTCCACAAGTTAAAACCCTAATCAATAGGGATGACGTAACCGTTTATATTTCTCAAAATAACCAGAGGGTCCTCATTCTAAATCTAACGTCTGTATGTCCATTACATGGTGATAACTAACATTAATATTTCCAAACTTTTATCATGGACTCGTATATCCATCTATAGACCTTGCTTTTTCGTATAGTCCAATTAAACTGATTTTACACAGTTTTATACCTATTATTATGAGGACTCTCTGTATGTCCCTGCTGTGTTTATGCTTTTTTAATTGAAAGCTGATCCCCAGTGCATGCTGCTCCAGCAGCTTCTAGTTCGTCTGGTACTTCACTGCAGTGTCTGTCTATGATATGTTCACACCGCATGGTTTTGGAGAGGCAAGCTTTGAGAAGAGCATGTCTTTCCATTAGTCTCGGATCAAGCCTTTCACAGCAGCTCAGGGTATAATAGAGTGATAGCACTGCTGTATAAGCCCTGTCAGAGGGTCTGAGGGACTGCTTTTAAGCCTATTGCTTGCTTTCTCATCCCTCACTTTCCATTGTTTGGTGGAGGCAATGCTATTAACCAGAAGAAAAGAGTTAACAATGATTTGACTTTGAAGTCATGACATAAATGCAGATATAAGTCTACTGGATTTTTTTATTATTTTTTATTAAATTGACAAATCAGTTGTCTAAAGTAAGAGAGTGGAAGAAAACATCTCAGGAGCAGTATCATATTTTTTTTCAATACAATAAGTAATCAAGTTCATACAAATGATAATATCATGATTATGGATTGTTATTTCAACCCTAATTGGTACACAAAGTAATGCTGCCTGCCCTTTACCACCTTACTGAAATAATACAATGAAGATGATATATGGGAACCCATGCATTACTGCTTAAAGAAGTAAACACGCTGCCTGCATGACTAAACTAAGAGTAAGCCCTTAAAAAAAGAAACAATGGGCTCTTTAAATAGCAATGGCGTTAAGTTATTCCTCATTTGGTCTGTGACAAGAAAAACAGGAAGCCGATGCAAGCTGTAATCATGCTGTTTACGGAGAAAATGCTTTCTTTTACAATTTACAGCTCCAGTTCCCAAAAGAGAACAATGGCAGCTACACTTGTCAACAGTTGTTGTTTTTTGCTACTACATTTTGGGGGGAAAAAAAACACATTAACATGACATAGTTAAACAAAATAGTCTTAATTATATTTTTGGTTTGTTACAATTTTAATAAAAACAACTAAAAGCACATTATTTAGTTGGATCAAGTTCTTCAGCTCCTACAGCAAGTCGTTTTAACTATCTAAATTCTTTGATTGATATTGACCTGTGATGTAAGTGAACAGGTATTTTTAGCCTTATGATTTAAATACAGAGAGATCAAAAGGGTACACGTGGTGGATAGGAATGTAGCATGTTCATCCTAAGAAATAATGTGAAAGGTGCTTGTATTCAAAGTGTGTGGTGTGTTCTTTATAACATCAGCCAGAGAATAGTCTCCACTACGGAAACCATCACATCTGAAAGTTATCAAATATCCACACACTGTATTCCTATTATTGTTATTGCATACTGCATTAGTGTATGTTTTTTAACCAACACCTATCCTAATTGCTCATCCACATTTAGCCTAAGTGTCTTCAAAAGCTTTGAACAAACATCCTTGTCATGACCACTTCATCTCGCAAGAAGAAAAAACTGTACTCTCTTATGACTGTCTCTAATGTACAATGAATTACAAGGGTCACGAGTTAGAGTTCAGCACAGAAATGCATTTCAGTTCTGTGAGCTCCAGAGCATGTTTGGTAACAGATATCCTGCTTGTCTCCTGTCTACGAGCCAGATGTTACACATTATAAATATAGTCACAAGATGTCAGGGTTCTGAGGAAGTGGGTATGATTCTTAATAAATGTGTGTCTGTCTATCTATCTATATGTATATCTATATCTACATCTATATATCTATCTATATCTATCTATCTACACACACACACATATATATATATATATATATATATATATATATATATATATATATATATATATACATGGAACTTTTAGTGCCTGGTGATGAGGTTTCATACAAGTTACAAAGAAATGCGGAACTATTTTTTAAACACAATTGCAAAATGTAAGGTCATTCACTGCCACTGACATACAATATAACTAAGGTCATGTGACCAAGCTCCTTATAGATAATATGGGTGTAAAGGTACAGTATATTATATTTTAGACCCCCCCCCCCCATACTGAGATATCAGATAATGATTATTTGAAGTCTTTCCTGAATGCCGACATGGATACAAAATGGATTGTTTGATAGAAGCCTGATGCTTCCGCCGAAGTAATCAAGTTTTTAAACAATGTGGCTCTTTCCCACGATCATTAGCTGAGCTTTGGCGATGGTAACCTAGTATTAGCTGGGGACATTAAATCGCTGTTTAATAGTAACACAATTATTCTATTAGAACACACAAGCCCAACCCTTTATTATCAAAACAGCTCTCAGGAATGACCCTGTATAACCATCGCTTATCGTAGAGTAAAATACAACCACTACTGAGATTACTAATACTACCACTACAAAAAGAAGGACAAGGAGTCTTTAAACATCGCTTTTTAAGTTATTCAGGATGGCAAACTCTGTTACAGTAAAACCTGGGTTCTTACCCTTTAAGACAAGACCATGAACACTAAATTGTATGACTGGATTACATTTCATGTAACTCGTGCCTACGTTCTGAGCATTTAGGCCAGTTATAAATAATTTGTCAATGTTGAGTAACACAGCTTTTGTGAGGACAAAAGGGAATGGCTTTATCAATGCCAATCTAATCATTTAAAAGCCATTACAATATACAACTATGTTTCAATGAAACTGGGTCCCAGTTACATTGTATAGTCTGTTATTGTTGTTTTTAAATAATCTCCGTGCACAATAGTATGCATGATGTAAGTGTGTGCACAGTGGCAAGGGTGCTCTGCTAGGCTGTAGCAATAGAAGTTCACAATGAATGTTTGGGCATGTACAGTTTTGACAATGTGCATAACCCAGCCAGTTGCTCATTACAGACACCCATGCTGGCCGTTTTTGACTGATCTCTACCTGATGCTCCAACACCCCCCAGTGGAAACTGCATTGTATCCTTATGCATCCACTACAACAAAAATAATTTATACTGTATATATTTTTGTATTTATTTGCGAATACCAGGATAACAAATTTACAACGTTCATCTAATTTTCAACAACGTTCTAGCAAGTCAAAGCAGGACCATTGCAAATGCCCTGTGACTGCTTTCTCATAGCATTTTTAAGAAGTGCAGTATTATTATCACGACTACTTCTACTTGAATAAGACTTTAATTTAATAATCAGTAACGAGAAAACACTGTTGCCCAAATAAACAAAACAGATTTAAAATAAAGCGTTATAAAAAAAAGTGTGGACAAATAATGAACAATATTGTTGTTCATTATTTGTCCACACTTTTTTTGGTATATTTTATAAATATATTGGTATATTTAATAAAACAGAGACTCTGTTCTCTCACCTTTTGAGGCACGAGCTTCTTCTACTGCGACTGCTACTGCTACGGCTAGACTAAATGTCGGTTACCCCTACTCCTTCAGAGAAGCATACGAGCTTGATTCATACCCACGCAGTGCTGAAGTTTTTAAATTACAAGCACCAGAACCGTCTGCAGACTGAACACAGCACCCTCCCCTCTAGCTGCCTGTCCTGTGACGTCATCGCCTAACAGGCACTCCAGGTTGACAGACAATGATGGTATTTTCTGACATTGATAACAACGTAACTAACATGACTTAGTCTAAACGAAAATCAATGGAAGGAAGAGCTACTGTTTGGTGTAATATAAGGACGGTGTAATATATGTTATGTTTTTCACTGTAAACTTGTATTTTTTAGAACGGCTTTACAGTCTACAGTATATATATATATATATATATATATATATATATATATATATATATATATATATATATATATATATATATTCCCGTCAAAAAAGCCACAGCACCGTCTAATAATAATGCCCTTCTCGTTTTTCATCACATTCTATTTAAAATATGCCAAAGGCATGGTTTCTATAAACAGTGTCTCAATTGCAGAACTCTCCCGTAAAAAAAAGTGCAATACATAAAAAGCTGTCATTCCTTTAGAATAAATGGCCAATGCTGAGCTGTAGAGAATAATAAAGAAGCAAGCTGCCAAGTTGCTGGAGGAAATGCAATTAAAAGAGGCTGAGTGAATTGTCCCACTAGCAATACACAGGTAGCTGATGTGCTCCGTATGGTATAGCTGCTACTGAAGTGGATTCAGTGATCACAACTCATTACCTTCTCAATTACGACCACAAAGACCAGGAAAACACACTCTAAGTACCAATAACACCAGCAAAGTTATTGTAAATTAGATCAATTGTGGTTGCCTACTGTGTATATTTTTAATTAAAAAACAAATCATTAGCTCTAATGAAAACTTGCATGCTGAAAGTCACCTAAGAGGGCCTGGCTCTATTGCACTATCAGCACAGGACAGAGAGAGACTGATTAGTTACATGTTGCAGCTTTAGGCATCCAGATCATAAGCTAAAAAAAAAAAAAAAAAAGATTGTTACATGGGATTGTGTTTGATTCTCCATTCTCAAACGTGTGCGGGTACTGAAACGTCATGCAAACTGGCTATTGCACTGACCTGTTCAACTCGTCTGGACTTGAATCACTCCGGCACGCTCCACTGCCTACATATTTATGTGAGGACTTGCTGAAGTTTGCGAGAAACTAACCCGACTACACTAAGATCAAAACAATGTTTGGATTTCTTCTAAAATGCAATAAAGTATTTAAAAATATGCATCCGGTTTTAATTTTTTTATTTATTTTTTTATATAAAATGCAATTTCTTCTCAAATAACCTGTGGAATCAGCGAGCTAATGCAGACAGTAGCCGATATGTATTATTAATTTACACATTTATGATGTTTAAAAAGTGGATCTATAACACTTCAGGAACGGCATTTATGGGTTTCGTTACAGAGGAATGCCGCGTTGTTGTGCTCGTCAATGAAAACAACGAAACGAACAGTTCTTATTGTCGGTCCGTGTGTCTTTGCACTGGGTTGACATTGCCCCTTTAATCTTCATCCTGCATTCACGTAAATCCAAACTTGCCTGCGACACTGGTGAGTAATAACAGTACAAACAGACGAGAGTTTTCTTCTGTGGTTTAACTTGTAAGAATGAAAATGAAACAGTAGCTACGTGTTTATGTTACCGAGTGGCACTAAATAATAGATACCAGTATATTAGGGAGATATAGTAACTCTCAGTTAATTTTGAAGCTATACAAAAATGAGTTGCCCCTTCGATCTGCTATAATACAGGATGCATGCTCGTTTTCCCTGAAGTCTACGGTAACGCAAAAAGAGAGATCAAAACGAAATTTGAATACAGAATAATTCTTATGCCTGCATTGCTTTTCGTTTTTTTGTTTTTTTGTTTTTTTTTACATTTTTAGTCGTCTTTTTGCAAACAATTAAACTGACACGACTGGAAAGCGGAAGAAATGAACAAGTACAAAGCAATCCGATTTCAGCCATCTTCTTAAAAGGGCAACGGTTCTGTAGAGGGGGTGTCGTATTGCGCAGTGTATTTTCAGCGCCATCGACACTACATTTCTCGCCCACTGAAAACTCCGAGTATTTTTTTTTTTACCGACTCCCAAGTTCATTGAGTTTGTTGTAAAATACTAGTATGAGCAGGTGAACGTTTTTTGTTTTTGTTTTGTTCTTTATTATAATCATAGATTATATCAATTTCAGACATACATTTGATTTAGGTTTCCATTGTCCTTCTTTGGTTACCTACAGGCTGTCATTTACTAGGGGCTTGAAGGTGTCTGTTACAAAGCCAATGACGTTATAGAAGGGAACGGGTTGCTATCAGAATGTGTGAATTACATAGATAAGAGAAGGTCACATGATTTCTTACTAAGCCACTCATTATTGAAATGACAAAACAACTGCAATTCAACATGGTCCTGCTGAATAGAGATTTGCAGAATTAGCCATATCCAAGTCAGAAAGGGCTGCTGTACTGTCAATATGTACTGGCATACAAATACCAGAACTAACCATAAGTATTAGATACCATTGCTAGCTACTGAGCATGTAATATATACAATATACTACCCCTGGATTGTGGAAGCATGCAGTTAATAAATAGGCTGCTTTTGGTCCAAAGCTTGACTGCTTATTTTGCTGCAGATTTCAGCAGAGATGAACTGCTTTTTAAATGAAAACTCCAACATAAATTAGTATGGGGACTGAGGAAGATAGAGTACTTTGCTATAAATATACCTGCATGTCCATTGTGCTTGATTTCCTCATTCCAAAAAACGTGTTCTATAGTATAGCATTATGCTAATGCATTCGGTTTACCCTTCAGTTCTACAATGTCAGGACGGAAAAGGAAGCTGGACTCAGTGTCGGTGGAGGCTACAACGGTGAAAAGCAGCCATACACAGGACTCCCCGCCAGCTAAGACTGCGGCTCTGATCAGCAGATACTTCACAGGAGAGGAGAAAAGTGGCTCTCGGCTGGGGGAGGATTTCTTTAACCAGCCCTGTATCAGTCTGGCCAAAGCATTTCTGGGAAAGGTAAGCCTAGCCCATGTTGGATATTAAATATTAATCAATCTAAAAGCTGTGCCACTGAAAACTAGAATGTTGGTTAGTGTCCAGAGCTTTATAATTGATAAGAGACAGGACTGCATTCATATCTACTTTACCCCTTTCCTCTAGCTCCTTTTCAAGTCTTAATAACAAATCCTGCCCTGTCAACACCATGATATTTTCCTAAGACAGATCTTTCAGGATTCCACAGCATTGTCCTTCCTTATCCATATTTTATCTGCAGAGTTCTAATGAGATGCACACCAGGCTAACAGTTGGTAGCACTGTTTGAGGGGCTGTTTAATTCAGAATGCCTTTCCATGTTGTTTTTATAAGGAGCAAATTACATCTTTAAATAATTTGAGTTGTTGCAGTACTCCAGGGCTTCTTTTTTTTAATCAGTTTCCTTTTTATTTCTTTAATGTATTTGTTCAGTTTTTCCACTCATTAACTCAATTGGCCTCTCCCATTCGGGAGGTTAGAGAGGGGAGTTGTGAGAACCCCTGCTGCTAACTGTGGAACAGGCCAGATGGTAAAGCAGCTCAAAGAACTCTCTGTATCCCAGTGGTATCTTTCAGCTGTTCACCTCACACAGCTTAAATGGTTATCTTAGTTAATGATGAACAGTTCTGCTGCCTGCTGTGTACTGTGTCAGTTTGTCTTTCTTTTGTACAAAGAAGACACCTTTTAAAAGTAATTATAAATGAAAGCAATTACGATTTGGGAGAGCCGGTTAATATTTAATTACACCGGCTTCCTTCTTTTCAACAGTGGAGCCACGCTATTCCAATCAAAATCAAAGAGGTGTTAGTGGGTTAACAAGCGAGCCGAAGTCAAGAGGGAGGCTGAGTGGGAGCAACTTCTTTGTTTCTTTAAAGTCAAGCGCCCAGTTTCCCCTTTAAAGTTTTACTCTTTACCCTTGACTTTCAGCTTCACCTGATGTGTAATATTAAATAAGTTTCCTAATATCTGCGTTGATATACTACTTTGTTGTTGCATTATTTAAACACCAAAGTACAGTACTGCATGTATACTATACAAAGAGAATCTGTGAAAATGATTGCAAAACAAAGCACAGTAATACAGTATCTAGCAATTTACAAAACAGCATTCCAAAAACACTTTCTCAGTCTATGCCAAAGTAATCCGACAGGTTTTTTTTTGCACCGTGCATGCTAACCTGAGACAGAAACAGCAACAAGAAAGCAGCGTGCACACAAACTGGCATTGGAGGTCAGTGAAAATAATCTTGTTTCAGCGTTTTAGTGGCAAAGTAATTATATTACTCCCTTGCTTTCCTTACGGGAAGTGATAGCGAGTAAAAAGTGAAACACAATATCTTTTTTTTAATCTGAAACTGAATCCATTCTGTCCTGCTAAGAGCTGAATTTACTGTTTTACACCCGTAATAAAATGTGCATTGATTATATTCCATCAGTACCAGTCAGTTGGTAACAACATGTGTAAATGACACGTGCCAGAGATCTGTCGGATAATAGGGAGTATCGTGTCTTACAGGATCGGATATGACAGGGTCTACTGTGTTTCTGTATTTACTAGTTTTAGTGGGATAATCCTCATCAAGACTAGTGAGCTCCAGTGAAACTGTCAGGATTGGCTGTGTTGCAGGTGCTAGTGCGGAGACTCCCAGATGGGACGGAGCTGAGGGGCAGGGTGGTGGAGGCGGAGGCCTATCTGGGCGGGGAGGACAAGGCGTCCCATTCCTCTGGAGGGAAGCGTACAGAGAGGAACACGGCCATGTTCATGAAGCCCGGGACCATATACGTCTACCAGATCTACGGCATCTACCTGTGCATGAACATTTCCAGCCAGGGTGAGCAGGCTTTCACAGAGCCAGACAGGGATCCACCAGTGACTGAGCCCCTATAATCCAGGGTGGTGCTAGATGGTTTAAATAGCAGTCCCAGGCTTTTCATACCTGGGTAGGTCACAATTTACACAGAGTCATTATTTCTGATTGAAACCATTCTAATTCTAATTAACACACACACACTCTTAGAACTGTCTGGAAAAGGAAACATAACATGAAATATCTTCGTTTACAGCATACAAACCTTCCAGAGCAGCTTTAAAGAAAAAGCAGTGTTTACTGCATTCTCCATGACTGTATTTTTTGTGTTTCCTCAATAGGGCTTTTGCATAGCAGGTACCATGTTAAAAGCCTGCTCTAGTTAAGTGTCTATTTGTATTGGGGTTGTTCCATCACTTCCAGTTTTCCCACAACACTCTTGTATTACACCGTGGTTTTCCTATCTGCAGCACAATGGCTTTGACTCAGGTTTTCCTGTTACTCTGCAGATATTTTATGTACTTGTATAACATGGCTGTCTTTTTTTCAGTTACAGTTGCAAACAATGGTTAAATGGTTAAAGGGAAATTATTATCCTAATGTTTTCCCTAGGGACCTAGATATCCCGTAAAGAACTTGTGCTTCAATTGTCCAAAACTATTCCACCCTGCATAACAATTTCCAATGAAATTCCTGTGGCTGTGCCGAGCGTAGAGGTCTTAACTGCATCGCTGCTGTCTAAGGGGGTAATGAGAGAGACAGAGCTGAGTTTGCAGATTACTAACACACTTGCTCAGTCAGCCTCCTCAGCTGGGAAGACTTAATAACAGTTTCCTCTTAATAAAGCCACCCACCGTTTCAGAGCAGAACTTGTGTTTGTTTTAAATAAGATGCAGCTTGCAGGAGAAAAATAATGAATTGCTCACTACCCCACTTGCATTTCTATCAAGGGCCCACCCTGTTTTCACACCTGTGGTCATGCATAGTCCTGTATGAGGGATACATGACTGGGGCGTTTTGAGAATTTAGACTGAGGGGGTGGAATAATATCTTTTTAGTGTCAAAACAGAAACTGAAAATTAAACTAAAGCGTGTCATTTTTTTTCTTTTTTACTGATTCCCAGAGAAGGTGACAGGGTTCAAAGCGATAGCTGAAAGGTCGTTGCCTCATTTGACTCTCTTGATTTCAGAGATCCAAAGGGGTGGTCACGTCAACTAAAGCTCAGTATTGGGGCAACGCAAATTCAGGATCATGATAGGACTGGAAAAAGGCCAAAAAAAAAAACAGCACTTGAATCTATTTTCTCTTTAGTAAACTGCTTACAGACTTGTCCCCAGTTCACCACACGAGCAGCAACACAAGTCTGATAATATCTCCCCCCAGCCGCCCACCCACCTCACCCCTTCTCCCCATGGATCCTGTTACAGGGGGAAAGCCGGAGGCTGGATTCAAGTCAATCCTCTAGACTGCCTGTTTAAAATCTAAATGGAACAAAAGCTTGATGTGTGGTCTGTGTCTCTGCCTCTACTGAAGGATGATGTGCTTATTTCCACCAACTTTTAAAAGCGCACAACAAACTCCTGTTCTGTAAACAAGTGATCCAGGATTTCCCCTTGTTTTCCTTGTTTAAATGTAACAGCCCCATTCTTAAGATGTTTCAGTGAGAAGAAACCAGAGTATTGTTATATGTTAGCTGCTGTGGTGCTTTTACACACAAGGTGTTTTTTGCTGCTGATTATAATGTAAAAGGCGGCTGCTGTTTCTGTTCAAAACAACATGCAACGGGTTTAAAGCTGTAATTTTGTGTTGCATTGATGAGTACGGCATTAGATATTCAAATGTGTTTTGTGCTGGTCATTGGTATGAAACTTACATTGCTGTTTTAGAGGACCCCGTTACAAACTCTTTTCCTATAGCTGGTTTTCCCTAGTTAACAAATCTTAATAAATAAAAAAAACTCAATACATATTCTGACCTCCCTTGTTCCGTGGATATCGCTGTTGTTTGATAAATCTGAGTGGCAATGTCCTGAGCCTGACCCTGTCGATTGTGGTTGATCATTTACAGCAGGGAATGTGCCAGAATTTCAAGAGCTTGGACGGCAAAACGATTGCAGAGAAACTAAACAAAAATATAGTTCTTGGAAGAGTTTTACATAAAGGCACAGCATGAATAATTATTAAGGGAAGTTAGTTCCTGTTTGTGATGGGTTGATAGGAGGTTCATTTTCTTTTGAAAACACTTAACGTCCACCACCAAAGGCTATAGTGTACAGTAAACTGTCTTTACGGTGATCTGTTCTTACCTGTCTGAAAATCTTAGGGAATCCAAGTATAAAAATCAAAAACAAAAAAAAACTAACTACAATCAGAACAAAACCACTAATCTGAAAAGGGTCTGGTCCCAAATGGTTTGGATCAGCAAGAGTCTTCCAAACTTCCAACATACTGTACTGAATTCTGACTGTAACATGGACCTTGTTCTAAAGTGTCACCTGTAGGCATGCTATGTTAACTGTGTCAAATCGGTAATGTGTATAATTAATGGGACAGCAGCTGCTGATCAAGGTGTTTGGTCTTTGTCATGCAAAACCTTTCCCATTGAGCCACTCCAGTGAGTCATCTTGGGACAGATGGTTTGCACCTACAGTTTCCGGGTCTTTCTTTCATATTTAATGCCGGACGGATCATATTACGTTGTTTCCAGTTGACAGTTGTCTTTAAAATACCACAGCTTATCAGTTCCTTTTTGATGACAAAGCGACGACTTGTTTTAAAAAGGTTATCGCACTCTTCTATAGTCATAAACGACCTTTGGTTATGTATTGTAAATATTTTGATGGTTTTGTTATGTTGAAAATGACTAAGCAGGTTCTGTATTAATGGGATGTTTGTCTTGGAAAATAACCTGGTGGGGGCTGCTGTAGTGAATCTTGAGAAATCATTTAATCTCAGAGGGATGAAGCAGAGCCTACAGCTATGAGCTCATGCTGGGTTTTCTCCAGCGTAATAGACATTTCCAAGATTTGTGTCACCCCCAAAACATCTTTCATCTTATTAGAGAATGCTGTTGGTGTTTAAATGATTGTAGTCATGTGTTAAGCTCCATTTGCTTTAATAATGTGAAGTATTCAGATACCCTTACAGTATAACTATGAACTTGATGAATAATACTGTCCAATATGATGTTGGAGGACACTAGTAATAATGGAAGACATTTCCAAAAGTGTTTGGCCCACTCAGACGCCATCTGCCGCAGCATGTCTTGGCGTCTTCCAACCAGAAAGACCCATCACAGTTATGGATCACTCCCAATTGACATGCTAAGCAGATACCCTTTCCTCTGCTAGGTATATGACCTTAACATAAGACACAAACACAGGTTGAAGTTGCTATTCCCACACTGAGCTCTACCTCTTCGTCTTTGAAGGCCATTACAGTAAATCACGGCATCTGAGGTAAACAGTTGCTGTTGTGCCAGTTTTATTAATTGACTTGCCAGGAATGGATTAAACTACGCTCGCCTTTGCATTGGAGAGGAATCGTTGCCATAAATTGCATATTAGAAGTGACCACAGCTGTGCTTCATACATGGGAAAACTGAGGTAATAATGTTTCTCATTCCAAACCTTGTAAATAAAACCTAAACAATGTTATTGTTAGCGCTTGTGCCAGCACAAAGGGGAGAGTGAGTTTGCAGTTTGAAGCAATTTAAATGACAAAGAAAGTGAGCGAGGAGTGAAGGATGAATCAATGGCATGATTGTGGGGACTTATTATAATCCTTTTTATGTGATTTATTTTTGCGTCAACAAGTATGGTCATATACATAATACATTATTTTTAGTAGTTTTTTTTTTTTACACAGTGTGTGTCGTTCACATAAAAGGTACAAACAGGTTAGCAATGCAGTCAGATAGTCTTGTTAGTATTTAAAGACTCAACACGACAGTTATTAGTTTCAGTTGTACTTGTTCTGGCATGTCATGTGTACTGATAACATTACCCTAACCCAATTGCAGAAAGAGTGGGAAGTCACAATTCATTCTGGCTCCAACCATGAGATCTTCTGACTACAAAATAAGGCAAGCAAGTTCATTTCTGAATCCCATTATCCCAGCTCAACCCACACAGATATATTTTAATTCTTGATTTCTTTTAACTTTGAAATAAGTCGCCTTAAGTTATGGAAACATGCAGTTGAAGTTTGATGACTGGAACTTGTTGAGGCTTGTGGACAGGGGTTAGAGAGCTGGAGTCAAATGCCAGGATCACTAGGAGGGGGAAATGGCAGATGACTGTATGCTGCAGAGGTTAACAGATACTTGGCTGCATTTGAATAAACACACTGTTTTGTTTTCAAAGGTTTGGCTGATACTGCAGTGGAAGGAACCTGTGTCTCATTCTTGCCCCTGCTTTGGGTGTGGATGAGAATCACAAGATGGAGCAGACAATAGACTATACTTATAATGTTATTTCACCTGTGTTCTTCCCTCCAGACTATACTGTAGATCAACATGTCAATGCTAGGCTTCTACTGACCCAGGGTAGGTTCCATACACCCCTATCAGCACTAATCTTAATAATGTTACCAAGATCCAAGATTAGTGCTAATCGGAGTCTGTGAAACCAGCCGTCAGAGTTCAGGTTTTAGTTCTGCTCGTTCCATTAAGCTACATTCTGGCTTCCTGAGCTTCTAATCCAGCTATCAAGTCTAAAACGCTTTTCCCTTTAAAGTTTTGTTGTTTCATTTTGATTCTAATGCAATCTTTACTTTATTCAGATTCAAATCTGAATTTTCTTCACGTCGTTAGAGTAGGCCAGGTGTTGTATTTAGTGCATCCTCCTTACCATATATACCTTATCCAGTGCAAAACTGCCATAACTCACAAACTGGGACTTCAAGCATTAAACTGGATGTGAGTTCAGAAATACTAAAAGAAACTAAAAATCAATGACAAACGTTTCAACTGGAAGTCTTTTTCAATTATGTTATACTGGATGTGCCAGGCCCTTCTTTCTTCTTCTCGTTTGACTAAATGTTGTTTCTTCTTTTTCCAGGAGAGGGGGCAGCTGTTCTCTTGAGATCCCTGGAGCCTCTTCAGGGTCTGGAAGCAATGAGGGAGCTACGGAGTGCCAGGAGGAAGGAGAATGCGCGCCTGCTGAAGGATAAGGAGCTCTGCAACGGGCCGTCCAAGCTGTGCCAGGCTCTGGATATCCAGCGGGGGTTTGACCGACGGGACCTGGCCACGGACCATGAGGTCTGGCTGGAGCAGGGTCCAGAGAGCCCGACCCCTGAGACTGTGGTGTCTGCCCCTCGCATCGGCATCAACTATGCCGGGGAGTGGGTCTCCAAACCACTGCGCTTTTACATCCAAGGGAACAGCTGCGTCAGCGTAGTGGACAAGGCAGCTGAGAGGGCAAGCAGCACGTGACTCAGGGAGTTTATTTATTTTTATTTTTTTACTTTTAACTGTAATTAGTGCTTAAAGAACAATGCACTGCGACAGATTAACTGAATATTTTATTCAAATAAGGCACCACTGGGATCAATATTTCCCTGGACAAACAGTGAAAGATAATACAATGCTGCTACAGCCATTTATTGTAAGGAGCTCTTTCTGCTATCCAGCCAGTAACCACACACAACCAACTGCGACGAGATTAAAACCAGTGCTGGCCATTGACATTGTGCAGACTTTAGTTCTTCCAGCGAGAGAATTGTTACAATCAAGTGTGCCAAGTTTAGATATGCAGTATCTGTTTGCCTTATCCTGTGTTCAATGCCTCGGCCAGTGTTTCTCCATACTTCCCCCAGTCTCTTGGCTACCCCCCAGGTGTTCAAAACATTCCTATTAGCTGACAACAGTAGGTGTTCATGAGTTCACATTTTTAAAATTATTTTAGCAGACGCCTTTATCCAAGGCGACTTACAGAGACTAGGGTGTGTGAACTATGCATCAGCTGCAGAGTCACTTACAACTACATCTCACCCGAAAGACAGAGCACAAGGAGGTTAAGTGACTTGCTCAGGGTCACACAATGAGTCAGTGGCTAAGGTGGGATTTGAACCAGGGACCTCCTGGTTACAAGCCCTTTTCTTTAACCACTGGACCACACAGCCTCCACATGTGTTTGTGCCATTGTTGGTGTCATAATCTGCAGCCATGGTAAGCACGGGATAGTAAAATGTTATGGTTTAATCATTATACTGACTCATGCATGTTTTTATTGTTCTTGTCTTAGTTGAGTTGAATTGTTGTTTATTAGATAGGGGAATTCTAGTGCTCCAAATTGGATTGCACGAATGGCACATTAACAGAGGTAAATTTAACAAGATCATGAGCCTACTTGAGAGAGAGACAGACAGACAGACAGACAGACATGTTTACAATGTTAAGCCCTGGGATCTTCACTAAAAGCTTGGTTATGTTGTGCATTATAATTGAATATATTTTATTATTTAATGGCAGAGCTAACAGTCACTGTAAAACTAATTAAACTTAAATATGTCCTAATTCTATTGAACAACAATAGGAAACACCCAGTTCTAAAGGGTGAATGATTGGCAGACACATGTCACAATGCCAGCTGAAATCAACATGCTGTGGGCCTTTGGCTCACTTGGCCCTGGTGGCGCCATGTGGTGGAACACACCCTGGGACTTCTCGTTTGATGTATTCTTGGAGATTTTTCAAATTAATTACAATTTATACACATGAAAAGGGGTATGTGGAGCCCAGCTCTTCTGATCAACATCCTAAGAAGCTGTTGCACTCACAGTGCTGTTTTTAGATAGCATAACTCAAAAGTATTTCCTTGGGTCTCAACAAGACCGACGTTCTTGTTAGTACTTGGATTACCTGACATTTCCTAAACAAATAAATTATGTAAAAACTTTATTTATTTTTTATATACATACATTTTAAAAATTGCTGTATTCACAATTTTTACATATAGTTTTGACTTCCGTTCTTTAACTGCAACACACTGGCAGTATCATGACACGGTTGCCATGTCTTATGTCAGTATTATTATTATTATTATTATTATTTGCAAATTCACAAAACAACCTTAATGATATGACACCATCTCATTTCCACAAGGGTCCTGGGTTTTGCAGCATTAGCTCACTGCTATGTTTCTTTGTGAACTGATAAAGGATTTGAAAAATATATTGCCAGGACTGTTCCAAAGTTCTACCCTGTGGCCCTGACTCTTACACTGCCGCGGTCCTGAACTGTTGCTTCTCAGTTGAGGGGAGACTGGAAGAGGGAGATGATGGGGTCCTCGTGGTTTGTCACGGCCAGCACACTGTGGAACTTGTCAAAGAGGGTCATGAGCTGCGAGCGGCGCATGTTTTCGTTGTACATGATCTCCTCCAGGTGGTGGCGCCCTCGGAAATAGAGCAGCAGCCTATCAGCAGAGAGGAAAATGCAAAATAAGTCAGAATCTAATATCCCTAACCAACTGCGCTACATAAAATATCATTACTCAATAAACATTTACAGAGGACTTACTGTTGTGCAAATATTTGCATTTAAGTAGTTTTACATGAAGGCTTGAAGGGTGAAAATGTATATTTGTTGTACACTAATTTCTTAGGACTTGGTACAATCACTTGGGGCCCTATTTTGAAGCAAAGTGCTACAGCAAATGTTCTTAAAGAAATACAAACAATTTTCAGGGTCTAATGTTAGCAAAAAGCAAATTTCAGTTGCTGGTGGGAGCAGTTTTTTTTTTTTTTTAATTCAGTACTTTACTGATGAAAAAATAAGTATTACTTTTCAACATATAAAATAGTTCCTTGTCGCTTCAAAATATGGGCCCTCTATATAGGAGCCCTCCCCATTACTGGGCAAACATGCGGAGGTCCTCTGCATTCTGGGCCGCAGGGATGTTGAGGATGGTGACTCGCTCACGTTCGGACAAGCTGGCCAGCAGGCTCTCGGTCATCCTGGTATTGAGTGGGGAGTCTCCTCCTGGCACCAGCTCTGCACTTGAGTTGTCCATGCTGGGGCTGGTCAGGGTCATGTCATCACTGCTGGCTAATGGGATTTGATGTTAAGTGTCTATATACATTGTGTAAATTAGGTGACAGAACACAGATGAAGTCATTTACTCTTGCCTGCCCCTATATCACAAATACAAAACAGAAAAGGGCTCTATTCTTTACAATCATATCAAATAGACACGTGCGCATGGCCTGTGGTACGTACTGGGGGATCCGAGGCTGAGTGCACTGGGTGTGCTGAGGCTTCTTCCTCCAACTCGGCCGGCCAATGGCAGCTTCTCCTCTGCAGGGGGCGCCAGCAGGCAGACATAGGTATGCAGCTGCATCAGCAAGCGGTGCTGTAGCATCCGGATCACCATCTGAATCAGCTGGGCCTGGCAAAAGGGACAGACTGCGACTGACTGGATGCGTTCAGACATAATGTCTTTTATCATTCCGATATGGCTTACAAGCATCAATTGAAAGCCATTTGCTTAAGGAATAAACTACTTGACTTGTGGTGCTTTCAATCTATTCCAGTCGAGGAGCTTGATCCATTACTAGAGCCCCAGCCAGGTCTTTGGTTGTTTAATAGAACCCAGGCATCTAATTAAGTCAATAATTACATGGTTGGGCTGAAACAGCCTCAAGTGACTACCAATGGTCCAGCCCCAGTAATAGCTCTCTGTGAATTTTAAACTACAGTTTTCCATATAATGTTTCATAACGGTTGGATAAATCTATTATTTAAACTCACTATTCCTGTCCCTGATAAAAAAAAAAAAAAAGATTCCATGGGTCTCATAATTTAATTTAGAAAACAAAGAAATATACCGGAATATACTTCTTAGGAGCCAAGTCCCCCCATAACATATAATGTACACACAGCATAGGTCTGTTCTTTAATCACAACTGGAAATCATATATGTCTTCTGCTTAAATATGCATATCAAATATAGATAGCATAAGGTATTTTATTTGTATATTTGTGATGTAGTCAAAGTCTTTTCCATGTACACAGTAACAGTAAATGTTGTACACATTTAGTCTCATACACATTCAAAGGAGAGCTTTTCTGATTGATGACAACAAAGTTTAAGAGTTTGTGAAATTAAACATCTAACATCCCAACTTGAGACTCAACTGTAAATCCTATATCTTACTGAAAAGTAGTTTGTTGAAAACAGCTAGATGTTTTTAAGGAACTTGTTTATTATATAAGGTCTTGTGATAGTTCCCTGTACATTATATAACCGTTTTTCTTTTTTCTTTTTTTGTCACAGCAGCAGCTGCCCTCTAGTGGACAAACAGGGCTATCGTTCATTGCAAGCTCAGGTAATACCCTGCTTAAAAAACTGTGTAAAAAGAATCCAAACTTACTGGATTGTTCCTTGGGAATACGTAATGCCCCAAAACAAACAGGTTTTAGGTTTGGCATGCCAGCTCAAAAGCCAGCATGTTCCAGCTATAGCAAAAACCAGACGAGAAAAAACAAAACTAGAAATGAACAAGAATGAGTTTGCACTATTTTCTGGATAACAGTTTTTACAAATATTTAGCTCAGCTGTCACAAAACCCTGGTATTTCAGCACCACAGTCTCCTTCAGGTCTAGTAAACACATGGATGAATGCCTTCAGTTCAAAACGAACCATATTTTAGGCATGCGATGCAATTGTGTGGCTCTGTCAAGCAGCTGCAGAAATAACAAAACTGTAGTCAGACACATGCCAAGGCTAGCAAAATGCAATAACGAGAACTTCAAGGACAGCGCAGGCTGAAGATTAATTATGAAAATATAAGGGACTTGCACAACACAATAGACTAACTCACTTCAGTCAAAGTTAACACTATTGTCAAAAAAGATTAAATGTTACATATATACTAACAAATATCATGCAGAATAATTGAAAAATATAAGAATTTTTCAATTATTATTTTTTTTGTGGGCAGAGCTTTACTGGCCATGCCTCATGAAACAGGAATGGGGGAGGACTGGATCCTTCTAAAAAGAAAATAAGATTTGTAAGTTAATGTTTTGGCATTCACTGAGAAAAAGTATGTGTCGAGCTGAAGAATGTTAGCTGGAGATCGTTGGAGAGCATGTGATGTTGGCAAGACAACGAACTTTTCTGCTTGGATCCCTGAACCTCAGTCAGGGCCCTGCAGAGAGCAGAGTGATTCCTCACCTCCTGTACAGGTGGGGCCAGGGGGGGTTTGAACTCTGACAGGGACACAGGCAGGGAGAACTTGGCCAGCATGGATGGTAGGTCGTGCCCTGGAAATTGCTGTGCAAACTGCTCTGCTAATGGGGAGTAGCTAAGTGAGAAGGAAAGAGAGAAATACAATTTTTCCCCACTGTGGGCCTGACATTTTGTCTTTCTGTGTCAATCACATTTGCAGAACACAGTATGGTTACTGAGCTATAAGTGGGTAAAGTTTAGGGAACATATAAAAATGTTCATTAACACTGACACAAATCAGCTTAAAATTAAAAAAATAGTAAAGAAATAAGTAATTGCTGAATTAGCTGACAGTCACGCATCTTTAGTAAATCCATGCAAAATGTGACTGAGGGATTAACAAGATAATTGATAGCAGTTAATCCCTCGGTCACCACTATAAAAGACCTGCAGCTTTGGCTGCACGGGGTTGAGTGTTCGTGAATGGAGAACGGGAGTAGAGATAGGAGGTAAACAGAAATATCTATAAACAATTGCTACGCGTGCTAGTTTAAACTGTTCTGTTTGTTTGTTTTGGCCCTCGTGCCTTTTGTTTTGTAAAGTCTTTTTGATTAATAAAAGCTGAGCGCCACTGAGTCTCAGTTTTGCCCCACAATTGCCGGGGTGTTGTGTATTCATTTCCTGGCTTGACGTCACCAGCAAAGCCATCCTGTTCACACTCTGGAGGGGAGCCAGACCAAATACCACAGCTGTTCTGCTCACTGATTGGTGAGATAGCATCACATTATGAACCTCCCCTTGCAAAGGCTTTTTCTTTTAGGCAATTAAAGGCAAGGCAACATAACTGGGGAGAACTAATTTACCAAGATAAATTATTTATGAAAAGGTTCCAGTTTGCGGTCTTGCTTATGTCCTAGATATGTGCATAGTTTAAACATGACTTCTTTTGTATAAGGTTCAGTCAAACAGACTGCGGAAGGTCGCACAGTGAGTCAGTGGCTAAGCTGGAATTCAAACCAAAAACCTCTATGTTCTGTGTCTTTGCTCTGACCACAGGAATGGTTCATGCTGGCCACACATTGCTTCACAAACGGTATTTGTGGTTAAGATGAAAGCCTTTGTTTCGATACTCTGTCCATATTTAATGAGCCTGGAATAACAGCAAATCCTGCTGTGGAAGACATCAAGTTTCCTGCTTGGTTCAGTCAGAGGGTACCATTAACAAGCCATTGAGCTACAGTACAGAGCAGCTTAGGAATAATATTACGAAGGACTAAATGTTGGTGGGGAGATGCAATACTCAGACTTACAGACTAATATTGGTGTCTGGAGAGAGCATGTAGACATTGTTCTCACATAGTGGATAGATAAGGATTGCCTTGCCCCAGTACACCAAATGGGCTCTAAGCTGGAAGACCTGTGGAAATGAAGAGGAGTGCATTAATACATGCATTACATTAACAGCAACTCTCCATCTACCATTAACCCAGCATGCTGTTTAATAACACTGTACAATCAGGGCACAAAAACAATGACTGTCTGACAGTAGGTCTTTTCAATAGCAGAAAGAGAAACCCTACAACTGTCAAGAGATCATCATTCCTAGCGAGTCATTCCTGATCCCCACTGGAAAAGAAAGAAGAAACCATTTTGAATCTGTCGGTTCTGTGCAGAAGTCCCATCACTCTGAATATGAGTTTCCTCATATTCAGATTAATCTAACACATCCACCACACCTGAAAAAGGGGTCATGCGGACATGATTTGTTTGACTGCGGAAATCCAGGCAGAACGTGAATTTAATTAGCTAAACTCATCTATCAGACCACCGACCTATAGCGGGGGCTTGCTCATGTCTATACAATTCCTTCAAACTGCTCTGGAGGGGTTAAGGACACACTACTGGTTTCTAACTGCTTTCTGATTCATCAAACCAGTAAGGCCATTCAGTGGACCATTAAAATGTGGCCTAAATACTGAAGGTACAGAATTGCTTGTAACAAATTAATACCATGTGACTAATTATTTAAATAGCTCTTAGTCAAGCCAGTTTATTTGTCTATTATAAAAAAGATAACCTATCTTTGTAGATTTCTTTTACATTGCTATACCACTAGATGGCAGTATAATCTAATACCAAAGACTTCTTTCAAGACACTTTGAGAAGCCAGTGCTTTTACACAATGTTGATCTCATTGTATTTCCTTGACTATAAAGTGACAGGGTCATACTTTCTGATGTTGTTTAATTACTGGGATTTGCAGTTGTAACAAACACTGGTCAGCCCTAGACTTTCCTCTCTCTTGTTAGATTTGATTCTAATTCAGTGCTTGCTTCTGCAAAAAATGGGCTTTGCCCTTTAATTACAACTCCAAGCACTCCTGCTGTTACCTGTAACAGGGCCAGGTCCGCATCCTGTGCTAGCTGCTGCAGGTTCTTGATGGCGGAGCAGGTTTTAATCACTCGCACCAGGGCTGGGGAGCAATCTAATGGCAGCTCGCTCAGCAATGACTTCTCATCGTCCAGCAGGAGGGCCTGGGGGGGGGAGTTAACAAGGAGAACGGGATTTAGAACAGCAGCACCAATGGTTTGTGTGTCCAAACTTTTAAACTTTTATTTAGATATACAATTGTTTCTTCATATGTTTTACAGTTGTTATATTGTATTCTGTCACAGTTAAGTCTCTCTGGGCACCACAAAACACGCCCCACTGCCTGTTCTCGTTTGTATTGAATAATAATAGTATGTGTTATGCACAATTTGTACTATTAAAAGTAACGTGCATGCTTAGTAATAGACACTTCGAGAGAATTAGCATGCTAAGTAATGTAAAAAGCCAAGGGCATCCTGTTGGTAGATTGAGGCCCTTACCGGATTGCCTTCAGGCTGCGTTCTATAGCCTCGGGAGGGATGTGATTGCACCGGACACGGTGAATCTTATGAGGCAGGCAAAAGTTCACCTCCAGCCAGTTATTAATGTGCAGGCGAACAACTCCAGTGGTGCACAGACTGAAAGGGGAAAGCAAGTAAACAGTTTATCTTTCAACCCACTCTCCTTAAGACTTTGATGTCTAGTTGCATTGGTTAGAGAACAGTAAAGAATTACTGTAAGCATTACTTACAATTTGAACTTGACAAAGGTAATCTAAAGCACACGATTATAACATTCTCAATTCAATGTGGCACACACTTACTCCTATAGGCATTACCGACAGCAAAAACTTTGATTTCCTAAAACTAAAGCTTGAGCACTAGGCGGTGGTAAAGTCTGTAGAATTTTGTCAAAATACAATTCTGGAACTTCACCATTAGCTGGCACTATAAACATCTGCATTATTAACACTTTGTAGTATAAGTCTTGCACATGTCTGTGAGTAGCTACTGAAACTGTTAGTTTAGGAAGGCTTTTTTTATTTTTTTTTAGAAAGAAACCTACTACTTTGTTCCTGAGAACTTTAACCCTGTCAACAATGAATACTGTAACGTTTTCAGCACTATAGTCCTGAATAGAGGGCCACTTTAGAATTATAGGAAATATAGCCCCTGTCTAAACAACAGACCACTAAACTTAACTAACATACTAATATATTAATGATGGCACAGCAATAGGCTCAAAATTAGGTATGCATTTTGCAAGCATGTATATGGGTAAATGGGAGGAAATGTTACCGAGTAAGAAACCATTAGAATACATAAGATGTGTGGATGACATATTTGGAATATGGACACATTGAGAAGAATCTCATCCAGTTTCATAAACTAGCAAATGATATCCACCCTAACATTTCGGTGGATTTAAGGTGGACAAAATCTGAAATTGAATTCTTAGACACCTTGGTTAAACTTCATCAAGGATCTATTAAAACAGATCTTTATTCAAAACCTGACATGCATCAGTACCTACATGTGTCATCTGCACATCCTATCTGTACTAAAAGAGGAATTCCTAAAGGACTGGGTATAAGGATAAAAATAATCTGTTCTGGTGAAAATGACTACAAAAAACAAAGGAATGAAAAATAAATCTTAATACTACTTGATTATAAGAAAATGGGAGAGATGGTTAAGAGTACCATTAATAATGGCATATTCTAAATTATTACCAAACATTTCAAAAATAATTTGGAAGCTTTTACGTATACTTCATAATTCAGAACAAATGAAAACAAATATTTCCGAAAGCACCGGTCATACCTTTTAGAAGGGATGCAAATTTAGCTGACATTTTAGTCCACAGTAAACATAAAGGGGTCATAGAATCATTAAGGGACATTGCAACCTGTAAAATCACGTATAAAGTGTGCAAATATATTGGTAAACATAAAAGTGAAATTGACTTATTTTTTAATTTGAATTGGCATCTAAAGTTGTGACTATGTACAGAGTCTAACAATTGTTGTACGTTTCTTAAATGAATAACTTGATTGTAGTAATAGATGAATTGATTGCTTTCTTTTGAGAGGCGAACTGGACATTTATATTCCAAACGTTAGAGTCATTTTGGATGGCATGAGGAATGCCATTTGATGATGTCCTTGAACTCTAACTGTAAGAATAACCAAATTCTATGATAGCTGTAAAATGCTTTGTGTTAATTGATTGCTATCCCCCACAAATGTTAGTGTTGATTTGTAATATGTGTGAGTGAATGACCACCTGAAACTTATAATGACTGTTATTCATGCTATTTAGAGGGAGGTGGCTCCTTCCTTGTGCTCTAAGGAAGACCTACAGGTCGAAACGCATAAGCCATTATTTTGCTTACCGTGGTTTTAAATATGTTTAAATACAGACTATTGCTTTTATTGAGAATTCCTTGGGGCTTTGGACTTAATTGAAACAGGAGTTGCTGTCTTAATTTCTCTTTCGATGGGATTTCTCACAGGAGGAGTCTTCTATTTATCTATATCCCAGGATGAGGCACCCCGGATTTTAAAAGCTGTTCCTGAACACTTTTGTAGCGCCGGCATCTGCATTTTCTACAGTAATATACCAGTATATATTTATATTACAATACAAGTCATTAACTATTCAGATGTCTTTGGGGCAGCCTTTCAGTAAAGTTATCTGGTACTGAAATATTAAACACAGCACTTCTTGTAGAAAATTTTAAAACCAACGTTTACTATTTTTCTGTGTTTTATTGCACAAGCAAGGAGAGCTTAACTTAAGAAGCATGTAATGTGGTCAGTGGCCACATTTTGCTAGCTTTTTTCCTGCATGGAAAATGGAGAAACGGCAGCATGCATTTCCACCACCCTTGGCTGAGTGAGAAGAAGCTAACTATACCTGTCGTAAGCCTCCTTTAGGTCCCTGGCCAGTTTGCACTTCGGGAGAATGTGGTGAAAAGGAGACTGCGGCTCTCCATCAGCTAGGTACACGTACCAATAGAGAACAGAACATGTATTAGCATAAGGAAAAAGAAATAGAAGAAACAGTCCAAAACAATCAATTAAAATGCAGCCCTGTTATCAGGGCCTTGGGCTCGGGAGTAGAAAGGTCACAGAGGAGACGCCGGGGCACTCACTCTCACCCATGGTGGTCACCTCATCCTGGATGGCCAGCATGAGCTTAGCCTCCCTGGTCAGGTACTGGCAGCGACGCTCTTCATGCTGGAGGGCAATGGCGACGCGCCGGGACAGATTATGCATGCAGCTGATCACAGAGGGGTCTGCGTTCTCCTGCAACAGGGAGCACACATCACATCACTGAAAATGAATCCTACTGTGGTTGGTAGACGTAGTAAAAGATGAAAAAAAATGAATGTCACAAAATTTCCCATAATAATGGCAAATGGAATGGAATGTTTTTAGTGTGTGGGAGAAATAATTGTGCACAATTTAAGTTGTTTGCATGAAATGTTTATTTTCCTTTGGGGTCATAATATCTTTTTATAGCTACCATGAAATTTTAATAACGGCATCCCTAGCAGAGGAGCCATTAGTAACTCTGAATGCACAGCATGTCTACCATGTGTTCCTATCTGGTGTGAAAAGATAATAGCACAGCAAGGCTCTTCTAAACCAAGCCCAGTCTCCATCTGCCAGCTGTGAACAACCCTTTTCTGTTTCCTATATTATTGTGCATTTTCAGGTTCAGGTAACCTCATTTAATAAATAGCATTGTACAGGTTTTCCAGTATGAGTGATTGAGAATATGACAATTTTACAAGTTTAACTGAGAACAACTTAATTAAGCCTGAATACAATAAAACTGGCATTTTTGCAGTGGGCATTTGTGACAATGTTCTCATTAGAAATGTGTTCGTAATTACAATAAAAGCTTTAATATATTGTGCACCTATATGAAAACAGTTATTTTCTAAAACCTTCTTCCTCTGGTTTCAACATAAGCACATACTAGTACATTTAAACTTAATGAACCAATCAATTATTTGTTGAAAACAATGAGAAGTTTTAAAAAAAGTACACATAGCATTACTGTTTTCTGAATATTTGACACAAGCTACAAATCCAACTAGCTTGTTATTAATATATTGTAACCATACATACAACTAACACAATACAAAATTACCTTAATTGTTTGCACAAAAGTTTAATTAATATATTTTTTATTTATTTATTTGGAAACATATGCAAGGTGAAAAAACATATTTCATACAAAGCCAGGCTTTTAAACAACAACAACAAATAGCAAACTGCAAAAACATGATATTAAGTTTAGATAAGGTATAGAAAGGGAATCAATATTACATATAGTTAAAACTATTTATATTCTTTATTAATATAAAAATGAATATAAATTTATATATATATATATAAAACCCACCACGGTTCTAGTATTGTGGTAACCTTTATGGATAGAAACAAGGACAGCATGCAAATACTAAATAAAACTGAAATGTTGATCTGGGCAGAGTGCTGAGCATGATGGACAGATAAGACCAGCTTGGTGTGTTTCCTCCCCAAACATATCTCTTTATCCTCTCAGCAAACCTTGACTCAGCACTTTCACAGCCTTTTCTGCTAAGTCATGAAACATGGCCAGAGAGATTCAGATGGGGAATTTGTTGAAAATTGATTACCTAGAAAACATGTCCCCCGCCCGCCCAGTGCCAAGGGGAGATCGGCAAACTTACCCTTTATCAAAAACATGCAGTAATTCACATCCCAAACCATGAAACTGCAATAACTAAACCTGTGAACTCTGTTGACTAGAAATTTAAAAAGGCCAGTTGAGCCATGTGTAAAATTAATTTGTTAGCTTTATATAATCCCTATTTAAATAACTGTTAACTGGCTCCTTAAAAAAACACTTTGCTTATATTCTTGTTATTAAGTACTATTTTAAGTATCTACCTACTTTTAAAATTAATTGAAGGCATTTCTGTATTTCTCCTGGATGTATTTTGTTTTATTTGGGCTTTTTATAAAAACTAATCAATTAATATGTTCTTTTAACACACAAAATACATTGTAAAGTGCTGCTAAAATATTGTTAAAACAGTATTCATAAAGCTTGTTTGTCTGGCATTTAACCTGGCTAACACATATATGTATTTGAGTTGAGGGTGACTGGCTAAAATGTCTTTTAAGTAATTGTCAGCTGGTATTTATATTAAAAAAAAACAACTCTTAAACACTTTTTACAATCCAAATGTCGCTAAAATGTGAACTGCACACACAATGTGTTTAGTTAATTGTTGCAAACAAGTGAAAAAGATCTGAAGAGCCTGGTTAACAACTTTTAGATGCATCAAAATGTGAAAGAAAAATTATGACAGGATTTAAGGACAGCTAAAAACATTAACCCTAGCCTCAGAGATAAACATTCTTTATTGAAGGACTCACTGCTTTATGTGTGCTTTACAGCGCATTTAAATTTCTATGCAGGAATACAGTCTGGTTTAAATTATTAAAATAAATGTCATACCCTTAATGCTAAAACGACACTGAAGAGGATCATTGTAGGCATCTCCCTCTTTGGTGATGGGTCTGTTTTCGATACCTACAGAAAGAAAGTAATACATAGAATCATGCAGCTGATCAGTCGATACTTTTCAAGTGGCATTTTTATAAAATGAATGACCATTAGCTCTCAGAGGGTTAAACCTGGTACTGCACTCCTGAATTACAGGCAGCTGCTAAACTTAATTGTTAATTCAATCAGAAATTAAAGAGGGACACGCATATAATGTGAATTACAGGAATATTCATACTTTTGTATACAGTAGTCTCCGTGTATAGGAACACCTCCTCAGCGAACACTTTGCCGATAAGAACACTTTGCTTGCTTCCCGAGGGGTGTTCTCTTAGCCAGAGACTATTGTACTACATATACTTTTGCTATCATTTTAGAAGTTCCTTCCAAAAAATAAATGTATTGCAGACATTGCAGAAGATTTACTGATTATGTTTTACACAAGGTTCATATCATGCCATTTTCTGTACTTAAAACTTAAATGAAGCATGCAGGTAGCTTCTTCAAGCACATTGTCACAGTCCAGACATAGAAGCTGCTTGATGAGGTTCTGGGATCAATAAGCTACTAACAACCAAACGAGCAAAATGAGCTGAATGGCCTCCTCTCGTTTGTAAACTTTCTTATGTTCTTATGTTCTTATATTCTGGTCAGAAGCAGTGGCATTTCACCTAAACATACTGCTCGTTTCACACAAACAGGCATTTGTGAAACACTCATATGTGTAAATAAAAGAAAGAAAACACAAGGTGGAGTAAGAGAGCTAGTTTGCTTACTCTACTGGTTCTGTGACAGCATATGGAGCCACTGCACAACTAAATTCAACCAAATAAAATAGAAGTTTTATAAATAAATATCTATTATTGAAATAGATTATATATATATATATATATATATATATATATATATATATATATATATATATGAAAACTGACATGCCAGTTTTTAGATTCCACTTTTTTCTATACCCATTTAAATTGTCAAGCTTTTACCTGACTCCCATGGGCATGCTGCAGTAGGGATGGGTGTCCGACGAACCGCAAGTTGTCGATCTTCAGCTCAAACTTTTTCCCGCACATGTCTGACTGTCGCCAGGATTGTGGTGAGGATGACATCGGAAAACCTTTCGAGGAAGACGAAGAACAAGTGAACGCTGGCAATATCAAGGGAGGGGGAAAAACAGCACGCATGCATTCTGGTTCAATGTGTAAATCAGTGATGATCAATATCCGAAAAGATTGTAAACTTCGATTAGTTACGGGACTGTGCTATGATTATGGAAACATTTTAATAAAACACTCATGTATAAAATATTTACAGTATGTGGCACCATTATCAGATAGGAAAGTGTGCACAAAAGAGAAGGTGAGTGGCGCATGCTGCTCTGTATAGCTCAAGCTACAAATAAAGAAACAATTCGAAGGGAAAATCATAGGAATTATTACATCAAATCCCTACTACAATTTATAAAAGCCAGTGGCTAACTATACTGTACCTTCTAAAGTGTTATATCACCCATGTTTAAAAAAGAAACTTGTCTTCCAACTAATTGTATTGAAGGGGTCTTATTTGATATGGTATTCATTTATTTAAATGGTATTCAATCAAATGGACTATTACTGATATTACATTACACTATAGATGTTGGATCCCAGTTTGGTGTTGTACTGTGCATGGCATTAGCCAAAGCCTGGAGTCAGCTGCTACTGAATAGGAAAAACAGTCTTTTACTTTTAGTGATGTATTTCAATGAAACCCTTCCACTACCAAGCTATCCACCACAGCCCATTGAATTCAAGTGCCAATCTTAACTAATGAACTGTTCAGGCAGTAAAAAAAAAAGACAGATTTCTCCCTCTGGGTAATTTTAATTCAAAAGTGGCCATTTCATTGGATGTGATCAGAGCTAAATTAACTGATGTTATCACCTACTAACAATCCTATAATTGCAAAATATAATGAAAAAAAAGTGTGTGTGTGTGTGTGTGTGTGTGTGTGTGTGTGTGTGTGTGTCAACAGCGACAGGAAGGAGAGAAAGGGGAAGCAGAATTCTAGACACAGAAGGAGTTGTATAGAAGGTTGTTGTTTTTTCTTACCCGGCTATCCACTGTTCATCAGTTAGAGGATTTTGCTCTCTGAAATGGGAACATGGCCATAAAACAAAACAAAAAAAGCAAAAGAACAAAAAAAATGCAGCAAACATATAAACCCAACTTAGTAAGAAGATTAAAAACAAAAAGAAAATTAGCATTAAAACAACTTAAAAGTGACTATTTTATTATTATTATTATTATTATTATTATTATTATTATTATTATTATTATTATTATTATTATTATTTTTAAAGATGTGCATTGGGTTGACAAATTAGCTCTGTGTGCCATTAAAAACGAATATCTCTAAATGTTCATATTTCCAATAACATCCGAACCAAACGTTTATTTTATGACATTTTCCAATTTCAACATTTTTTAATCATTATCATGAGTTTCCTGCAAGCAAGTTTTCAGATTGGTGTCCACCAAGTCTCTACTGAAGACCAGGGGATAACTCTGAATGGTAGCACTGGGGTCTATTCAATTTGTCTTTTTTTTTTTTTTTAAAGTTACTCTTAACAAAAGCCGGGGCGCTGGACAACAGATATCAAACAAGCATGTACCTCTGTAACAGTATGCTGCTGTATATACTGTATATGTAGAAATATAAAAACTGTTGAAATGTTTAGGCAAAGATATAAATAATGTAGTACACACCATGTTAAACTGTAAGTGGAAACCCATAGAAATCTAGACATCAGTATGCATAACTGACAATTAAAAATATTTCTAACATGCCCATCTTTGCAAAAGTACATAAACCCAATTAAGCAATTATAGTACAGTTTCTTCTTTAAGCACGTTTAGATTTAAAGTGATCGCCATGCCACGGTGCTAACACACAGGCTCAGCAAAAAAGGTTTATTTTTTAGCAGTAGTTAATTCCCAGAGTTAAAAGACCGTATTTGAATTGTTTTTTTATGCCCTGGGTAAGGGCATCTGCTAAGAAAATAAAATATATAAATATTTAGTCCTAGCTATCCCTTATGTGGAACTCAATTGTTTTCAAAAGGCTGTAAGAACACGGACAAGTGGATTATTCTTTTAGACATTAAAGAGATATTTATATTTGTCAAATCAATTGCCAATTACACTTGTGTTGCATGAAAGCAGACTGGAACGGAAGGGCCCCATACTACCCAACAGCATGAGCACTACACATGTGCCAGCTGTCCTGGTTAGACTTGGGAAACCAGGAGATCCTATAATGCCCAAGTATTTTGCATGGAGAAAAGAGACTATGTTTAAGACCCGATTAATAAACGCAGACCTGACTGGAAACACAACGTATTGCATATGAAAACACTGGCCTTTGAGGCTGGAATATGCTCTTGTACTGTAAAACGTGTGATGCACACAATGGTCATTACTGGGTTAAGATCCAAGCTCAGGAACTGGCTTTACCATTGGCACGTTTCCTTACATAGCTGTATGTTCGCACACACCACCAACTGTGGCACCTAAAATGGGCTGTCTTCAGTATGTAATGATGTAGTGTTGATACAGCTGTCTGTCTAGTTAAAGACAAATACAGTACCTTGAATCCCTATCTGGGTCTTCCATGGTGTCCCCTGCCATGTTCAGTGCATATGGACTCCTGAGTTTAGCTTGGGAAATAAGCATGAAAGACACAGAATAAGACATTTCCCATGCAGTTCCTTTAACTGGCTTAGGACTGTTTCTTACCCTACCACATAGTAACAGTAGAAAATAGTTATATAGAAATGTGCCCTACAGTATTACATTCTGATTGTCCTGTACGAACATAATTGTATGTGTTTGACTTGCATTTTAGATAGCAAACTAAACAACAGCATGTTAGTCCATTTCCATCCCATGTTTGTATCTCAGTGTGCAAAACTGTTAGATACAATTCAGCCTGGGTACTCGTTTGGTCAGGCAGATATTCTGGATACTTTATGACTTTTAATCGGGGTAACACTGAAGAAAAATGGGATCTCGGCTTTACATATGAACGTATGTTTGACAACAGTACGACACGGATTACAAATCGAGAATATGCTAAATGTGATGAATGATGAGTACCCTGTAATGTGTGTTGTGCAATTAGATGTATACACTGCAGACAGTACTGCCAGCAACCCATCCCCAAATACCAATGATTAATCGACTTACTTGTTTGAGAAGATTGGTTCTCTGGTATTCGTTGAAAAGGGTATCTAAAAAAGCAGTTTATTCCCCCTGCTACCGGAGCTCACCAGTATGACACTTATTGGACTGGTTTTCTCTCCCATTTTAGGGACTTTTTTACACACTGTATTATTTCCTCGCTAGAAAGTGTGTCTTTTACATACTGTAGTTGAAAAGAGAACTTTGATACGTTATCTTAATATTTACATTGCTAAATTTGCCGTATTGATCACGGACACAACAGCTCCACTTGTCTTAGGTACAGTAAGATTATATATAATAACAACAGACCAGCATAGCGTATTTAAAAAATACGCCATTCATTTGCATCGTCAGCAATCGTCTAAATCCAAAAGCTTTTATTTACTGTAAACGTGCAATACAGGACAGAATTAAACGCACTCGCTCTAACACAGCAGCTATAGTTATAAGAGAATATTTTGTTTTATGTACACTCTTCTTCAACGCGTGACTTGTTTTTATTTCAAGTCTGTCAGAACACACATATTTGTGTGCCACGTATATACTTAACACACCATCGCGCAGCTACTCCTTGAATAAAGGTTCCTCTTGAAAATACGACCATTATGGTAAGTTTTATTAAATGCCTCGGGACAGTTAATAAACAAATACAATTCACATTTAAAAGCGGTTTCTAATGACCACCCTTCTTTTTAAAATAATTTTAATTTATTTAGAAAATATAATGTAACCACTGGTCTGGTCTAAGAAATGTAAAAATACATAGTAAATATGTAGTTTTTGTTGAAGGTACATGTTTGTTTGCTAATTCATACCTATATATATATATATATATATATATATATATATATATATATATATATATATATATATATATATATAATTTACTGTGGTGTACCATGGTATAAACGTGTCTTCTAAAGCAATGTGAAAGCACGGAAACCTTATGTAAACAATACATGGTAAGAAAAAAAGGGTAACACAATGGTGTATATCAGTAAATGAATAGTATAACCAAGAGAGACTGCAAACTGCAAAATGACTGTAAATTTACTATGTGGCATTTTTTTTTTAAATGAAGATCCCACTACCCTATTCCTAGCACCACCGCAATTGCATTGTCATTGCTAGAACTGGAAAGAAGTGACCAGAAAAAGCTAAGTATGTCAGATAAGAAAGGGAATTCTCTTTGAGGTTTACTGGGTGGTCACAAAGAGTGACCAATAGGATTGGCTTCTTGCCAGCAGCCAGGCCACTGTAGCCTCTATAAAAGCATTGAGACACTGAAGCAAGGACATGGTCATTTTAGTTCCTGATCAAGAACTCAAAAGCTCTAACTTCAGCCATGTACTCAGCTACCGAGAAAGCTCTCATCGCCTCCATCTGGGAGAAGGTCACCCCCCATACCGAGCAATGGGGTGGTGAGGCTTTGGAAAGGTAAAAAGAAACATTATCTGCCTACTAACTTTGCATCTGTTTTATATGGTAGTGTGTTTATAGCACCCTGTGCCAAGGTTTAGATTGTGGTGCCTCTATTCTCATAGCAGCTCACAAAATCTATTATAACTACGTGCAATTATTTGGCTAACAATGCATGACATTCCAAACAATGTCTTTATCACAGCTGTAGTGGTTAGGGCTCTGGACTCTTGACTGGAGGGTCGTGGGTTCAATTAGGTATTTTACCTAGATTGCTCCAGTAAAAACCCAACTGTATAAATGGGTAATTGTATGCAAAAATAATGTGATATCTTGTAACAATTGTAAGTCACCCTGGATAAATGTAATTTTTAAATGTAATTTCACAGACCTTTACAGCTTATTAATAATATGCTTCTTTTTATTCCATGCAGGCTCTTTGCTGTTTTCCCTCAGACCAAGATCTACTTCAAGCACGTTGACACCAGCCCTGGCTCTGCTGCAATCCGCACTCACGGTGACAAGGTCATGAAGGCCATCGGTTCAACTGCAGGGGACCTGGACAACATGTCGACAACCCTGAGCAGCCTCAGCAACCTGCACGCCTACAACCTTATGGTGGATCCCGTCAACTTCAAGGTAAGCTGGCATTTACACAGACTGTGCTAAGGGCTAGGGCCTGCAAGTAGTTTGTTCCCCATATATGTTTCGGAATACCTTTTGGGATATAACCCACTATGATATATTATTCTCATCAGCCATCATGATCTGTATTGCTTTAAACACTCACACCAATTTGTAATACCTCTACACTGAACACAATGTGATTAATTTAAATGACTGAGATCTAAAGCTAAAGTGTTTCTGTTTTCCCTGTTTCCACAGCTGCTGTCTCACTGCATCCTGGTTGTCTTGGCAAATCACCTGCCTTCTGAATTCACTCCCGAAGCCCATCTTGCCTTCGACAAGTTTTTGGCCAGTGTGGCTGCCATCCTGTCTCAGAAATATCGGTAAATACCCAGAGTGCTTCAGAAGAACAGGACTGGGAGGATGCCTGGGGCCTACTCCTTCTCTTCGTCTTCACGATGCTGTTAGACTCAGAGGTGTCCTGTTCCTGTGCGGTCTTTGGTTCTCTCTGTGCACAAAACTTGTAAATGTGCTAAAAATCAAAGATGCTATTCCTGTACTCTGAAACATAAATGTAACCTCATTTTGAAATAAATATTCATAATTTAATACATTTTGTTTAATTTTTATCCTGTCATATGACACATGGTATGAAACACACATCTTCATTTGCCTTGGCTGGTGAAGTCAATCTTTTCTTGTGACCATGCTAAACATTTATTTATCATGTTTCAGGTAATAAGATCTCCCCCATACTCTCACATTCATATATCATATTCTTCTATGTAAGTTCTATCTAAAATATAGTGTGTGTATGTGTGTGTGCGTGTGTGTGTGTGTGTGTGTGTGTGTGTGTGTGTGTGTGTGTCACAATAAGGGCAAAATAAAATCAAGAGCTAAACAAGAGCCAGGGAGTGTTGCTACAAAGGAGTCTGGAAAATGGGTTTTTAAATGGGTTTTTAAACTTGCACTTTAAATAAATCTGTACACATGCATTACTTTAGCAAAAAAAGATGCATTTGGCCCTTTAAAATCTTACTTGACCCAACCCTCCGTTTTTTTTTAAAGGCTATAATTAGCTTTTTGTAGTGCTGTATTTCCAGAAGTCAGGAAATCAAATCCCCAACATATTGTATGCAGTATGATTAAATAATTTAAATAAAGTCAACAAAACCACAATAAACATAGCGACAATTTCTCAAAGCCGATTACTCCAAATCGTTGTCATTGGCACATTTTTTTCCCAAATAAACAACCAAGACATTGCATTTGGAGATTGTAAATAGTGTTTTTTTGTATGTTTTTAAATATAATTAATGTTTATTTTATTGTTTTCTTTCAGACCATAAATGTACAAATTACAATTTGGTGTAAATAGATTTGAGAATGTAGCCCATATTGTACTATAAGCGATAATTGCGCTGACCAACGCCAGCCTGGTGTTGCATTGAAATTATAAGTACCTATTGCCATGGTACCGCGACTGATGGAAGAATTGTAAACACGGCGCACACTGTCAATCAGAAAGAGGCTCACTTCAGAAGCCTGCGGTCGCTGTCCTTGGTACTGAAATTCACTTGGTCGGTCAAGTCTACCCGGCTCTCCTGTGCTGATTTTTTCAAAACTTGTGATGTGGGGCCTTTTTCTATATAGACATACGAATGCGTATCTACAGATACGTTGTCGTAAGCTGCTAATGCGAATGGAGTACTCTTTACTAAATGCTGTACAGTAGACGGCTTGAATTGTTGCCAAGTTTCAAACAAAAACTGGGGACACAGAAAATATACATTGATATACCAGCATACAATGTGAAATATTTAAAATATTATAGGAAAAACTCATATAAAATGTATCTTGTTTCAGTGATTTGAACATTTTATTAAGGTTGTTCCTTATGGCTTAACCGAAAGCTTTAGCCTGAAAACAGTGACTTGCTAATACGCTTTGGGTGACAGTGTGGTTCTCTGGACTCCTTGTCCAGACAGTTTGTGAACCTCACAAGACGTGCACATCCAAGTCGCTATACAGTACAAAGTGTATGCCATGCAGTCATTTGTATTACCTTAAACAGTATCAACATGAAGCATAGTGGAAGCATGGGGAATTCAACTACTGATATGAAATATTTCTGCGTATTTGGAGATGCTGCACAGAAAAGAAAATAAGCAGGCAACGAGTAAGACATACCGGGAATGTTTCGATTTGAATACTGGTGTAAAGAGGCAATCACAACTGGCTATTATTATTATTATTTGCGCTATTGTTTAATATATCTGCAGAATACATTGGGCTTTTTGAAAACATATCGAGACCCTATTCCAAAGAACAGATTCTCGAAAAGCGCGCAATTTTAATATTTGCGGATCGGAAAGATTCATACTGCCTTAAAAATAAACTGTTTTATTATTATTATTGATATACATATAGGTTATGTGTGTTTAATTTTATTAAAGTTCACTTATTGCAAGTCATTTAATCAAAACTAAGCAAATAGTCTTTACTTTAGTTTGCACTAGGATTATTAAATATTCCAATATAAAAATGACGTTCCATTATCAGCAAAATAGTGATCAGAATACAGAATTTTGTCTATAAGTCTATGCTTTAACGATCAATCAATGAATAATTTCTGTAATATCTATCTATAAAACTTGCATTCAGCTTTTAAACAGCAGTGTGGAGTAGTGGTTAGGGCTCTGGATTCTTGACCGGAGGGTTGTTGGTTCAATCCCCAGTGGGGGACACTGCTGTTGTACCCTTGAGCAAGGTACTTTACCTAGATTGCTCCAGTAAAAACCCAACTGTATAAATGGGTAATTATATGTAAAAAATAATGTGATATCTGTATAATGTGAAATAATGTATAATGTGATATCTTGTAACAATTGTAAGTCGCCCTGGATAAGGGCGTCTGCTAAGAAATAATTATATATATATATATATATATATATATATATATATATATATATATATATATATATATATATTTAAGTTGGTTTATAGCATTACAAGTTGTAACCATTATCTTGTAAATGGAAATACTAAACTAAAAGCGTTAAATTGCACCGTCATGAAGACTTGTAGACCGCCCTGCAAGTTACTGCTTGTGTCGTTCAAAGCACCTGATTTGACTAGAATCGTTTCATCTACTGATTCTAGTCAAATCAGGTGCTTTGAACGGGTGTTTAAACACTTAAACATTGGGGATGTAATATATATATTACTGTGCAGCGGGATATCAGAAATGATATTCAATGTAGCAATCTTTCATCATTAACACACATTCTCGTTATATTTTCCATTACTTTAACTCATTTGACGGGTGTGGTTAGAGGGCTTCCATATCTCTGGACACGTTTATCTCCCATTCACCATCTGTGGGCTCTGTAGAACTTTCTGGATGTCCCCCTTTAAAGTAATGGTACTTATCTGGTTTATTATATATACATATACATATATATATATATATATATATATATATATATATATATATATATATATATATATATATATATATATATATATATATATATATATATATATATATATATATATGAACAAAGTTTGGTTGCACTGGCTCCTGCGGGGTCCGAATGCATAAAGGAACAGACAGACAAACAAACTTTCTTTTTAAGAGAGAGAGATACGTACATACATACATCCATACATATATACATACATATGTACATACATATGTATATAAAAAGCAAAGCCAGGACACTTAAAATGCAGAACAAAAAAAAACATTGCAAAGTAAAGAATGTGAATTCCAGTGAATTCCTCATATGCAGCTGTAACTATTCCATTACTGAGCTGTATGGAATTTCAATTCACTGCGTTATTTTCTTTTCCAAAGTGTAATGTCAATCGCATTAGTTTATATATTTAAATAATTGATTAGATTGGCACAAACAATGTTATTAAACACTGGAGAGTCGTTTTTAACGCAGTTAATAAGTTTGCATTTAGAACTGCTTTTGTATAAATAAATACATAAATAAATATATACATAATTATCAAAAAATAATCCTTCATCACACAAACCATTTAGTATGGTCTGGTGCAAACATCAAGGGCTCAAGGGACTAAAGTATTTATGATCTGCTGAACTTTTGAAAAGAGTAAACAGTTTTAAATAAAGCAAAACTTGAGTAAGTTGACTGAACACGCGGTCTATTACGATATCAGGAAGGCATTTGGCATAGTTACAAAATATGACGCGGATGCATGAACAAGTTTGGCATCCATTCATGACCAGTGATTGCGCTATCATTCAAAAAAACAACTTGACCATGATTTACCGCTTGTAGTAACCTACAACATAAATGAGGTCCCTCATTCATTTAATCCAAAAGCTTTAACTAACACGCAACCCCATGTCTCTGTAGCTTATAGTATCTGTGAAATACAGTCGTGAATATATATATATATATATATATATATATATATATATATATATATATATATATATATATATATATATATATATATATAGGAAAATAGGTTAAATATATGACGCATACATTTATGATGCATGTCTTCCAAAAACATTCAACAATAAAAAAAATAGTAATTTAAATTAAGATGTAACCTTCTTCATTATGTACTTCTTGCTTCTTTGTTGTTTTATACCGTACACATTTTTCGTGGCTATATAACCTGAAACGTGTCTTATATATAGCTTGATGTACTTGTCAAGTAATACATATTAGGTTAATCTGCTCAGTGGTGTCATTTATAATGTTTCAGTGTTTCCAGTTCAAATACTTTTTAGTTTATACTAACCACATCACATTTGAAGGTTTACAATATCCAAGTTCTTATTTTACACAATTTTTATTTTACCCCAGTGTTTTTAAATCGAGTAACAAATTTGTATTGGTATATGGGTTTAAAATATTGCAAATCAATAATTGCACTACTGGTTAAAAAACGAAATTCAAACATGCAATCGTGTATAGGCAGCTAAGAGATAAGAAATCAGAGACAACCCTCCCTTTTGGGGTGGGAAGTGAAGGAAAAGCCAATAGGAATGGACGTCTTCCAAATTTCTGGGGCCCCGTCTTCTTTAAAGACAGACCCTCGAGGCTGAAAGTGCATGGGCATTGCTTCATCCATCTTGAACACAACAAACAAAAACCATCACCGAAAACAATGACTCTCTCTGCACACGACAAGGAACTCGTTGCTAAGACATGGACCAAGATTGCCCCCAAGGCGGCTCAGATCGGCGGTGAGGCTCTGGGCAGGTATATCATTTTCTTGAATTCATGATTTAAGTGAATATGTATTTATTTAATTGCTTATTTGTATGCAAATATTTAAGGAAAAGGGTATACACATAGGCCTACTGCATAAACGCTATTGGCTAAACTTAAATTGTGCTTGCTTTTCTTGCTGTTGTTGTATCATTGCTGTAATATTAATGAATGATATGACAGTTCAGAATCAATATGAGGCAAAGGTGTAAATATCAGTGGACTTGTAATATAGCAATCAATTGGTAATCTAAGTGACGAATGTATTTTATTTATGTATGTATTGATTGGACAACATACATATAATAATCTAAAACAATTAATAAAACATAATCACATAAATAAATTAATAATGGTATATATCACCTTCCATATTTTCATTTCTTTTTCTCCTGCAGGTTGATCGCTGTCTTTCCCCAGACCAAGACCTACTTCTCTCACTTCGCGGATCTCTCCGCCTCTTCTCCCCAGATCAAAGCCCACGGTGCCAAGGTCCTAGGCGCAATTGGTCAGGCCGTCAGCGGCATTGACAATGTCAGCGCCAGCCTGAGCAAACTCAGCGAGCTCCACGCTTACAACCTCAGAGTGGATCCAGCCAACTTCAAGGTAATGGTTACATGATTAATATTACACCCTGCCATATTTTGGACATATTCTTTGTTCCTACCAAGCAGCTAGAAGAAGACATATTCTAGAACATAATTCTGATTATTTCTTGTTTCTTTATTCTACAGCTTTTGGCTCACACCCTGCTGGTTACCCTGTCTGCTTATCTGGGCGCGGAATTCACTCCTGAAGTCCATCTCGCTTGGGACAAATTCCTTGCCCTCGTGGCCACCGTCCTGTCTGAGAAATACCGATAGATTTTTACAGGGGCGTGAAGGGGTAGACTGCGCGCTGTCCCGGATAGAAAGCGTACACCAATAGACTGATACCAGCTAACACCGTTATGCTGTTCTGTCTGTACATGTTATTTGTTGTCCATGCACTCCCCTGTTTTTTTTCTCAATAAAAAAATAAAATAAAATGAAATTCACGTTGTCATTTGTATTCCCGTGGTTCTGATGAAAATGTACTTTTTTTTTTTTTTTTTAGAAAGATGTTACTTTTTAGGAACGTCAATGGTTTATAATGATGTTTAACAACGGCAATCCGCAAAAGTCAACGCATTGGCTTTTTCAGAACCTTCTGAGTTCAATGGGTCATATTTGGGTTTTTTTCTCAAGGGTTTACAATTGTTAATCGACAATAAGAATCAGCTTGGCCGTTATTATTGTGTCATCTAACATAATCCAATAATTCTTGACCGATTTGGTTTCCAAATCCAACCGCTAATGGTACAAACATTGCAAGAAGTAACACGTTTTCATGTAGGGGTAAGAGCTCTTCAGTTAATCCCCTGGTTTATTTATTTGAAGTTTTTTCTTAACAATCATTTTAGAAAAAAACAACAACACGGGTGCAAAGTTAGCAACGGGCAAAACAATCTGTCAGTATAGTCCAGTGTAGTGAGCAAATCCATTGACTTTCTAACAAAAAACAAAACAAAACAGTGAAGCCTTACAGCTACTTCCATTTCTGAGAACAGCTTTTGTTGTCTGAACATATATCCCGACTGGGTAACATTCTCAGAAGGCCGTGATGCTAGAGGTGGTAGTTGTAATATGTCGAATTGGTTACTCTAGATTCAGTATTGCCAGTTAGGCATTGGTAAGGTAAAAAAAAAAAATTAAAAAATTAAAATTAAAAAGGCACTCCATCATTAACGCAATTTTGGTATTTTATCGACATTCTGAACTACCTTGTAGACCAAATGCATATAATGAAGCGTGTGGTTATATAACTATCCAACCTATATGATAATTTACACACAAAACAGTCTGTAAATAACACAAGAAAAGGGCATTGACTGTGTAGAGGTATGTAAACCACAGGGTTTATGTATTTGCCAGATGACTTACATTACAAATTGTACAGCTAGAAAGGATTGACGGCATTGTCCGTCATCCCAGTTGTTTTTAAGGGCTACTGGGCATTAGGAATAAGTCCCTTCACTGTAAACACGACTGTGTTGCAACCTATCAAATCCGTTGGGAGACATAGGCTATTAATACCTATAGGGGCTGATCTGTATGAAGAAGGGACTAATATGATCGCTGGCATTAATAACCAGAGATTATTTTCACAGTAATTACTGTCATTGTATTTAATTTAATTATATATTTTCATTTAATAATGCCTACAATCTAAAATAAATAAATACATACATAAATATTATTTTAATACATTTTGACAAAATGATTGAGAAAATGATTCCAAAAAAATAAAATTAGAAAAAATAAACATGTATTTTTGATAATCTTGCCCATACTAATTTAACGCACGTGCTTTTTGTGTTGTTGTTGTCGTTGTTGTTACGTAAGCTTACGCTGTTGCCAATTTATTTTTTTCTGTAAATTTACAAAGATTTAGTCATTTTTTTTTATCTGTAATTGTATTGTAATACAACAGAGTTTTAAAAGTGTGATTGCCGAGACAGACTGTGCCAGGCAGTTCTCAAGTCAAATGCAACTACAAACAATGTTTTCAACATCAGTTTGCATCTTAGTAAGGATACAAAGTAATATATTCCTGAAAGAAATGTGCTTCTAGAGCTATTATTGGTGGAAATTTTTAAAAGAAACACATCAAATTAAGTTTGATTTCCTTAACTTAAAATAACATATGGTTTGCTCAAAGTTTAATTTGATTTGTACATGTTCTTTAGCTAAATGACAATCATTTTATCAGCCAGCATATTCAATGACTAAATACAAGAGGTCTGTGTTGCTCTCAAAATGATTCTTATGCGACTATGGAGAAACTTCATGAGATAGGTGTTCTTTTGAGAGGGCG